>NC_091286.1:617975203-618311470 GCF_032444005.1 Ranitomeya imitator | reverse complement strand
CAAGCTTGAATCCCTGGTTTGGGGTGATGCTTTCCAGTCAGCTGGTCCCGGCTGTACCCAACGATCTTCTAGCTTAGGGAGACTCTTCGCTTTTCCCAGAAGGCACCTGGAGTATGCAAATTAGCCGCCTCAAGCTTGAATCCCTGGTTTGGTGATGCTTTCCAGTCAGCTGGTCCCGGCTGTACCCAACGATCTTCTAGCTTAGGGAGACTCTTCGCTTTTCCCAGAAGGCACCTGGAGTATGCAAATTAGCCGCCTCAAGCTTGAATCCCTGGTTTGGTGATGCTTTCCAGTCAGCTGGTCCCGGCTGTACCCAACGATCTTCTAGCTTAGGGAGACTCTTCGCTTTTCCCAGAAGGCACCTGGAGTATGCAAATTAGCCGCCTCAAGCTTGAATCCCTGGTTTGGTGATGCTTTCCAGTCAGCTGGTCCCGGCTGTACCCAACGATCTTCTAGCTTAGGGAGACTCTTCGCTTTTCCCAGAAGGCACCTGGAGTATGCAAATTAGCCGCCTCAAGCTTGAATCCCTGGTTTGGTGATGCTTTCCAGTCAGCTGGTCCCGGCTGTACCCAACGATCTTCTAGCTTAGGGAGACTCTTCGCTTTTCCCAGAAGGCACCTGGAGTATGCAAATTAGCCGCCTCAAGCTTGAATCCCTGGTTTGGTGATGCTTTCCAGTCAGCTGGTCCCGGCTGTACCCAACGATCTTCTAGCTTAGGGAGACTCTTCGCTTTTCCCAGAAGGCACCTGGAGTATGCAAATTAGCCGCCTCAAGCTTGAATCCCTGGTTTGGTGATGCTTTCCAGTCAGCTGGTCCCGGCTGTACCCAACGATCTTCTAGCTTAGGGAGACTCTTCGCTTTTCCCAGAAGGCACCTGGAGTATGCAAATTAGCCGCCTCAAGCTTGAATCCCTGGTTTGGTGATGCTTTCCAGTCAGCTGGTCCGGCTGTACCCAACGATCTTCTAGCTTAGGGAGACTCTTCGCTTTTCCCAGAAGGCACCTGGAGTATGCAAATTAGCCGCCTCAAGCTTGAATCCCTGGTTTGGTGATGCTTTCCAGTCAGCTGGTCCCGGCTGTACCCAACGATCTTCTAGCTTAGGGAGACTCTTCGCTTTTCCCAGAAGGCACCTGGAGTATGCAAATTAGCCGCCTCAAGCTTGAATCCCTGGTTTGGTGATGCTTTCCAGTCAGCTGGTCCCGGCTGTACCCAACGATCTTCTAGCTTAGGGAGACTCTTCGCTTTTCCCAGAAGGCACCTGGAGTATGCAAATTAGCCGCCTCAAGCTTGAATCCCTGGTTTGGTGATGCTTTCCAGTCAGCTGGTCCCGGCTGTACCCAACGATCTTCTAGCTTAGGGAGACTCTTCGCTTTTCCCAGAAGGCACCTGGAGTATGCAAATTAGCCGCCTCAAGCTTGAATCCCTGGTTTGGTGATGCTTTCCAGTCAGCTGGTCCCGGCTGTACCCAACGATCTTCTAGCTTAGGGAGACTCTTCGCTTTTCCCAGAAGGCACCTGGAGTATGCAAATTAGCCGCCTCAAGCTTGAATCCCTGGTTTGGTGATGCTTTCCAGTCAGCTGGTCCCGGCTGTACCCAACGATCTTCTAGCTTAGGGAGACTCTTCGCTTTTCCCAGAAGGCACCTGGAGTATGCAAATTAGCCGCCTCAAGCTTGAATCCCTGGTTTGGTGATGCTTTCCAGTCAGCTGGTCCCGGCTGTACCCAACGATCTTCTAGCTTAGGGAGACTCTTCGCTTTTCCAGAAGGCACCTGGAGTATGCAAATTAGCCGCCTCAAGCTTGAATCCCTGGTTTGGTGTGATGCTTTCCAGTCAGCTGGTCCCGGCTGTACCCAACGATCTTCTAGCTTAGGGAGACTCTTCGCTTTTCCCAGAAGGCACCTGGAGTATGCAAATTAGCCGCCTCAAGCTTGAATCCCTGGTTTGGTGATGCTTTCCAGTCAGCTGGTCCCGGCTGTACCCAACGATCTTCTAGCTTAGGGAGACTCTTCGCTTTTCCCAGAAGGCACCTGGAAGTATGCAAATTAGCCGCCTCAAGCTTGAATCCCTGGTTTGGTGATGCTTTCCAGTCAGCTGGTCCCGGCTGTACCCAACGATCTTCTAGCTTAGGGAGACTCTTCGCTTTCCCAGAAGGCACCTGGAATATGCAAATTAGCCGCCTCAAGCTTGAATCCCTGGTTTGGTGATGCTTTCCAGTCAGCTGGTCCCGGCTGTACCCAACGATCTTCTAGCTTAGGGAGACTCTTCGCTTTTCCCAGAAGGCACCTGGAATATGCAAATTAGCCGCCTCAAGCTTGAATCCCTGGTTTGGTGATGCTTTCCAGTCAGCTGGTCCCGGCTGTACCCAACGATCTTCTAGCTTAGGGAGACTCTTCGCTTTTCCCAGAAGGCACCTGGAATATGCAAATTAGCCGCCTCAAGCTTGAATCCCTGGTTTGGTGATGCTTTCCAGTCAGCTGGTCCCGGCTGTACCCAACGATCTTCTAGCTTAGGGAGACTCTTCGCTTTTCCCAGAAGGCACCTGGAATATGCAAATTAGCCGCCTCAAGCTTGAATCCCTGGTTTGGTGATGCTTTCCAGTCAGCTGGTCCCGGCTGTACCCAACGATCTTCTAGCTTAGGGAGACTCTTCGCTTTTCCCAGAAGGCACCTGGAATATGCAAATTAGCCGCCTCAAGCTTGAATCCCTGGTTTGGTGATGCTTTCCAGTCAGCTGGTCCCGGCTGTACCCAACGATCTTCTAGCTTAGGGAGACTCTTCGCTTTTCCCAGAAGGCACCTGGAATATGCAAATTAGCCGCCTCAAGCTTGAATCCCTGGTTTGGTGATGCTTTCCAGTCAGCTGGTCCCGGCTGTACCCAACGATCTTCTAGCTTAGGGAGACTCTTCGCTTTTCCAGAAGGCACCTGGAATATGCAAATTAGCCGCCTCAAGCTTGAATCCCTGGTTTGGTGATGCTTTCCAGTCAGCTGGTCCCGGCTGTACCCAACGATCTTCTAGCTTAGGGAGACTCTTCGCTTTTCCCAGAAGGCACCTGGAATATGCAAATTAGCCGCCTCAAGCTTGAATCCCTGGTTTGGTGATGCTTTCCAGTCAGCTGGTCCCGGCTGTACCCAACGATCTTCTAGCTTAGGGAGACTCTTCGCTTTTCCCAGAAGGCACCTGGAATATGCAAATTAGCCGCCTCAAGCTTGAATCCCTGGTTTGGTGATGCTTTCCAGTCAGCTGGTCCGGCTGTACCCAACGATCTTCTAGCTTAGGGAGACTCTTCGCTTTTCCCAGAAGGCACCTGGAATATGCAAATTAGCCGCCTCAAGCTTGAATCCCTGGTTTGGTGATGCTTTCCAGTCAGCTGGTCCCGGCTGTACCCAACGATCTTCTAGCTTAGGGAGACTCTTCGCTTTTCCCAGAAGGCACCTGGAATATGCAAATTAGCCGCCTCAAGCTTGAATCCCTGGTTTGGTGATGCTTTCCAGTCAGCTGGTCCCGGCTGTACCCAACGATCTTCTAGCTTAGGGAGACTCTTCGCTTTTCCCAGAAGGCACCTGGAATATGCAAATTAGCCGCCTCAAGCTTGAATCCCTGGTTTGGTGATGCTTTCCAGTCAGCTGGTCCCGGCTGTACCCAACGATCTTCTAGCTTAGGGAGACTCTTCGCTTTTCCCAGAAGGCACCTGGAATATGCAAATTAGCCGCCTCAAGCTTGAATCCCTGGTTTGGTGATGCTTTCCAGTCAGCTGGTCCCGGCTGTACCCAACGATCTTCTAGCTTAGGGAGACTCTTCGCTTTTCCCAGAAGGCACCTGGAATATGCAAATTAGCCGCCTCAAGCTTGAATCCCTGGTTTGGTGATGCTTTCCAGTCAGCTGGTCCCGGCTGTACCCAACGATCTTCTAGCTTAGGGAGACTCTTCGCTTTTCCCAGAAGGCACCTGGAATATGCAAATTAGCCGCCTCAAGCTTGAATCCCTGGTTTGGTGATGCTTTCCAGTCAGCTGGTCCCGCCTGTACCCAACGATCTTCTAGCTTAGGGAGACTCTTCGCTTTTCCCAGAAGGCACCTGGAATATGCAAATTAGCCGCCTCAAGCTTGAATCCCTGGTTTGGTGATGCTTTCCAGTCAGCTGGTCCCGCCTGTACCCAACGATCTTCTAGCTTAGGGAGACTCTTCGCTTTTCCCAGAAGGCACCTGGAATATGCAAATTAGCCGCCTCAAGCTTGAATCCCTGGTTTGGTGATGCTTTCCAGTCAGCTGGTCCCGCCTGTACCCAACGATCTTCTAGCTTAGGGAGACTCTTCGCTTTTCCCAGAAGGCACCTGGAATATGCAAATTAGCCGCCTCAAGCTTGAATCCCTGGTTTGGTGATGCTTTCCAGTCAGCTGGTCCCGCCTGTACCCAACGATCTTCTAGCTTAGGGAGACTCTTCGCTTTTCCCAGAAGGCACCTGGAATATGCAAATTAGCCGCCTCAAGCTTGAATCCCTGGTTTGGTGATGCTTTCCAGTCAGCTGGTCCCGCCTGTACCCAACGATCTTCTAGCTTAGGGAGACTCTTCGCTTTTCCCAGAAGGCACCTGGAATATGCAAATTAGCCGCCTCAAGCTTGAATCCCTGGTTTGGTGATGCTTTCCAGTCAGCTGGTCCCGCCTGTACCCAACGATCTTCTAGCTTAGGGAGACTCTTCGCTTTTCCCAGAAGGCACCTGGAATATGCAAATTAGCCGCCTCAAGCTTGAATCCCTGGTTTGGTGATGCTTTCCAGTCAGCTGGTCCCGCCTGTACCCAACGATCTTCTAGCTTAGGGAGACTCTTCGCTTTTCCCAGAAGGCACCTGGAATATGCAAATTAGCCGCCTCAAGCTTGAATCCCTGGTTTGGTGATGCTTTCCAGTCAGCTGGTCCCGCCTGTACCCAACGATCTTCTAGCTTAGGGAGACTCTTCGCTTTTCCCAGAAGGCACCTGGAATATGCAAATTAGCCGCCTCAAGCTTGAATCCCTGGTTTGGTGATGCTTTCCAGTCAGCTGGTCCCGCCTGTACCCAACGATCTTCTAGCTTAGGGAGACTCTTCGCTTTTCCCAGAAGGCACCTGGAATATGCAAATTAGCCGCCTCAAGCTTGAATCCCTGGTTTGGTGATGCTTTCCAGTCAGCTGGTCCCGGCTGTATCCAACGATCTTCTAGCTTAGGGAGACTCTTCGCTTTTCCCAGAAGGCACCTGGAATATGCAAATTAGCCGCCTCAAGCTTGAACCCCTGGTTTGGTGATGCTTTCCAGTCAGCTGGTCCCGGCTGTACCCAACGATCTTCTAGCTTAGGGAGACTCTTCGCTTTTCCCAGAAGGCACCTGGAATATGCAAATTAGCCGCCTCAAGCTTGAATCTCTGGTTTGGTGATGCTTTCCAGTCAGCTGGTCCCGGCTGTACCCAACGATCTTCTAGCTTAGGGAGACTCTTCGCTTTTCCCAGAAGGCACCTGGAATATGCAAATTAGCCGCCTCAAGCTTGAATCCCTGGTTTGGTGATGCTTTCCAGTCAGCTGGTCCCGGCTGTACCCAACGATCTTCTAGCTTATGGAGACTCTTCGCTTTTCCCAGAAGGCACCTGGAATATGCAAATTAGCCGCCTCAAGCTTGAATCCCTGGTTTGGTGATGCTTTCCAGTCAGCTGGTCCCGGCTGTACCCAATGATCTTCTAGCTTAGGGAGACTCTTCGCTTTTCCCAGAAGGCACCTGGAATATGCAAATTAGCCTCCTCAAGCTTGAATCCCTGGTTTGGTGATGCTTTCCAGTCAGCTGGTGCCGGCTGTACCCAACGATCTTCTAGCTTAGGGAGACTCTTCGCTTTTCCCAGAAGGCACCTGGAATATGCAAATTAGCCTCCTCAAGCTTGAATCCCTGGTTTGGTGATGCTTTCCAGTCAGCTGGTCCCGGCTGTACCCAACGATCTTCTAGCTTAGGGAGACTCTTCGCTTTTCCCAGAAGGCACCTGGAATATGCAAATTAGCCTCCTCAAGCTTGAATCCCTGGTTTGGTGATGCTTTCCAGTCAGCTGGTCCCGGCTGTAACCAACGATCTTCTAGCTTAGGGAGACTCTTCGCTTTTCCCAGAAGGCACCTGGAATATGCAAATTAGCCTCCTCAAGCTTGAATCCCTGGTTTGGTGATGCTTTCCAGTCAGCTGGTCCCGGCTGTACCCAACGATCTTCTAGCTTAGGGAGACTCTTCGCTTTTCCCAGAAGGCACCTGGAATATGCAAATTAGCCTCCTCAAGCTTGAATCCCTGGTTTGGTGATGCTTTCCAGTCAGCTGGTCCCGGCTGTACCCAACGATCTTCTAGCTTAGGGAGACTCTTCGCTTTTCCCAGAAGGCACCTGGAATATGCAAATTAGCCTCCTCAAGCTTGAATCCCTGGTTTGGTGATGCTTTCCAGTCAGCTGGTCCCGGCTGTACCCAACGATCTTCTAGCTTAGGGAGACTCTTCGCTTTTCCCAGAAGGCACCTGGAATATGCAAATTAGCCTCCTCAAGCTTGAATCCCTGGTTTGGTGATGCTTTCCAGTCAGCTGGTCCCGGCTGTACCCAACGATCTTCTAGCTTAGGGAGACTCTTCGCTTTTCCCAGAAGGCACCTGGAATATGCAAATTAGCCTCCTCAAGCTTGAATCCCTGGTTTGGTGATGCTTTCCAGTCAGCTGGTCCCGGCTGTACCCAACGATCTTCTAGCTTAGGGAGACTCTTCGCTTTTCCCAGAAGGCACCTGGAATATGCAAATTAGCCTCCTCAAGCTTGAATCCCTGGTTTGGTGATGCTTTCCAGTCAGCTGGTCCCGGCTGTACCCAACGATCTTCTAGCTTAGGGAGACTCTTCGCTTTTCCCAGAAGGCACCTGGAATATGCAAATTAGCCTCCTCAAGCTTGAATCCCTGGTTTGGTGATGCTTTCCAGTCAGCTGGTCCCGGCTGTACCCAACGATCTTCTAGCTTAGGGAGACTCTTCGCTTTTCCCAGAAGGTACCTGGAATATGCAAATTAGCCTCCTCAAGCTTGAATCCCTGGTTTGGTGATGCTTTCCAATCAGCTGGTCCCGGCTGTACCCAACGATCTTCTAGCATAGGGAGACTCTTCGCTTTTCCCAGAAGGCACCTGGAATATGCAAATTAGCCTCCTCAAGCTTGAATCCCTGGTTTGGTGATGCTTTCCAGTCAGCTGGTCCCGGCTGTACCCAACGATCTTCTAGCTTAGGGAGACTCTTCGCTTTTCCCAGAAGGCACCTGGAATATGCAAATTAGCCTCCTCAAGCTTGAATCCCTGGTTTGGTGATGCTTTCCAGTCAGCTGGTCCCGGCTGTACCCAACGATCTTCTAGCTTAGGGAGACTCTTCGCTTTTCCCAGAAGGCACCTGGAATATGCAAATTAGCCTCCTCAAGCTTGAATCCCTGGTTTGGTGATGCTTTCCAATCAGCTGGTCCCGCCTGTACCCAACGATCTTCTAGCTTAGGGAGACTCTTCGCTTTTCCCAGAAGGCACCTGGAATATGCAAATTAGCCTCCTCAAGCTTGAATCCCTGGTGAAGAGATTTTTGACTGAAACAGAGCACAGACAGAGTTCATGCAGATAAAGGCATAATGAGGAAGGTTTCTGCCTGGTAAATTCATTGGATTAAGAGAGCAGCTGCCAAAATACCATTACAAAGCAGCAAACAGTTATTTGAAGCTGCTGGTGACTCTGGAGTCCCTCGAACCTCAAGGTGTAGGATCCTTCAAAGGCTTGCTGTGGTGCATAAACCTAATATTCAGCCACCCTTAAACAGTGTTCAGAAGCAGAAATGTTTAAAGTGGGCCCAGACATACATGAACACTAATTTCCAAATAGTCTTGTTTACTGATGAGTGTCAAGCAACCCTGGATGGTCCAGATGGATGGAGTAGTGGATGGTTGGTGGATTGCCACCATGTCCCAACAAGGTTGCGACGTCAGCAAGGAGGTGGAGAAGTCACATTTTGGGACAGAATCACGGGGAAACAGCTGGTAGGACGCTTTAAGGTTCCTGAAGGTGTGAAAATGATCTCTGCAAAGTATTTAGAGTTTCTGACTGACAACTTTCCTCCATGGTCTAAAAAGCAGAAACGTGCCTTCAGGAGCAAAATCATCTTCATGCATGACAATGCACCATCTCATTGGCTGCTATGGGCATAAAAGGAGATAAATTCATGGCGTGGCCAAAATCTTTCCCTGACCTCAACCGTACAGAGAACATTTGGAGTATCATCAAGCAAAAGATCTATGAGGATGGGAGGCAGTTCACATCAAAACAGCGGCTCTGGGAAGCTATTCTGACTTCATGCAAAGAAATACAAGCAGAAACTCTCCAAAAACCCACAAGTTCAATGGATGCAAGAATTGTGAAGGTGATATCAAAGAAGGGGTCCTATGTTAACATGTAACTTGGCCTGTTAGGAGGTTTTGGAGTTAAATACAGTAGCTGTTTTGTTCAGTGAATGTGACCTCCTAATGCTGCAAATTCCACAAATGAGCATTTTCAGTTCTTTAAAACATATCAAAAGCATAGAAATTCTACTGTGCCTAATAATTTGAAACAGTGCATTTTGAGTTTTTATTTATTTTGGAGATTATACTGTTATCATTGGCAGGTTTCTTCAGTAAAATTTCATGTATAATCTAACGGGTGATGACTTTTATTAGACTGTCATTTGCACCAACCATTTAGGAAAATCTGAGAAAAATATAATTTGCATAATAATTTGGAACACAGTGTATTTTGAACTGTGATTTTTGTTACGCTGTAATGTCTATTGTCTGTACAAATCCCCTCTATAATTCATAAAGCACTGCGGAATATGTTGGCACTATATAAATAACATTATTATTAATTATTAATAAGTAGTGTTGAGCGATACCGTCCGATATTTGAAAGTATCGGTATCGGGTGGTATCGGCCGATATCCGAAAAATATCGGATATCGCCGATACCGATATCCGATACCAATACATGTCAATGGGACACAAATATCGGAAGGTATCCTGTAATGGATCCCAGGGTCTGAAGGAGAGGAAACTCTCCTTCAGGCCCTGGGATCCATATTCATGTGTAAAATAACATGACCGCTCAGCGACCAATCACAAGCCACGACGTCATCGAAGGCCCTTAATGCGCTCATTCTTCGGAACGAAAGCAAGGCGGTTGCAGCGGTGACGACCAGGGCACGTCAGAGGGTAAGTATATCAATATTTTTTATTTTTATTCTTTATTTTACACATTAATCTTAATCCCAATACCGATTCCCGATATCACAAAAATATCGGAAATCGGTATCTGAATTCCGATACCGCAAATATCGGCCGATACCCGATACTTGCGGTATCGGAATGCTCAACACTATTAATAAGCTTTTAGGCTGTGGGCACTTTCGTAGCTATCACATCCATGACAACTTTTGGCCATGACCCGGCCTGTAAAAATGCCAAATCACGAGTGACGCCATTCTGCTCTGTTTAGTGTAGGGATAAGATGCAACTTGTAGATTGTGAGCCTTCTCAGGCAGGGTCCTCTCTCCTCCTGTACCAGTTATGACTTGTATTGTTTAAAGGGAACCTGTCACCTAAATTTGGCGGGACAGGTTTGCGGTCATATTGGCGGGGTTTTGGGGTGTTTGATTCACCCTTTCCTTACCCGCTGGCTGCATGCTGGCCGCAATATTGGGTTGAAGTTCATGCTGTGTCCTCCGAAGTACACACCTGCGCAAGGTAATCTTACCTTGCGCACGTGCAGTATGCTTTGCCCAACTGCGGGCAAAGCCGAAAAGCATTAGTGCGCATGCGCCGTCACACTATGTCATGGAACACAGCAAAATACTTCCAGGACATAGTGCGACAGCGCATGCACACTAAGGCTTTTCGGCTTTGCCTGCAGTTGGGCAAAGCATACTGCGCGTGCGCAAGGCAAGATTGCTTTGCGCAGGCGTGTACTTCGGAGGACACAGCATGAACTTCAACCCAATATTGCGGCCAGCATGCAGCCAGCGGGTAAGGAAAAGGTGAATCAAACACCCGAAAACCCCGCCCATATGACCGCAAACCTGTCCCACCTGCATGACAGATGCGACGTGTGGCCATACATTGCAATGCGTCGCTACTGCAAGTCTATGGAGAAAAAAACATCCTGCGGGCTACTTTGCAGGATGCGTTTTTTCTCCAAAATGATGCATTGCGACGTTGGCCAAATGAAGGAAGTGTGAGAGAGGCCTATGGGAGCCTCGTTCTGACCTCTTTCTCACTCTCAAGGTATGTGCACACATTGCGGATTTGGCTGCGTATCCGCAGTGGATTGGCCGCTGCGGATTCACAGCAGTTTTCCATGCGGTGTACCATGTAAACCATTGGAAAACCAAATCCACAGTGCACATGGTGCGGAAAATACCGCTCGGAAACACTGCACAGCATGTCAATTCTTTTGCGGATTCCGCAGCATTTTATACCTGCTCCTGTATAGGAATCCGCAGGTGTAAAAACGCAGATGAAATCCTCACAAAATTAGGAAATCCTCGGTAAATCCACAGGTAAAATGCAGTATGTTTTACCTGTGGATTTTGCAAAAACAGCGCGGAAAAATCCACACACGAATCCGCAAAGTGTGCATATAGCCTCATAGTCTTACATTGAGCGCTTGTGACATAGCTTCTAACTTCTGGCAAGTCAGAAGCTGCGCTCACAAGTTTGAGCCATGGGACTGCAGCAGTGCCACAAAATAGTGAATACGCCAGAGGATGAGTAAATGACCAGGGCAGGAAGCTTGCGCTTAAAACACCACTCCAATGGTGGAAAAAAAACCCTGCTAGAGTGGTGCTTTAATAATTTAATAATAAGCAATTTAATACTATAAAGTTGATAGAGGCTTGGAATAAATGTCTGCAGTCACTTTATATGACAGCAGACTGCCAAATCATGACAGGGAGCTGCGGGCCCATCATAGTGTGTATAAGGGAGCTACGGGCCCATCATACTGTGTATAAGGGAGCTGCGGGCACATCATACTGTGTATAAGTGAGCTGCGGGCCCATCATACTGTGTATAAGGGAGCTGCGGGCCCATCATACTGTGTATAAGGGAGCTGCGGGCCCATCATATTGTGTATAAGGGAGCTGCGGGCCCATCATACTGTGTATAAGGGAGCTGCGGGCTCATCATACTGTGATAAGGGAGCTGCGGGCTCATCATACTGTGATAAGGGAGCTGCGGGCTCATCATACTGTGTATAAGGGAGCTGCGGGCTCATCATACTGTGTACAACGGAGCTGCGGGCCCATCATACTGTGTATAAGGGAGCTGTAGGACCATCATACTGTGTATAATGGAGCTGCGGGCCCATCATACTGTGTATAAGGGAGCTGCGGGCTCATCATACTGTGATAAGGGAGCTGCGGGCTCATCATACTGTGTATAAGGAAGCTGTGGCCCCATCATACTGTGTACAGGGGAACTGTGAGGGACATCACACTGTTTGACGGAAGCTGTGGGCCCATCATACTGTTTGTAAGGGAGCTGTGGACCCACCATACTGTGTATAGGGCACTGTGAAGGCATATTGTGCATATGGGAGCTGTTGACCCATTACACTGTATATAGGGGAGCTCTGGGGGGCATTATACTTTCTATAGTGGAGCTCTGTCAGCATTATACTGTGTAAAACGGCGCATTCTGTTTTCCATAGGTTTACATTGTACTGTAAACGCATGGGGAACCGCTGCTGTGGACCCACAGCGGCGGATCCACAACGTGTGCACATAGCCTTAGACGTTTCTCTGAAGGGGGGCCTGTGCCAGTCACCTGACAGTTGTGGGCTTTAATTTTCTCTTATTTTGCCAAATTTTCAAAAGAGTAAGGGATGGTCTTAAAAAATAAAATGAAGAACCCCTATTACATTACTTAGTGATTCTCATTCGTGTCGGTGTTCCCCTCTGGTACCAAAAGTGATGTCAACCTGTGCATTATGTACATGACCGCTGCAGCCAATCACTGACCTCACAGGCACAGTAATTTGCTGTACATAATAGTACGACCACTGCAGCCTGTGATTAGTGGGGGTCAAATGGTGAAGGCCCCTGCCATCATTATTATTTATCGTACATCTGAATACAGATCTACAGTACGTAGCAATTAAAGGGGTGTTCAGGGCTGTAGACACATTTCTGCACTCTATGTGATTTCAAACTACTGAATGCATGTAAAGAGTAAATATAATGTAAATTGAATGTACTGTATATACTCGAGTATAAGCCGAGATTTTCAGCCCACTTTTTTGGGCTGAAAGTCCCCCTCTCGGCTTATGCTCGAGTCATACCCAGGGGTTGGCAGGGGAGGGGGAGCGGGGGCTATCTAATTATATTCACTTACTCCAGGCGCGGTCCCTGCAGGTCCCCTGGCTTCCCCGGTGCCGGCAGCAGCAGATTCTTCCTGTACTGAGCGGTCACATGGTACCGCTCATTACAGTCATGAATATGAGGCTCCACCTCCCATGGAGGTGGAGCCGCATATTCATGACTGTAATGAGCGGTAACGGTGACTGCTCAGTACAGGATGAAGCTGCGGCGTCCGGGAAGCAGGGACTACACAGCGCCAGGACCAGGTGAGTATACGGGGAGGGGAGCGCTGCGCTGCGATAGTCACTTTTCCTCGTTCCGGGCCGCTCTGTCTTCAGCAGTGACGCTCAGGTCAGAGGGCGTGGTGCCGTAGTTAGTGCGCGCCCTCTGCTGAACGTCAGTGCTGAAGATGGAGCTGCACCGGAATGAGGAGCAGGTGACTAATGAATTTGCCGGAGGCCTGAGCAACGGAGAGGTGAGTATGTGATTTTTTTTTTTTGGAACATCTATGGGGCCATAACATTTGTGTAGCATTATACGGGGCCATAGCATTTGTGCAGCACTATATGGGGCCATAACATTTGTGCAGCACAATATGGGGCCATAACATTTGTGCAGCACAATATGGGGCCATAACATTTATGCAGCACTATATGGGGCCGTAACATTTGTGCAGCACTATATGGGGCCATAAAGTTTGTGCAGCACTATATGGGGCCATAATATTTGTGCAGCACTATATGGGGCCATAAAGTTTGTGCAGCACTATATGGGGCAAGTGTCTTGTATGGAGCATCTATGGGGCCATAAAGTTTGTGCAGCACTAAATGGGGCAAGTGTTTGGTATGGAGCATCTATGGGGCCATAACATTTGTGCAGCACTATATGGGGCCATAACGTTTGTGCAGGACTATATGGGGCAAGTGTCTGTATGGGGCCACAATTAACGTTTGTGGAGCATTAAGGTATATGGGGCAAGTGTCTGTATGGAGCATCTTTTAGGGCCATAATCAAGGTTTGTGCAGCACTATACGGGGCAAATATCTTTATGGAGCATCTCATAGGGCCATAATCAGCATTTGTGCAGCATTATATGGGGCATATTTTAATATGGAGCATCTTATGGGGCCCATCATAAACTGAATGGAGCATTATATGGGGCTCCTGATTCAATATGGATATTCAAAAACACTTAACCTACTGATGTCTCAATTATTTAACTTTTATTGGTATCTATAGGCAACGAAAAATATGTTTTACAATATTTGTACCTGCGCTTATCCTAACAGAATACTATAGTAGACATACACGATGGGTGATTACCTGGTTGGTAGAAGGGTAGTGGTGAGTCCGTCTATGGGCGTGTATGGCAAATCTGGGATTGCTTGTGTGAAGGAACTGGAATGGTAAGCAGTACACAAATAAATAACAATATAAAAATATATTTTCCCTTCACACAAGCAATCCCAGATTTGCCATACACGCCCATAGACGGACTCACCACTACCCTTCTACCAACCAGGTAACCACCCATCGGGTATGTCTACTATAGTATTTTGTTAGGATAAGCGCAGGTACAAATATTGTAAAACATATTTTTCGTTGCCTATAGCTCCCTCTTCTCCTCTGTGTGGTGAGGAGCAGTACCCGCAGCTATCCCCGTTCATCCCACGAGCGCCACTAATTCATATATTAGTGCATTTTATTGGTATCTATTTTTACTTTTGACATTTACCGGTAGCTGCTGCATTTTCCACCCTAGGCTTATACTCGAGTCATTAAGTTTTCCCAGTTTTTTGTGGCAAAATTATGGGGGTCGGCTTATATTCAGGTCGGCTTAAACTCGAGTATATACGGTAATTAAAGAGTAAACCAGTTTTACTTATACTGATTTTACTATGGGGGGGTGCCGTTTTGCAGTTCGCCTCAGGCAGCAGAGAGGCTAGGTTCACCCCTGCCTTTATGCTGTGCAGTTGCTGGATGCTGGGAGAGCTGGAATCACGGTCGGATGCCAGGAAAGCTGTGTGCAATAGTGGCGATCGATGCCGTGGGAGGATTGTGCCGTTGGCTTAGACTCCTTGCGTGGGACAAATGTAATAGCCATCGGTGCACGCAGTATAGGTGAGTATGTCTAGGATGTCGGTGTGCTTGCACAAGCCGTCATGAAGCAACAGGCACAGGGAGACACGCGGTGAATACTGCTGGAGGCTCGTGCTGGGGAGAGTAAGCAGTTAAGGTCTGTGTGTAGCGTGTTAGAGTGGCTCTAGGGATGCCGTGATAGTTAAAAAACTGGGTGCTAAAACTCACTAACCCACTGATGTGTTGTGAGGTGGCAGGACGCCATGTAGCAAAGATCAAAATACATTGAGGGGCTGTTTTTAGGCAGTGATTGTAATTAACAAGCGCGGCCTCGGCAGTGGCAAGCGTGAAGGGAATCGCTGCTGGTTGACCTGAGCGGTGAATGGCTTATAGTTCGGGGTAGTGACGTCACTCTATGGTCAGGTAGATGGAGGGTAACAGTGTACAGTCCTAAACTTAGGCGTTTCGGGAGCTTGTGGCTTCCTTCATCAGGGATATCACAGCCCTAGTATAATGAGCTATTTAAATACCATGGTCAATTCATCTAAATAGACATTTGACCAGCACTGGAATTGGGCAACTCCGCAGGCGGAAGGAGTTAATTGTCATATTGAGGTGCGGTATGCTATAAATGGATGAATGAATAGTGGAGATCACAGTCAGAGAGATGTAGCTACAGACACATGCCAATACTTTTAAACAACCAAGTTCAGCAAAAGATTTAGTTAAAGAAAAAAAAAATATATATATATACTATATAATTGTCTAAGGGTCACTTCCGTCTTTCTTTCTTTCTTTCTTTCCTCTTTTCTTTCTTTCTTTCTTTCTTTCTTTCTTTCTTTCTGTCACGGTTATTCATTCGCTGATTGGTCTCGCCAGCTGCCTGTCATGGCTGCTGCGACCAACCAGCGATGGGCACAGTCCAGAAGAAAATGGCCGCTCTTTACTCCCCGCAGTCAGTGGCCGGCGCCCGCTCCATGCTCCCCGCAGTGTCCCCGGTGCTCCGCTCCATACTACCCGCTCCCCACAGTCAGTGTCCCCGGCCCTTCGCTCCATACTCCCCGCAGTCAGTGTCCCCGGCGCCCACTCCATACTTCCCTCCGGTCACCACTAACACAGGGTTAATGCCGGCAGTAACGGACCGCGTTATGCCGCGGGTAACGCACTCCGTTACCGCCGCTATTAACCCTGTGTGTCCCTGACGTTAAAAATATTAAAAAAAACAAAAAACCTGCTATACTCACCCTCTGTTGTCCTCTGAGGCGCTCGCACCTGCCGCCATCTTCCTTTCCCAGCAATGCATTGCGAAATTACCCAGAAGACCTAGCGGACTCGCGAGACTGCTAAGTCATCTTGGTAATTTTGCAATGCATCCTGGGAACGCAAGATGGCGGCAGCCGCGCGCCCATCGGCACAGCGTCATTGGACCCCAGGAGGCGGAGAGAAGCTGAGGAGCAGCGACCAGGATGGTGAGTATGTTAAACTACAAGGGGCCCTCGGATCGTTAAGTGAGTATGTTTATTTTTTATTTTTTAACCTGTGACATATGTGGCTGGGCAATATACTACGTCACTGGGCAATATACGACGTCATTGGGCAATATATTACGTGGCTCTATGCTGTATACTACGTCGCTGTGCAATATACTATGTGGCTCTGTGCTGTATACTACGTAACTGGGCAATATACTACGTGGCTGGACAATATACTACGTTGCTGGGCAATATACTACGTGACTGGGCAATATACTACGTGGCTGGGCAATATACTACGTGGCTGGGCAATATACTATGTCGCTGGGCAATATACTACGTTCCTGGGAAATATACTATGTGGTTCTGTGCTGTATACTACGTCGCTGTGCAATACACTACGTGGCTCTGTGCTGTATACTACGTCACTGGACAATATACTACGTGGCTGGGCAATATACGTGGCTCTGTGCTGTATACTACGTCGCTGTGCAATATACTACGTGGCTCTGTGCTGTATACTACGTCACTGGACGATATACTACGTGGCTGGACAATATACTACGTGGCTCTGTGCTGTATACTACGTCGCTGGGCAATATACTACGTGGCTGGACAATATACTACATGGCTCTGTGCTGTATACTACGTCGCTGTGCAATATACTACGTGGCTCTGGACTGGTTTGAGAGTGCTATGTCACATTGGCAGAGCCCTTAAGATGCTAGAACAGCAGAACTTCCCATAAGTGACCCAATTTTACAAGATTCTCCTCCCATTGAAATCATATGGGGTTCAGTGATCATATTGACATTGATCATAGAGAAAAAATATTTACATTTTTGCAACCAAAATTGTGTTTTAGCCCAAGATTTTACATTTTCACAGTAGGAAATATGTAAAAATGGCACCAAAATTGCCTCACAATTTCTGCTGAATGTAGAAATACCCCATACTGTATGTGGCTTTACAGTACTGCCTAGCCATATGGCGAGACTCAGGAGAGAGACACAGATTTTCCTAGAATAGTTTGCAGACTCCATATACAGAGCATATAAGTTTTAGAAAAGCAGAATCCCCCATCAAGTTAGCCCATTTTGGAAATTATACTCCTGAGGCAATTTATCTACAGGTGTAGTAATGATGTTAACTCCATGGGTGTCTTTCAGAAACATTCAACGGTGAATGTTGCTGAGTGAAAATTGTAAACGGCCATTGTAGTGCCCAGTACGTTGTAGTCGCCAGAACACTGTAGTGACCAGTACATTATGCCCAACTTGTGCTTCTGAAAACATGCACCTGTAAATTAGGTGGGCTATCATTGCTACAGAAATGCTAAACATGTGGACACTAAATGTGGTTTAGTACACTGGGACTCAGAAGGTTGAGGGCATTTGGATTTGGGAGTGCAGAATTTGCTGAATTTCTTTTGGGGGATGATGTTGACAGATGATGAACCTGAGAGGGGACTTGCTTTTTATTGAGGATCGAGTTGAAGTTTTTATTAGGAACATTTTACATAACGTTTGGGATCACATTTATCCGGTGCTCTACTCTGAGCACTTATATCGGGGTTTCCATCTAAGTCTCCAAGTGACATGATTAAGATGAAACTTTTGATGGATCCACTCACTATAATGAGGCAGCAGAGTTACTCTCGACTCAGTCTGGCCTCTGTTCAACGTTGTCCTTTTCAGAAGTGCACAAAACTGGTCGACCACACTTTTATGCAGACCTAAAAAGACTGACAACACCGGATCATAGAATCATAGAATGTTACAGTTGGAAGGGACCTCAATGGCCATCATGTTCAAACCCCTGCTCAATTCAGGATTCACTAAACCATCTCATACAGATGTCTGTCAAGCCTCTGTTTTAAAATGCAAGTGACTAGCACACTCCAAAAGTGTTGTGATGCAAAGTGGGGGTTTTATTTACATACAGTATTCACAAACGTTTCGGTCGTTACTGGACCTTCATCAGTGTGCTGAAGGGAAATATACACAGAGAAAGTGACATCCAATGTATAAAAAAAGAACAATATATGAAAATAAACATAAACAAAAAAACAGAAAAAAACAAAAGTATATACATCACATGGGAGAATACAGTCATGATTGAAAATAATAGAACACAACTCCAATAAAGAGACATCAAACAGGATAGCCGAGATATGAAGGCTGCACAGATTGAACGTATGCGAATAAAGATAAGGTAGTGTATCACGGAGAAAAATGAGGGGTTACGGTAGGAGGGGGTGGTGGGGTGGGAAAACATTAAAAAAAAAAAAAAAAGGAGAAAAACCTACCTAATATACTAGTATGCTTAGAGAAGCCCCGAGTAGCAAAGTTAGATTGCATCTAAAAAGAGAGATCAATATGCGAAGTTGAAGTGATAATAAGAGTGAATAGATAGGCTATGTGAAAAACTGACGGGGCGTATGGTGTATAATGTGTAGTAGAATCCACCTACCAATAAGAAGCCTGAAGACATATAGGTCGCGGGGGTAGGCACAAGCCGCGGAGATACAATGGTGTGTCACAAGTGACACTAACTGCAGGAGAGAGGAAGGTGTGACATATATGGCACTGTGAACCGCTGGTACTATATGGGCATGTGCTACGGAGGACCCACCTGCTGGATGGAGAAGGAGCCACGCGGAATGTACTGCCAGTATGGGCTGCAAAATAGTGCGCATGAGGTAGAAACAAGCTACTGAGATAGGGTAGGGTGTCACGGACTGACACTATCTGCGGAAGAAAGGATAGTGTGACGCATATGGCACGGTGACACGCTAGTACTGTATGGGCACAAGATGCAGGGGACTCACCTGCGGAATGAAGCAGGAGGCACGTAGTATGTACCGCCAGTATGGGCTGCAAAATAGTGCTCAAGGGGTAGGCACAAACTATGGAGATAAGATAGTGTGTCACAAACTGACGCTGTCTGCAGAGGAAAGGATAATATGACACCTATGGCACAGTGGACTGCTAGCACTATATAGGCATGTAATGCAGAGGACTCACCTGCTGAATGAAGCAGGGGCCACACGGTATATACCGCCAGTCTGGGCTGCAAGAATAGTGCGCACTATCTGCATAGAGGGAGAAAGGACGTTTCATGTGTGACAGGCTGGACTGCTACAATGGAAAGCATGTAGAGCATGTGGTGCATAGAACTTACTCACCTCATCAGCAACAGGAAGCACGCGGTGTCCACCGCAAGTGCAGGCTGAGGACGGTGCGCTCGGGACCTGCCTATATAGTAGCAAAAGGAGCCGGAAGGGGCGGGGAGAGGTGACGAGGGTGTCACATGACCAGAAGGGGTGGTGTGCAGTGCATTACACTAAAGAAGAAAAGGAGGTGTGGAGGTGTATTCCAGAGCAGTATAGTAGCTGGTGCAGAGGTGCAATACGGTGGCCGCAGGGTGTCACAGAAGTCAGAAGGGTGAATTCAGAGAGGCCGATTCTGTAAGGAGAAGAAAGAAGATTAGCAAAATACCAAATGACAGCATGATAAATAAACAGCGGTCCTGTACGTACCATACAGAATAATGTGGCAGATGTACATTTCTTTAACATAAGAAAACACATTACTAGTCACCTGGGACGGTGATTATGCCTATGATCATATTGTTGATCACAAAATGAGTGAGTAAATACATTTATGTTAAATGAATGAAAAAAGCAAACATAAGTAGAAGTGCCCAGCTATGTGGTGGTATGATAGATAGCGGAGATCTGGTTAGCGAGCATCACATATAGGAACACAGTGGTACATTTGGTAATGCGGTTGAGCTGAAATAATAAACAGTCATCAAAAAAGAACAGATACAAAGTGACATCACATGTTCCGAAAGCCGTAGAGCTCAACGGGCCCCCTGGAGTATTCTATAGGAGATAATATTGTGACAGTAATCTTAAATAAATGATGATAACTCATAATCTCTGTTGAGTCCCCTGGGGCTCAGTGTGTTGAGCTCGTGTATCCAATACGCCTCTCTGCGTTTGAGAATTGAAACGCGGTCCCCACCGCGGCGAGGTGATGTAATGTGTTCTATTATTTGAAATTTTAGCTGGGACACGTTGTGGCCTTTTTTGGCAAAGTGTGCTGGTATGGGAAGTAAGAGGTTCTTACATCTTATTGTCGATTTGTGTTTAGAGATCCTAGCTTTGACTGGTTGGGTGGTTTCGCCTATGTACAGGAGCCCGCAGGGGCATTTAATCAGATATACAGCAAAATTGGTGTTGCAGGTGAAAAAACCGTTAATGGGGTATCTCTTGCCTGTGTGCGGGTGATGAATGACATTGCCTTTAAGGACACTGTTGCACTGATTACAACACAGACAGGGGAAAGTTCCTGTTTTGGGGTTACTCAAGAACCGCTGAGTAGTATGAGGTTGTGTTGAGCCTATGTCGGCACGGACTAAACAGTCTTTTATGTTGCGGGGCCTTTTAAAACACGGCAAAAAAGGTTGTTGGAACTCCCTAACTGATGGATACGCTGTTTGGAGGATATGCCAGTGTTGGCGAATAGTTTTGTGTAATCTATAAGCAGCAGGGTGGTACTGGTGGACGAATGGAATGCGTGATGCAGCAGGAACTTTGTCCCTATGGGCGGGGTTCGTGGTAGAGTTATCTAGAATTCTTGACGGGTAACCCCTTTCACTAAACTTTACCTTCATCTCAGATATTCGGTGGTCTTTGAGATCAGGGTCGGAGACTATTCTGGTCACTCTGTTAAGTTGAGATTTTGGGATTGACTTTTTCATGTTGAGCGGGTGAAAACTATCAAAGTGCAACAGACTGTTGCGATCAGTGAGTTTAGAGTACAGATCGGTAGACAAATTCCCATTGATGTCTTTTTGGACCAATGTGTCAAGGAAACTAATCTGGTGGAGATCGTGTGTCACTGTAAAATCCAGGCCCGGCCATGTAGTTTTCAGGAATTGAAAGAAAGCTGGTAGAGAATCAGCATCTCCCCGCCAAATACAGAAAATGTCGTCAATATAACGTTTCCATGTCAAAACATGGTTGCGGAAGAGCTCGTGAGTATATATTGAGGTGTCTTCATAATGGGCCATGTAGGCATTAGCATATGGCGGTGCCACGTTTGAGCCCATGGCCGAGCCCTTGGTTTGAAGATAATAAGTATCTTCAAAAAGGAAAAAATTGTTATGTAGAACAATTGATAGTAGTGTACAACAAAAATCGATTAAATCAGGGCTCATATTATTGTTAGAGAGCAACCAGCGGGTAGACTGAATGCCATTCGCGTGTGGTATTGATGTATATAGATCCTTTACGTCAAAAGAGACCAAGATGGTGTCTGGAGGAACTGGGGTGATGTCCTTAATGGTTTGGAGGAAGGCTCCGGTGTCGAGTAGGAAAGAGCGAGTGTTCCTAATAAGAGGTGTTAAGATTTTTTCTAGACAAATAGAAATGGGAGCTAAGACAGAGTCCGTGGAGGCCACGATTGGTCTACCTGATGGATTCTGTAGATCCTTGTGGATCTTTGGAAGAATATAAATCACAGGTGTGATAGGATGTTTTCTTAGTAAGGAAATCACGCGTTTTACCGTCAAGAATACCCCGTGTGTGGAAATCATCGAGTGTGGTTTTAATGGCGTTCTGGATACCAGTAATGGGATTTTGGGAAAGTTTTTTATAGGTAGTGGAATCACTGAGTTGGCGAAGGACTTCATTCCTATACTGACTTTTGTCCATGACCACTATAGCCCCACCCTTGTCTGCCGGTTTAATAATAATGTCCCTATCCTGTTGTAGGGATTTGAGGGCCTGTCTCTCTGATACCGAGAGGTTGGAAGGGTAATGGATTCTGCCTCTGTCTGTCTCCGTATGTAGTTGTTGAAAGGAGTTGTCCACAGATTGAATAAAGGTCTCCAGGGGGTGTGAGCACTTAGGAGGTTGGTATGTGCTTTTATCACGGAGGCCGAGGCTGACCGCAGTAATACCCACCGGAGGGGTTTGTGAGACGGGAGGTAAGGGCGGGTTATTCTCACTAAAATGTAACCTCAGTCTTAAGGACCTATAGAATTTTTGTAAATCCATTTCCATCTGGAAAGTGTTGTGTCTATAACTGGGACAAAAAGAAAGCCCTTTCTGTAGAGCACTGTGTTCTGCGATCCCTAAAGATTTTGAGGATATATTTACCACCAATTGTTGTGTACCTGAGATCTGGTGACCCGGGCGAAGTCCGTATTTCTGGGACCTGTTGAGCCCCCGTCTGGTCCTCTCTTTTTCCCTTGTCGTCTCTGCTGGTCTAAAAAACGAGCTGGGTACGGAAACCTGGCGGATCTCTCTGGGTCTGAGTCGGAAGTTGTGTAGTCCACTGATGAGTGATGACCATCTTGCCTGAAGGGTTTTCTGGTTGAAGACTTGTCCTGCCATTGATAGACTCGGTTGGACTCGTAATCCTCGAGATCCCTCTGAAATTTGGATCTTTTTTTGAGTTCGATGTCGCGACGATGTAGACTGATGTTGGCGTTGATCTTCTTTTTGAGAGAGTTAAAGTCGTCCACAGGAATGGTAGAAGAGAGTTGACATTCAATGTTCTTGATTTGTTCCTGCGTGGAGGAGATCTCTTTGTGCAGGTGCTCTAATGTTAAAACCATGAGATCAAAAGAACATTTATTCAAGATATGTTCGAATTTTGTGCAAAACTCTGGGGAGTTGCTAAATAATGTGGGACGAAGTGAAACCCTCAGGCCCCGGGGAATCCTCTGTGCTTTAAGGTACTCTGTGAGAGTGGCCCCGTGCAGTTCTAGGTTGGTGCAGCGTCGGAGTTCGCGCTCCCAATCCCTACCCCGTGTTTCGCAAGGGGGGATTTTGAGGAAGTCACTCGGGATTTTGGACAGGGCAATAATGTTCGATGTCTCCTCTGGGTTGTAAGAGAATGTTAAGGATGACATGACAAAAAAAGGCGTGCTGAGCATAAGGGTAACAGTAGTTATATAGAAAATGTTCAGCACAGCCAAAAGGAGGAGGTGCACGGTCATAGGTTCCCAAGCCTTTATGTAAAATACAAGTGACTAGCACACTCCAAAAGTGTTGTGATGCAAAGTGGGGGTTTTATTTACATACAGTATTCACAAACGTTTCGGTCGTTACTGGACCTTCATCAGTGTGCTGAAGGGAAATATACACAGAGAAAGTGACATCCAATGTATAAAAAAAGAACAATATATGAAAATAAACATAAACAAAAAAACAGAAAAAAACAAAAGTATATACATCACATGGGAGAATACAGTCATGATTGAAAATAATAGAACACAACTCCAATAAAGAGACATCAAACAGGATAGCCGAGATATGAAGGCTGCACAGATTGAACGTATGCAAGGTAGTGTATCACGGAGAAAAATGAGGGGTTACGGTAGGAGGGGGTGGTGGGGTGGGAAAACATTAAAAAAAAAAAAAAGGAGAAAAACCTACCTAATATACTAGTATGCTTAGAGAAGCCCCGAGTAGCAAAGTTAGATTGCATCTAAAAAGAGAGATCAATATGCGAAGTTGAAGTGATAATAAGAGTGAATAGATAGGCTATGTGAAAAACTGACGGGGCGTATGGTGTATAATGTGTAGTAGAATCCACCTACCAATAAGAAGCCTGAAGACATATAGGTCGCGGGGGTAGGCACAAGCCGCAGAGATACAATGGTGTGTCACAAGTGACACTAACTGCAGGAGAGAGGAAGGTGTGACATATATGGCACTGTGAACCGCTGGTACTATATGGGCATGTGCTACGGAGGACCCACCTGCTGGATGGAGCAGGAGCCACGCGGAATGTACTGCCAGTATGGGCTGCAAAATAGTGCGCATGAGGTAGAAACAAGCTACTGAGATAGGGTAGTGTGTCACGGACTGACACTATCTGCGGAAGAAAGGATAGTGTGACGCATATGGCACGGTAACACGCTAGTACTGTATGGGCACAAGATGCAGGGGACTCACCTGCGGAATGAAGCAGGAGGCACGTAGTATGTAATGCCAGTATGGGCTGCAAAATGGTGCTCAAGGGGTAGGCACAAACTATGGAGATAAGATAGTGTGTCACAAACTGACGCTGTCTGCAGAGGAAAGGATAATATGACACCTATGGCACAGTGGACTGCTAGCACTATATAGGCATGTAATGCAGAGGACTCACCTGCTGAATGAAGCAGGGGCCACACGGTATATACCGCCAGTCTGGGCTGCAAGAATAGTGCGCACTATCTGCATAGAGGGAGAAAGGACGTTTCATGTGTGACAGGCTGGACTGCTACAATGGAAAGCATGTAGAGCATGTGGTGCATAGAACTTACCCGCCTCATCAGCAACAGGAAGCACGCGGTGTCCACCGCAAGTGCAGGCTGAGGACGGTGCGCACCGTTTCCATTGTAGCAGTCCAGCCTGTCACACATGAAACGTCCTTTCTCCCTCTATGCAGATAGTGCGCACTATTCTTGCAGCCCAGACTGGCGGTATATACCGTGTGACCCCTGCTTCATTCAGCAGGTGAGTCCTCTGCATTACATGCCTATATAGTGCTAGCAGTCCACTGTGCCATAGGTGTCATATTATCCTTTCCTCTGCAGACAGCGTCAGTTTGTGACACACTATCTTATCTCCATAGTTTGTGCCTACCCCTTGAGCACTATTTTGCAGCCCATACTGGCGGTACATACCACGTGCCTCCTGCTTCATTCCGCAGGTGAGTCCCCTTCATCTTGTGCCCATACAGTACTAGCGTGTCACCGTGCCATATGCGTCACACTATCCTTTCTTCCGCAGATAGTGTCAGTCCGTGACTAGTGTTGAGCATTCCGATACCGCAAGTATCGGGTATCGGCCGATACTTGCGGTATCGGAATTCCGATACCGAATTCCGATACTTCCCGCGTATCGGATACCGGAATCGGAAGTTCCCGAAATTCAAACAGCACGCAGCAGCCAATGAGGAATGAATTGAAGTGTGGGCATATCCTGTTTAGCATGGTGGGCATGTAACTACTGGCAAGGCTGTGATTGGATGCTGAAATGATGTCACTCAGCACTATAAAAAAACGCTGCTGCCATTTTGCGCTCAATCTGCTGTGATTTCAGTTAGGGACAGGACGCTGTGTTCTAACTGAGGGCCAGTTGAGATAGCTGATTGCTTTATTTTCCTTTCCAAAGGCTAATTTAGCAAAACGCTGTGTGTTCTTCACTGTTCACCTTGCTCTTGCCTTGCAGCGCTGTTTTAACAGCGTTCTGCAAGGTCTCTCTGTGTGTGTGTGTGTGTGTGCAGCTCACACTGTAGTCTGTGTGCAGCCATATACCCGGTTGTATTCAGCTCAGGGGGGTTCACACTGCCTCACACAGTTGTCCTTTTTTGCTCATAGTGCAGCCTGCTGCACATTTTTTCTCAAATTTCCTATCAGTGTTTTTCCACCCGTCTCCAGCTAAATTGTGGAAAAACACTACATAGGATAACCTAGAGGGGGGTTTTTGGGCCTTGCAGCGCCGTTTACGGCTGTCTGCATGGTCTCGGTGTGAGCGCAGCTCGCCCTGTAGTCTGTGTGCAGCCATAGCCGGTTGGATTCAGCTCAGGGTTCGTTACTGCCTCATACCTTGAAAAAAATTTTCCTTTTTTTCAAATAGAGCAGCCTGTTTAAAATTTAAAAAAAAATTTCCTTTTAGTGTTTTTCCACCCGTCTCCAGCTAAATAGTGGAAAAACACTACATAGGATAAACTAGAGGAGGGTTTTTGGGCCTTGCAGCGCCGTTTACGGCTGTCTGCACGGTCTCGGTGTGAGCGCAGCTCGCCCTGTAGTCTGTGTGCAGCCATAGCCGGTTGGATTCAGCTCAGGGTTCGTTACTGCCTCATATCTTGAAAAAAATTTTCCTTTTTTTCAAATAGAGCAGCCTGTTTAAAATTTAAAAAAAAATTTCCTATTAGTGTTTTTCCACCCGTCTCCAGCTAAATAGTGGAAAAACACTACATAGGATAACCTAGAGGAGGGTTTTTGGGCCTTGCAGCGCCGTTTACGGCTGTCTGCACGGTCTCGGTGTGAGCGCAGCTCGCCCTGTAGTCTGTGTGCAGCCATAGCCGGTTGGATTCAGCTCAGGGTTCGTTACTGCCTCATACCTTGAGAAAAATTTTACTTTTTTTCAAATAGTGCAGCCTGTTTAAAATTTGAAAAAAAAAATTCCTATTAGTGTCTTTCCACTCGTATCCAGCTAAATAGTGGAAAAACACTATATAGGATAACCTAGAGGAGGGTTTGTTGGCCTTGCAGCGCCGTTTACGGCTGTCTGCACGGTCTCTGTGTGAGCGCAGCTCGCCCTGTAGTCTGTGTGCAGCCATAGCCGGTTGGATTCAGCTCAGGGTGCGTTACTGCCTCATACCTTGAAAAACAATTTCCTTTTTTTCAAATAGTGCAGCCAGTTTAAAATTTGAAAAAAAAAATTCCTATTAGTGTCTTTCCACTCGTCTCCAGCTAAATAGTGGAAAAACACTATATAGGATAACCGAGAGGAGGGTTTTTTGGCCTTGCAGCGCCATTTACGGCTGTCTACACGGTCTCCGTGTGATTTAAACTAGCTCTGTAGCCCGATCTGCACCAAAAAAAAAGTTAAGTTCACCAAACACAACTTAACACTTGTGTAGGCCACATTTGAAAAATAATAAAGTTTAGTCCACAATTTACAACATTAGTGTTTCTTACACCTGTTAGGAGGAGCATTTCAGGAATAAGCACACTAAGGCCTTAGTACTTTTCTGCTTATCTTTATCTGTCAACCAAGATGAAGAGGGCAGGGAGTAAGGCACGTGGGCGTGGGCGCGGAGCAGGGAGAGGAGCAGGGAGAGGACGTGGTGATTCTGTGCCTGCTGCGGGCGCCGGTGACTCGTCGTCACTCAGTTTCAGCAGGGAACAGTCCTTCATGCGCAGCTTTGTCGGAGAGCGCCGTGCACCGCTGCTGCGTGAAGACCAAATTGAAGCCGTTGTCGGGTGGATGGCAGCTAACGCCTCGGCATCGACTTCAGTTAGCGCCACATCCTCTCAGGCACAGACCACTGGAGAGCAGCCATCTGCCTCTTCACCACCTGCCAAATTGGCCAGGCAGTCAGAGAGCCCAGGACAGGAGCCGTCTCTACTTCTGTTCTCTGAATCTCTTGGCTTGGAAACAGGGGGCCAGCCAAGCAGCATTGGAGAAATGGAAGAAGAGGCAGTGTGCAGTGATGCCCAACAGCTTTGTCTCTCTGACTCTGAAGAGGCTGGTGGGCCAGTGCCTGCGGTGACCACAGCGCAGTACGCATCTGATGATGAAACTCAGGTGCCGCTTTCTGGTGCGTACTGTGCTGCCGAGACTACCCAGGAGGAGCAGTTGGTGGCAGAGGGTAGTGGAGATGATGAGGTCCTTGACCCATCGTGGCGTGAGGAACAGGAAGGTGGTGGGAGCAGCTCAGAGGAAGAGATTCCCCTTACGGGCCAAAGAGGGAGAGGGAGGGGGAAGACTGCGGAGCCCGTAGCCTCCATTTTTGCACCCGTTAGGAGCCTGTCTCTTTCCAAAGCCAAAAAGGGCGCTCCCAAGACTTGCAGTGCCTGGTCCTTTTTTGACACAGTTGCAGATGACATTTGTTTTGTCAAATGCAAGCTGTGTCATCAGAAAGTCAAAAGAGGTAAAAGTGTCAGCAACCTCAATACCACAAATATGTGGAAACATGTGCGGACCAGGCACGCGGTGGAGTTACAGAAACACAGTGAAGACGTAGGCCAACCAACAGCGGCAGCTACCACCTCTTCATCTCGTGTTGCCTCTTCCTCCACTGTTGTCCAGAGACCTAGTGTAATTCCACCCACAGCACCACCTTCCCAGTCATCCTCACATTCCCAGTCTACTCTACAGCCATCGGTAGTACAGGCATGGGAGAAAAGGCGGGCATTCTCGGCCAACCACCCCCGAGCACAGGCTCTGAATGCAGGCATTGCCAAACTGTTGTCCCTGGAAATGCTCTCATTCAGGCTGGTGGAGACTGACAGCTTCCGTGACTTGATGGCATTGGCAGTCCCACAGTACAAGGTGCCCAGCCGCTTTTACTTCAGCAGGCAAGCTGTCCCTGCCCTGCACAGGCATGTTGAGGGAAACGTAAAACATGCGCTACTGAACGCCGTCAGTAGCAAGGTCCACCTCACCACCGATGCGTGGACCAGTCAGCATGGACAGAGGCGATACGTTTCCCTCACTGCCCATTGGGTTAATGTTGTTGAGCCAGGTACAGATCGTGCGAGTGGCGCAGGACGTGTCCTGCCCACTCCAAGGATTGCAGGAATCCAGTCTGTACGCATTGACTCCTCCTCATACACAAGTTCCTCAGAATCATCTCTGCAGGAGCCGTCACAGTCCACCTCCCGTGAACGTTTACCTATGACCGACATGAGCACAGCCGTGGCCAAACGTCAGCAGGCCGTCTTGAAACTAGTTTCATTGGGGAATCGAAGCCACACAGCGCAGGAGCTCTGGAATGCCATCAAGCAGGAGAGCGATGTGTGGTTACTGCCAGCGAATCTCCAGCCAGGCATGGTAGTGTGTGACAATGGCCGAAATCTGGTGGCAGCTTTGGCCCTTGGCAACCTCACTCACATCCCATGTCTGGCACATGTGCTCAATTTGGTTGTGCAGAGTTTTCTGAGGGACTATCCGGATCTTGATGCACTGCTGCACAAGGTCCGCCTAGAGTGTGCTCACTTGCGGCGTTCCAGCTTGGCAAGATCCCGCATTGCTGCTCTGCAGTGCCGATTCCGCCTTCCGGAACACCGCATCATATGTGACCTACCTACCAGGTGGAATTCCACGTTACATATGTTGGAGCGGATGTGTGAGCAGCAGCAAGCAGTTATGGAGTACCAGCTGCATCAGGCGCAAAGAAGTCGCAGTCAGCGCCGATCAGACTTCACAACCACAGAGTGGGCCACTATGAAGGACGTCTGCCTGGTTTTGCATCCTTTTGATTATTCCACGCGGATGGCAAGTGCAGATGATGCACTAGTCAGCATGACTGTCCCCCTTATCTGCCTGCTTCAGCAAACTTTGCAAGGGTTAAGGGATGATGTTGTGGAAGAGGTGGAGGATGAGGAGTCACCTTTTCCATCAGCTTCTGGAGAGTCAGCGCCACGTGGTTCCTCACAAAGGGGTACGCAGGGGCCACTTTGTGAGGAGGATGAGGAGGAGTCAATGGAGGAGGAAGAGCTCCGTCCAGAGGAGGGAGCGACACAATTGTCCAGTGGTCAGTGTGTACAGCGAGGGTGGGGTGATGACGAGCGGGCAGAGATCATGTCTCAAGCAGGGGACAGCGTTTCTGGGCCAGTTGGCAGTCTGCAGCACATGGTGGATTTCATGCTGCAGTGCCTGAGAAACGACCGCCGCATCGACCACATTCTCAACATGCCTGATTATTGGGTGTTCACCCTCCTCGATCCTCGCTACCGGGACAACGTCCAAAACCTCATCCCAGCGTTGACCCGGGAGCGTAAAATGCGGGAGTACCACGACACACTGGTGAATTCCATCATCTTCTCCAGTCCAACTGAGAGGAGTGCTGCTAGTGCTTTACAAAGCAGCTCAGTGCGTCGAGGCAGTGGGGGAGGCTCTGCCCAAAGAGGGAGCAGAAGCAGTGCCTCTGCCCAAGGCAAGCCCAGTATGGCACAACTGTGGCAAACTTTTGTGTGCCCGCCCCAAATGTCTACACCATCACCGGCGGCTCCAGTCAGCAGGAGGCAACGGTTCCGTCAGATGGTGACAGACTACATGGCTTGCCCTCTTACTGTACTCCCAGACGGCTCTTCCCCGTTCAAGTTTTGGGTCTCTAAGCTGGATACATGGCCAGAGCTAAGCCAGTATGCATTGGAGGTGCTGGCTTGCCCTGCGGCTAGTGTCTTATCGGAACGTGTCTTTAGTGCCGCAGGTGGTGTACTAACAGACCGTCGCATGCGACTATCCTCCGATAACGTTGACCGGCTTACTTTCCTGAAAATGAACCAGGCCTGGATCTCGCAGGAATTTGCCACTCCTCTGCCTGATTAAGTAATTGGGTGTCATCCAGGTCTCCTGCTGTGTTCATCTTTCTACCACCTGAACTGCTATTCCTGGGCTTCAACACCGCCAGTTGCGGCTCAGAAGTGCAGGCTGCACAGTAAAAACATACGACCCAGTGTTATTGGGTTTCAATAACGTCAGCTGATCCCCAGCTGTGTAGCCGGCAATGTGTCCTGCGACCGCCACGCTGGCACAACATCCTAAATGGAAGGGAACCTGTCTCCCCCCCCCCCCCGTCGTTTGTTACTGAAAGAGCCACCTTGTGCAGCAGTAATGCTGCACAAGGAAAAGGTAGCTCTTTTAGTTTAGCTCCTTGCACACGCAGAACTTAACACTTATAAAATGTGTTCACTGATACCGTTATACTGTCCCAGAGCTGGGACTTTCCTTCGTAATGTGACGCAGCACAGCCATCATTCCTACCCCCTTGCTGCCATGCGCTGCCTCCTCAGCATTGTTTTAAGCTGTCACGGAGCCTGCGCTGTTCTGTTATCCCTTGGCCATGCCCTATTTGCGCTGCCTGTCTTCTGACATAATTTGGTGTCAGGCTGGCTGCGCCTGTGCGGCCGCGCTGCCCGAGATCCCGCCTCGCAGTGTCTTCTGATTGAATCACACTGCGGGCCTGGGATCCATGGGCATGCGCAGTGCATATCTTCCCCTCGGGCTCTCGCTCATCTCCCTCCGCCTTCTTTAGACTGTGCGTCGTCAGCTGATCCCTAATAGCATGCCACGGCCGTGACAACGCACAGTCTGAAGAAGAGGGAAAGAGGGGAGTGAGAGTCGAGGATATGCACTGTGCATGCCCATGGATCCAAGGCCCGCAGTGGGATTACGTTAGATGACACTGCGAGGTGGGATCTGGAGCAGCGTGGACGCACAGGCACTGACAGCCTGACATCAAATTATGTCAGAAGACAGGCAGCGCTAATTGGGCATGTCCAAGGGATAACAGAACAGCGCAGGCTCCGTGACAGCTTAAAACAATGCTGAGGAGGCAGCTCACGGCACCAAGGGGATAGGAATGACAGCTGTGCTGCGCCCCATTACGAAGGAAATTCGCACCTCCGGGACGGTTTTACGGTATAAGGGGACACATTTTTAGTGTTTACTTCTGTGTTTGCAAGGAGCATAATTAAAAGAGCAACCTTTTCCTTTTGCATCTTGCTGCACAAGATGTCTCTTTCAGCTACAAACGTCTTGGGGGGGGGGTTAAAGGTTCCCTTTCAACTTGCTCCAATCAGGCTTCGGCCTACACTCTGTTCTTCTGCTCCTCCTGCTGTCCCTGGGCTCTAACACCGCCAGTTGGTGCCTGGAAGTGCTGTCTGCACAGTCAACAGTCGCTCCTCTGTTATTGGGGTTCAGTAACGTCAGCTGATCCCCAGCTGTGTGTGCGGCAATACCTCCAATCTGCTCCTCCTGCTGTCCCTGGGCTCTAACACCGCCAGTTGGTGCCTGGAAGTGCTGTCTGCACAGTCAACAGTCCCTCCTCTGTTATTGGGGTTCAGTAACGTCAGCTGATCCCCAGCTGTGTGTGCGGCAATTCCTCCAATCTGCTCCTCCTGCTCTCCCTGGGCTCTAACACCGCCAGTTGGTGCCTGGAAGTGCTGTCTGCACAGTCAACAGTCCCTCCTCTGTTATTGGGGTTCAGTAACGTCAGCTGATCCCCAGCTGTGTGTGCGGCAATTCCTCCAATCTGCTCCTCCTGCTCTCCCTGGGCTCTAACACCGCCAGTTGGTGCCTGGAAGTGCTGTCTGCACAGTCAACAGTCCCTCCTCTGTTATTGGGGTTCAGTAACGTCAGCTGATCCCCAGCTGTGTGTGCGGCAATACCTCCAATCTGCTCCTCCTGCTCTCCCTGGGCTCTAACACCGCCAGTTGGTGCCTGGAAGTGCTGTCTGCACAGTCAACAGTCACTCCTCTGTTATTGGGGTTCAGTAACGTCAGCTGATCCCCAGCTGTGTATCCGGCAATGTGTCATGCGACCGCCACGCTGGCACAACTAAAATGTAAGGGGACCTGTCCCCCCCCCCCTAGGCGTTTGTTACTGAAAGAGCCACCTTGTGCAGCACTAATACTGCACAAGGAAAAGGTCGCTCTTGAAAGTATGCTCCTTGCAAACGCTGAAGTACACACTCATGTAATGTGTCCCCTCACACCGTCCAACCGTCCTGGAGGTGGGACTTTCCTTTGTAATGTGACGCAGCACAGCCGTCATTGCTACCCCCTTGGCACCGTGCGCTGGCTCCTTAGCGTTGTTTGATTCCGTCATGGACCCTGCGCTGTTATGTTATCCCTTGGCCATGCACAGTTTGTGCTGCCCATCCTCTGACATCATTTGTTGTCGTCCTGGCTGCGCCTGTGCGTCCACGCTGCCCGAAATCCCACCTTGCAGTGTTGTCTAATGTGATCCCACAGTGGGCCTGGTATCCATGGCCATGCGCAGTGCATATACTAGCCTCTCACTCCCCTTCTTCACGCTTCTTCAGACTAGGCGGCGTCAGCTGATCCCTTATAGCATGCCACGGCCGTGACGCCGCACAGTCTGAAGAAGCAGGAAGGAGGTGAGTGAGAGGCGATGATATGCACTGCGCATGCCCATGGATCCCTGGCCCGCAGTGGGATTACATTAGATGACACTGCAAGGTTGGATCTCGGGCAGCTTGGACGCACAGGCACTGCCAGCCTGACACCTAAATGATGTCAGAAGACGGGCACCGCTAACTGTGCATGGCCAAGGGATAACATTACAGCGCGGGCTCCCTGACAGAACCAAACAACGTTGAGGAGGTGGCGCACGGCACCAAGGGGGTTGGAATGACGGCTGTGCTGTGTCACATTACAAAGGAAAGTCCCACTTCCAGGACGGTTTGACGGTATGAGGGGACACATTATATGAGTGTGTACTTCAGCGTTTGCAAGGAGCATAATTTTAGGAGCCACCATTTTCCATGTGCAGTATTACTGCTGTACAAGATGGCTCTTTCAGCAACAAATGCCTGGGGAAGGGGGGGGGGGTTAAAGGTTCCCTTTCAACTTGCTCCAATGCAGGCTTCGGCCTACACTCTGCTCCTCTTTGATTCCCTGGGTTTCAACACTGTCAGTTGCCACCTGGAAGTGTTGTCTACACAGAAAAAAACACTAGCTGATGTGTCAGTGGGGTTCAGCACCGCCAGCTGTTCCCCTGCTGTGTAGTCGGCAACGTGTCCAGCACAAGCCACGCTGGCACAACAGACCAAAAGCTGCCACCAGTGCAGGCTTTGGCCTACACTCTGCTCCTCTCCTCCTCCTGCTGACCCTGGGCTATAACACCGCCAGTTGTAGCCTGGAAGTGCTAGCTGCACAGAGAAACACATCCGCCAATGTGTCAGTGGGGTTCAGCACCGCCAGCTGTTCCCCTGCTGTGTAGCCGGCAACGTGACCTGCAAACGCCACGCAGGCACATGAACTGAAATTGAAGGAAGCCTGCCCCCCACCCCCAGGTGTTTCTATGTATAACAGCCACCTTGTACAGCAGTAATGCTGCATTTGTACAAGGTGGCTGACTTTTTCTCCTTGCCCACGTGGAACTCAACACGTACAAAATGTGTCTCAGTAGAGACCATTACATTGTCCCTGAGGTGTGACTTTCCTTTTCAATGACACGCAGCACCCCCCTTGGTAGCGCTGCCCGTCTTCTGACATCATTGGTTGGCTGGCTGTGCCTGTGCGTCCGCCCTGCCCAACACAACGCCCCTCGTTGTCTCATTTATTTTGACAGCGAGGGTGTGATTGATGGGCATGTGCACTGCATATGTTCGCCTGTCTTAACTCCCCTCCTTCCGCCTTCTTCAGACTGTGTGGCCTCATGGCCGCGGCATGCGATAAGGGATCAGCTGAGGCCACACAGTCTGAAGCAGGTGTAAGGACATGAGTGAGCGGCGAACATATTTACTGCACAAGGCCAGGAATTCCAGACCCGCAGTGTGAATTTTAGAAATCACACTGTGGGTGTGGGATTCATGGCCATCGCTAACCGCACCGGCCAACATGAAATGAGGTCAGAAGACGGGCAGCGCTCACAGGGCATTGCCAAGGGATAACACAAGAGCGCAGACTCCTGTACAGCAAATAACAACACTCAGGAAGCAGCGCCCAGCACATAGGCGTTATTTTTCGACACCTGTGCTGCGTGTCATTAAAAAGACAAGTCACGCCTCCACTACAGTTCTACTGTACACTGGGCTAAATTGTGTACGTGTTTTATTCAGCGTGTGCAATGAGAAAAATTCATAGAGCAACCATTGACTTGTGCAGCATTAATGATGTACAAGGTGTGGCTCTTGTACTTTGTAACACCTGAGGGGGGGTAAAGGTGACCTTTGAAATTGGTTCTACTAGGCTTCGGCCTTCACTCTGCTCCTCCTGCTGACCCTGGGCTCTAACACCGCCAGTTTGAGCCCGGAGATGCTAGCTGCACAGAGAAAAACACCAGCCAATGTGTTAGTGCGGTTCAGCAGCGTCAGCTGTTCCCCTGCTGTGTAGCCGGCATCGGGTCCAGCACAAGTCACGCAGGCACAACAGACCAAAAGCTGCCACCAGTTCAGGCTTCGGCCTACACTCTGCTCCTCTCCTCCTCCTGCTGACCCTGGGCTCTAACACCGCCAGTTTTTGCCCGGACATGCTAGCTGCACAGAGAAAAACACCAGCCAATGTGTTAGTGGGGTTCAGCAGCGTCAGCTGTTCCCCTGTTGTGTAGCCGGCATCGTGTCCAGCACAAGCCACGCTGGCACAACAGACCAAAAGCTGCCACCAGTGCAGGCTTTGGCCTACACTCTGCTCCTCTCCTCCTCCTGCTGACCCTGGGCTCTAACACCGCCAGTTTTTGCCCGGACGTGCTAGCTGTACAGAGAAAAACACCAGCCAATGTGTTAGTGGGGTTCAGCAACGCCAGCTGTTCCCCTGCTGTGTAGCCGGCAACGTGACCTGCAAACGCCACGCAGGCACCTGAACTGAAATTAAAGGGACCCTGGCCCCCACCCCCAGGTGTTTTTATGTATAACAGCCACCTTGTACAGCAGTAATGCTGCATTTGTACAAGGTGGCTGACTTTTACTCCTTGCCCACGTGGAACTCAACACGTACAAAATGTGTCTCAGTAGAGTCCATTACATTGTCCCTGAGATGTGACTTTCCTTTTTAATGACACGCAGCACCCCCCTTGGTAGCGCTGCCCGTCTTCTGACATCATTGGTTGGCTGGCTGTGCCTGTGCGTCCGCCCTGCCTAACACAACGCCCCTCGTTGTCTCATTTATTTTGACAGCGAGGGTGTGATTGATGGGCATGTGCACTGCATATGTTCGCCTGTCTTAACTCATCTCCTTCCGCCTTCTTCAGACTGTGCGGCCTCATGGCCGCGGCATGTGATAAGGGATCAGCTGAGGCCGCACAGTCTGAGGCAGGTGTAAGGACATGAGTGAGCGGCGAACATATTTACTGCACAAGGCCAGGAATTCCAGACCCGCAGTGTGAATTTTAGAAATCACACTGTGGGTGTGGGATTCATGGCCATCACTAACCGCACCGGCCAACATGAAATGAGGTCAGAAGATTGGCAGCGCTCACAGTCACAGGGCGTTGCCAAGGGATAACACAAGAGCGCAGACTCCTGTACAGCAAATAACAACGCTCAGGAAGCAGCGCCCAGCACCAAGGCGTTATTTTTTGGACACCTGTGCTGCGTCTCATTAAAAAGACAAGTCACGCCTCCAATACAGTTCTACTGTACAATGGGCAAAATTTTGTACGTCTTTCATTCTGCGTGTGCAATGAGCAAAACTTAAAGAGCAACCTTTCACTTGTGGAGCATTACTGCTGCACAAGGTGTGGCTCTTCTACATTGTAACACCTGAGGGTGGGTTAAAGGTGACCTTTGAAATTGGTTCAATTAAGCTGCGGCCTACACTCTGCTCCTCTCCTCCTCCTGCTGACCCTGGGCTCTAACACCGCCAGTTGGGGCCCGGACATGCTAGCTGCACAGAGAAAAACACCAGCCAATGTGTTAGTGGGGTTCAGCACCGCCAGCTGTTCCCCTGCTGTGTAGCCGGCATCGTGTCCAGCACAAGCCACGCTGGCACAACAGACCAAAAGCTGCCACCAGTGCAGGCTTCGGCCTACACTCTGCTCCTCTCCTCCTCCTGCTGACCCTGGGTTCTAACACCGCCAGTTGGGGCCCGGATGTGCTAGCTGCACAGAGAAAAACACCCGCCAATGTGTTAGTGGGGTTCAGCACCGCCAGCTGTTCCCCTGCTGTGTAGCTGGCAATGTGACCTGCAAACGCCATGCAGGCACCTGAACTGAAATTAAAGGGACCCTGGCCCCCCCAAGGTGTTTCTATGTATAACAGCCACCTTGTACAGCAGTAATGCTGCATTTGTACAAGGTGGCTGACTTTTACTCCTTGCCCACGTGGAACTCAACACGTACAAAATGTGTCACAGTAGAGACCATTACATTGTCCCTGAGGTGTGACTTTCCTTTTTAATGACACGCAGCACCCCCCTTGGTAGCGCTGCCCGTCTTCTGACATCATTGGTTGGCTGGCTGTGCCTGTGCGTCCGCCCTGCCCAACACAACGCCCCTTGTTGTCTCATTTATTTTGACAGCGAGGGTGTGATTGATGGGCATGTGCACTGCATATGTTCGCCTGTCTTAACTCATCTCCTTCCGCCTTCTTCAGACTGTGCGGCCTCATGGCCGCGGCATGCGATAAGGGATCAGCTGAGGCCGCACAGTCTGAGGCAGGTGTAAGGACATGAGTGAGCGGCGAACATATTTACTGCACAAGGCCAGGAATTCAAGACCCGCAGTGTGAATTTTAGAAATCACACTATGGGTGTGGGATTCATGGCCATCGCTAACCGCACCGGCCAACATGAAATGAGGTCAGAAGATTGGCAGCGCTCACAGTCACAGGGCGTTGCCAAGGGATAACACAAGAGCGCAGACTCCTGTACAGCAAATAACAACGCTCAGGAAGCAGCGCCCAGCACAAAGGCATTATTTTTCGACACCTGTGCTGCGTGTCATTAAAAAGACAAGTCACGCCTACAATACAGTTCTACTGTACAATGGGCAAAATAGTGTACGTCTTTCATTCTGCGTGTGCAATGAGCAAAATGTAAAGAGCAACCTTTCACTTGTGTAGCATTACTGTTGCACAAGATGTGGCTCTTCTAAATTTAAACACCTGAGGGTGGGTTAAAGGTGACCTTTGAAATTGGTTCAATTAGGCTGCGGCCTACACTCTGCTCCTCTCCTCCTCCTGCTGACCCTGGGCTCTAACACCGCCAGTTGGGGCCCGGACGTGCTAGCTGCACAGAGAAAAACACCAGCCAATGTGTCAGTGGGGTTCAGCTACGCCAGCTGTTCCCCCGCTGTGTAGCCAGCAACGTGTCCTGCAAACGCAACGCAGACACAAAGCTGCCTCCAGTGCAGGCTTCGGCCTACACTCTGCTCCCGTCAGCTGTTTCCGGGTACTGTCAAACTCACTGAGACACCTATGCGTTGCCCCGTCGTGTTGCGGTCGGGTTAGCCAACTCCAGGGTGCCTCCAGTTTAGGAGCTTCCTATGTGGGCTGCGTGAATTGGCAGTCAAGGCTGGTTCTGTAGTGCCAGTAGGCCAAGCTCCCCCTGTAGTACTGTTGGGGTTCGGTAACTGCGGCTGCCTCGCGGCCTAGCTGTTCTCTCATCTCCTGTGGACCTTCCGGTCCACCACCTGGTTCCAGCACCGTCAGCTGGTTCCGGGCAGAGCCTTTGGCTTAGGTGCCTCCTCCTGGGTATCCGAGTTCCGCCATCGCCAGGCGGTCCTTGGTAGTGCTTTTAAGCGCGGGCACCTACAGCTTAGTAACCGGGTTCCAGCACCGTCAGCTGGTCTTCGGTGCCATTGGCTCTTGCACACTGGGGCAACGCATCCGGGTTCCAGCACCGCCAGCTGGTTCCCGGCAGTGTTTTTGTCACGGGTACTCCCTCGTGCCCAGCCTGGTTCCAGCACCGTCAGCTGTTTCCGGGTACTGTCAAACTCACTGAGACACCTATGCGTTGCCCCGTCGTGTTGCGGTCGGGTTAGCCAACTCCAGGGTGCCTCCAGTTTAGGAGCTTCCTATGTGGGCTGCGTGAATTGGCAGTCAAGGCTGGTTCTGTAGTGCCAGTAGGCCAAGCTCCCCCTGTAGGACTGTTGGGGTTCGGTAACTGCGGCTGCCTCGCGGCCTAGCTGTTCTCTCATCTCCTGTGGACCTTCGGGTCCACCACCTGGTTCCAGCACCGTCAGCTGGTTCCGGGCAGAGCCTTTGGCTTAGGTGCCTCCTCCTGGGTATCCGAGTTCCGCCATCGTCAAGCGGTCCTTGGTAGTGCTTTTAAGCGCGGGCACCTACAGCTTAGTAACCGGGTTCCAGCACCGTCAGCTGGTCTTCGGTGCCATTGGCTCTTGCACACTGGGGCAACGCATCCGGGTTCCAGCACCGCCAGCTGGTTCCCGGCAGTGTTTTTGTCACGGGTACTCCCTTGTGCCCAGCCTGGTTCCAGCACCGTCAGCTGTTTCCGGGTACTGTCAAACTCACTGAGACACCTATGCATTGCCCCGTCGTGTTGCGGTCGGGTTAGCCAACTCCAGGGTGCCTCCAGTTTAGGAGCTTTCTATGTGGGCTGTCAAGGCTGGTTCTGTAGTGCCAGTAGGCCCAGCTCCCCCTGTAGGACTGTTGGGGTTCGGTAACTGCGGCTGCCTCGCGGCCTAGCTGTTCTCTCCTGTGGACCTTCGGGTCCACCACCTGGTTCCAGCACCGTCAGCTGGTTCTTGGCAGTGTCTTTTGCTCTTGTACCTTCTGCTCCCCATCCTGGTTCCAGTACCGTCAGCTGGTTCCGGGCAGAGCCTTTGGCTTAGGTGCCTCCTTCTGGGTATCCGAGTTCCACCAACGTCAGGTGGTCCTTGGTAGTGCTTTCAGGCACGGGTACCTCCTGCTTAGTAACTGGGTTCCAGTATCGTCAGCTGGACCTCGGTAGTTCCATTGGCTCTTGGACCTTCGGCTACCCATCCGGGTTCCAGTACCGTCAGCTGGTTCTCGGCAGTGTCTTTTGCTCTTGTACCTTCTGCTCCCCATCCTGGTTCCAGTAAAGTCAGCTGGTTCCGGGCAGAGCCTTTGGCTTAGGTGCCTCCTTCTGGGTATCCGAGTTCCGCCAACGTCAGGCGGTCCTTGGTAGTGCTTTTTAGCACGGGTACCTCCTGCTTAGTAACTGGGTTCCAGTAACGTCAGCTGGTCCTCAGTAGTTCCATTGGCTCTTGGACCTTCGGGTAGCCAGCCGAGTTCCAGTTCCATCAGCTGGTTCTCGGCATTTTCTCAGCCTTCTTGTACCTTCTGCTACGTTTTCAAGTTGAAGACCCTAAAGACGACATCACGGAAGACCACCCCTAAGATGACGACGACGACCCTGGAGATGACGACCCTGAAGACCACCCCGATGACGACGACGGCGGAGACGACGACGGCGGAGATGACGACGGAGGAGACGACGGCGGAGACGACGATGGCGGAGACGACGACCCTGGAGACGACGACATGGAAGACCGAGAAGCAGAAGAACAAGAGGCTGCAGAACAAAGAGCAGAAGAACATTAAGCATAACACTTAATATCAGAGCAAAAGATATGTAAATTATATGCAGAAGAAGACTAAGCAGTGTATGGGGGTGAGTCCGTTCCTCCTCGTGGTGCCCCTGGATAAAGCCTGATGCTGCAGGCCAAACTGAACGCGGACAAATGTAACTTTTGTGACTGGCAGAACGGAAGGTGTAATCTTCAAACTTTTATAGATAACAACTACAGGAATGCCTGTCACAAATGTGAATATGATGTAAAAGTAGAATAGGAAGAATAATAATAGTTGGATAAAATGAATATGAAGAATGTAATAAAAAAAAAAAAATTTAGAAGAAGATGAATAAGGTGAAGAAGTTGATGTCAAAGATGCTGATGATGATGATGAAGATGAAAGTGTGGGAAAATTAAAAAAAAAAAAAAAGGGGAAGGGCGTGGAATAGTGAAACATCAATATTTAAAAAAAAAATACATAGTCAATATCTTTGTCAATCCTAACGTCTTTAAAAAAATAAAAAATCATGTTATTCTATTTGATTGGGCTACGCCTCTATGACTTTAATGTCTCCGCCACCTCCCCAAATACATCCTGCATTATTCTTAGTTGTTCTCCTTCATGTAGAATAAACTTACAAGGAAAGAAAGGCTTTATTTTAATTCCGATATTTTGGTCCCATTGACTTGCATTGGGATCGGATATCGGTATCGGCGATATCCGATATTTTTTGAATATCGGCCGATCCAATCCGATACCGATACTTTCCGATATCGGAAGGTATCGCTCAACACTATCCGTGCCACACTACCCTATCTCAGTAGCTTGTTTCTACCTCATGCGCACTATTTTGCAGCCCATACTGGCAGTACATTCCGCGTGGCTCCTGCTCCATCCAGCAGGTGGGTCCTCCGTAGCACATGCCCATATAGTACCAGCGGTTCACAGTGCCATATATGTCACACCTTCCTCTCTCCTGCAGTTAGTGTCACTTGTGACACACCATTGTATCTCTGCGGCTTGTGCCTACCCCCGCGACCTATATGTCTTCAGGCTTCTTATTGGTAGGTGGATTCTACTACACATTATACACCATACGCCCCGTCAGTTTTTCACATAGCCTATCTATTCACTCTTATTATCACTTCAACTTCGCATATTGATCTCTCTTTTTAGATGCAATCTAACTTTGCTACTCGGGGCTTCTCTAAGCATACTAGTATATTAGGTAGGTTTTTCTCCTTTTTTTTTTTTTTTTAATGTTTTCCCACCCCACCACCCCCTCCTACCGTAACCCCTCATTTTTCTCCGTGATACACTACCTTATCTTTATTCGCATACGTTCAATCTGTGCAGCCTTCATATCTCGGCTATCCTGTTTGATGTCTCTTTATTGGAGTTGTGTTCTATTATTTTCAATCATGACTGTATTCTCCCATGTGATGTATATACTTTTGTTTTTTTCTGTTTTTTTGTTTATGTTTATTTTCATATATTGTTCTTTTTTTATACATTGGATGTCACTTTCTCTGTATATATTTCCCTTCAGCACACTGATGAAGGTCCAGTAACGACCGAAACGTTTGTGAATACTGTATGTAAATAAAACCCCCACTTTGCATCACAACACTTTTGGAGTGTGCTAGTCACTTGTATTTTACATAAAGGCTTGGGAACCTATGACCGTGCACCTCCTCCTTTTGGCTGTGCTGAACATTTTCTATATAAGCCTCTGTTTTAAGACTTCCATTGAAAGAAAACTGACCACCTCTCTTAGCAGCCTGTTCAACTCATTGATCACCCTCACTGTCAAAAAGTTTTTTATAATCTGCATCGTTCATTCCATTGCTTCTCGTGCTTTCATGTGGAAATGAGAAAAAGGACATAGGACAGATGGCGTCCACAGCGCCTCCATCTGCCTCATTATAGGGAATCTTCCACCGGGGGTTTCATTTGAATAAGGTATTTCAGACATTTACACAGAATCCCTGATGCAAGCACTCAGCGTAGAGTGTAGGATAAATGTGAGCCAAGCCTTACTAAGATTATTGGAAAAAATCAACAGCAGGTGAAAAAATGGTTTTATTTATTTTTTACACCATTCCATGAGCTGCATAAGTGATTAGACAATTTTATTCTTCGGGTTGGTGCAATTACAGCAATACCAAATTTATATATTTTTTTATATTTGGCTTCTGTCACTCACTAAAATTCGCTTGCATCCCCTTATTTTGATAGCTATAATGTTTCCATAATTCGGCCTTCAGCTTGTTTTTTGCGGCATGAGTTGACGTTTTTAGTATTGGGCAAATTACATTTTTTAATCACTTTCTACAGTATTTCGAGTTTTGGGGAGCTGAATGAACAAAAAACAGCAATTCAGGAATTTTTAGGGGATAGGGGGCGGTCTATATTGCTCCACGTGTGGTAAAATTGATAAGGCAGCTTTATTCCTCGGGTCAGTATAATAATAGCAATACATGTATAATTTTTTTCATGTTTTGATGCTTTTACAAACTATTTAATTAAAAATTATTATTTTTGCATTATTTTCTTTTGAGAACTATAACTTTTTTTTATTTTTCTGCTGATGGAGCTGTATGGCAACTTGTTTGTTGCAGGACAAGATGCCATTTTCAGATGTACTATTTTTATTTACATTTGTCTCTTTGATCACATTTTATTCCACTTTTTGTTTGGCAGTGTGATGATAAAGCATAGTTTTTTGCCTAATTTTATTTTGGTGTTCACTGAAAGGGTTAACTTATGGCCATAAGAATGGGAGCCCCAGCTGCCTACACTACTCATCTCCTGGGCGCAGTCTCGCCTGCACACCAACTACACCACCGACGTTGGCTTATACAGCCACGGATTCCTGCACAACATCGCACCCTCTGGACCTAGACGAGTATTTTGAGCGTCCTGCAACACAGGGTAACAGTTATCCCTATCTAACATGTTCAACTTCTCCAGTGTATTCTATACAGACAGCATCCCATGTGGTAAACCTAAACCTAATCAGCTTTTGTATTTTTCCCTATGATGCTCTATCTGGACATACCTTCCAATATACCTTTCTCCTGGATGGGAACATACAAGTACAGCTGATGATTTATTAATTCTATGCGACATTGTGATCAAGGCCATGGTGTGGCCGAAACGTCTTAATTGCCTGTCGCTCATCACCTATAAATAAACTTTTTTCACTTGAAGCAAATTCCTTCTAGTCAAGAGTGCAGTGATTATCAACTTTCTCAATTTGTGCTGAGTACGCTTACACCCCATTTGTTGGGGTAAACCCATGTTTGGGCGCACGGGAGAGCTCGGAAGGGAAGGAGCACTGTTTTACTTTTTCAACGCAGAATTGGCTGCCATGATCGGACGTCATGTCGTGTTTGGAGAGCCCTGATGTGCCTAAATAATGGAAACCCCCAATTCTAACTGAAACCCTAACCCAAACACACCCCTAATCCCAGCCACACCCCCAACCCCACCCCTAACCACACCCCTAACTCCTACACACCCCTAATCCTAATCCCAACCATAACCCAAACGACACCCCTAAACCTGAAACACCCCTAACCCTAATCCCAACCGTAAATGTAATCCAAACCCTAACCCTAGCCCCAACCCTAACCCTAGCCCCAACCCTAGCCCTAACCCTTTTCCCAACCCTAGCCCCAACCATAGCCCCAACCCTAACCCTAACCCTAACCCTAGCCCTAACGCTAGCCCTAACCCTAATGGGAAAATGGAAAAAAATACTTTTTTTAATGTTATTATTTTTCCCTAACTAAGGGGGTGATGAAGGGGGGGTTGATTTACTTTTATAGCGTTTTTTTGTGGATTTTTATGATTGGCAGCTGTCACACACTAAAAGATGCTTTTTTTTGCCAAAAATATTTTTGTGCATTACCACATTTTGAGAGCTATAATTTTTCCATATTTTGGTCCACAGAGTCATGTGAGGTCTTGTTTTTTGCGGGACGAGTTGACGTTTTTATTGGTAACATTTTTGGGCATGTGACAATTTTTGATCGCATTTTATTCCGATTTTTGTGAGGCAGTATGACCAAAAACAAGCTATTCATGAATTTCTTTTGGGGGGGGGGTTTATACCGATCGGCGTTTGGTAAAATGGATAAAGCAGTTTTATTCTTTGAGTCAGTACCATTACAGCGATACCTCCTTTATATAATTTTTTATGCTTTGGCGCTTTTATATGATAAAAAATATTTTATAGAAAAAATAATTATTTTTGCATTGCTTTACTCCGAGGACTATAACTTTTTTATTTTTTTACTGATGACACTGTATGGCAGCTCGTTTTTTGCATGAGAAGATGACGTTTGCAGCGGTACCATGGTTATTTATATCTGCCTTTTTAGTTGCATGCTATTCCTCTTTTTGTTCAGAGGTATAATAATAAAGGGTTGTTTTTTGCCTCGTTTTTTTACGGTGTTCACTGAAGGGGTTAACTATTGGGACAGTTTTATAGGTGGGGTCGTTACGGATGCGGCGATACTAAATATGTGTACTTTTATTTATTTTTTTATTTAGATAAAGGAATGTATTTATTGGAACAATATATATATATATATATATATATATATTATCTATTTAAGATTTTTTTTTTTTTTACACATGTAAATATTTTTTTTTACTTTTTTACATTGCCTTAGGGGGGGACATCACAGCAAAGTGACAGATTGCTGACCTGACACTTTGCTGTGCACTGTGTCAGATCAGCGATCACACAGGCACAGCAGGGAGGCTTTCCGGCGCTTGCTCTGAGCAGGCGCTGGTAAGCCACCTCCCTGCAGGACCCGGATGCAGCCCCGCGGCCATTTTGAATCTGGGGCCTAAAGGGAGGAGGCGCTCGGTACAAGGTGAGCACATCGCCTTGTACCGAGGGTCTCAGGGAAGCACGCAGGGAGCCCCCTCCCTGCACAATGCTTCCCTATGCCCCGGAACGCTGCAATCATGTTTGATCACATTGTGCTGGGGGTTAATGTGCCAGGGCGGTCCGTGACTGCTCCTGGCACATAGTGCCGGATGTCAGCTGCGAAAATCAACTGACACCCGGCCGCGATCATCCACGCTCCCCCCGTGTGCGCGACCAATCGCTATGACATACTATCCCGTCGTTGGGCATACGGGCCCACCCCACCTCGACGGGATAGTATGTATAATGTCAGAAAGGGGTTAAACAGATTTAAAAGTCAACGTGATACCTCCAGTCTTTTTACTGCAAGGTGCAAGCTCTCATATAGATCTGACACCTGCACTTTATGGCGGTGACGCTCAGTGTGAGCCCACGCGATCGTCAGGAAGTATATGCATGCCGGTTTGCAGGTACGCAGCACCTGCAGCACTGTACATATACTGTACATGTCGGGAATTGGTTAAAATTTGTTCAAAATTGTTTGAGGCCTAGATGGATTGAACAGGTCGTCACAGTTTAAGGGCTTGTTTCCATTTGCGAGAAACACGTCCGTGTCTCACATGTGAAAACTAAGCTCTGGTGCCGGCACTTCAGAGCGGAGCGTGCGGCTGTGGATCGCCCCCACGTAAGGGCAATGGGGTACTTGGTACCGGGTCCTTCAGTTCCCTCAGATGGGATGTCACGGTGGCCCGACCTGGACCGTGGCCCTATGAAGGGTGCCCAATTAAAAAGTGGCATAAGTTTGTAAAAACGGTAGTGTTCGTGACGCCACCTGTGGTATTCGGTCAGGGTGACAGACGCTGCTTAGGGGTCTGCTGGGGTGATGGAATGGCAGCTAGATGGTATACCTTCCCACAGGTGAAGTATATCCCCAGGGCTTCCCAGAAGTGTAGATGGTGGATGGTGCAAGGCATGGTGAATAACGAGGACACAATGGGTGCAGTCTCTTTACCTTTACTGAAGGCTTCAGAATCCACAGTCTAGGGTGCCGGATCACAGGGTAGGCAGAGTCCGGCTATCTGATGGCAATTCCAGAGTCCCCCTATCCAGGGCGAAATCAGTAGCCTTCCCCTTGCACACAGTAACGTAGTAGGTCCCTACGTGCATTAGCTTTCATAGGGTCCTTACTCTTGTTACTCTTCTCTCGGTCCCCCAGATGGATAGGACCAACCCGTATGACGGTGGTGGCCTGAGGCTATTTTATAGGGACCCTAGCATCGCCCCTCCTCCGCGTTGCCACCTTGTCTGCTTAGGTTCTTAGGTCGGGCAGCCAACTTGAAGATGACTGTCCTGCCAGTCTCTGAAGTAAAGCATAGAGTCCATTACTCCCTCGGTGTTCCGGATCTGCGCTCAGTGGGAGGCAGCCTGCTTCTAGCTGGTCTCCCACTGGTGTTATACTCCTGTTGCTACGACTTCGGTGCCCACTCACTACAACACACTTCCTTTCTTGTCCTTTCCTTGGAGGCTGCCGCAATCAGGTGCAGGCGCAGCTCCGTGACCTTCTTTCCTTCCTGGGCCGAGCCCAGTCTGCTCCTCTCCTCCTGACTATCTCCTTCTCCCTCCAGTCAGCTTCTCCTTCACCTCCAACTGACCTCACTTCCTAACCAAACCCCCAGTTTTACCCAAGTGTGAGGAGTGGCCTAATAGATAGAACCCTTAGCTCCCCCTGGTGGCTGGCGTGTGAAGTATGTGTGTGGCTGTGATACCTGGCAGGGTGAACTCCTTTGGTGCCATCAGACGTCGCTCCCCCTGATTGAAGAACGACATCACTGCAACGACCAGGACTCTGGCGCACTGCAGCTGCATAGCAACACATGGAGCCGCACGCTCCTCTCCCAAGTGCCGGTGCCAGAGCTTGGTTTTCACATGCGAGACACGGACGTGTTTCTCGCAAATGGAAACAAGCCCTAATAATTACATATGCAGAGAAAGGCAATTACATTTCATACCTGGCTCATAACTTAAAAATTGCCAGAAACTGATACTTAGTAATAGGGGTCCCGTCTGTATGTGAAAGAAAAAATCTGCTTGCGTATCTTATTACCGCATAGCTTTTGACTATTTTTAGTGGGAATACAGGGCCGTTCGACGAATTTACCAGGATCCACGTACCTCAACTGGTGGGGTCGCATTTGGATTTCCGTACATGAATGCACAGGGCGTCGTTGCATATGACTCAGTCCTCGTTGATTAAGCCACCTTCCAGCGTTGTTTTTGACCGCAGCACCAATTCGCTAATTCGAAATGCACTGAAAAATGCGATAGCGAAGGTTGCAGATACTAGGATTGACTCATATTGCGACTTGCACACTGATAAGGAGATTGTGATAATATCATGCAATAGTCTCAATGAAACGGGGAGATGACATTTCTGACTAGGTTGGAGCCTTTTTCAGCCTCTAACAGCTTGTTTGATGAAAAAGAACTTAGTAACGTCCACCCACCCCATTAGTTGTAAGAAAAAAGCTATTCCCGATAAAAGCCGTTGCACAGATGTACCCGATGTGCCTCTTTGCCTGAACATATTAAAAAATTCTACTGACACCTCGCATCTCGCACGATCGTACTTATCGACCGGCCTACCTTGAATTAAAGAGCACTACTCTTCCCATGCCTTACCATAAACCTGCCAGGTAGCTGGTGTAACCAAAGCGCGGCTTAATGGCATCAGTGATTGGCCACAGTGTCCCATAGGGATGGAGAACACTGGAGGCCCGATAGTTTTGCATTGGGGAGAAGGACTCTGAAGGCCTGCCAATCAGAAGATAACAGTGAGTTAACAAGTTTATCGTCTACGTCTGGTGTTAATCTGGCTCAACATGTTTTAGGCATAATAGTGCTTGCCGGCGCAAAAGAGCGAGTAAAGGCGGTGATGCGGAAGACATATTGTGCAAGCTTTTTGTGGTTCCTGGGTATTTAGTTAAGAATCTGATGCTTGTATTTTGCAAACGAGTACCCTATAGCTCAACTGATGATACTATAGCAAAAATTTCAAACAGGGCTGGATCACGGCCCCAGTTTGCTGCGGTCCACACCTCCGGCCAGCTGCCTTTGCACCACTGGTTTTTGTAGATTGCTGCAAAACCGTCTCTGATGCTTCCTCCTACCGCTTGCCCCAAGTCTGCTCTTGACGTTTCTTGTGCCATGATGCAGGTATGGCCATTGTGAGATCTTTAGAATGTTTTCTAGACTAGTAAGTCTGCCTTCAAGGATCGAGTGATCCTAATTCTATGGCCCGGCTGGGCAATGCCCTTTGTTGCCAGCGATAATTGGCACCAGAAGGCTCTGGCAATTAGAATTACTTGGCAGGCAAATGTGAGCAAACCTAGCAAGGACTGCATCTGTTGTAGGGTGACTTTTTAACCTTGCAGAAGCTATCCACCATTTGCAGTGTTTTTGTATCTTCTCTGCTGGTAAGCAAAAAACCATTGCATTGATGTCTATTTCGATGCCAAGGAAAGACAACACATTGCATGGGCCGACTGTTTTTTTGAGAGATAGCGGTACGCCCAATTGATGAGATATAAATTTAAATTTTTTGAGGAGGAAGGAGCAGAGTTTAGAATCTTTGGGTCCGACAAACAAAAAATCATCGAGGTAGTGAACTGTCAAATTGTTGCCTGCTTCATAACAGACTACCCAGTCCAGGAAAGTACTGAATAGCACGAAGTAGTGGCACGAAATGGAGCATCCCATGGGCAGGCACATTTCAAAATAATAGAACTGGTCCACCTTGCAACCCAACAGGTGGAAGCATTCGGGGTGCACGGGTAAGAAGCGGAATGCCGATTCTATGTCTGATTTTGCCAGCAGAGCGCCAGGCCCAGCTTTGCGTACTAATTCAAACACAATGTCAAACGACGCATAATTAATGGAAGCTTCCTCTGGGAGGATTGCGTCATTAACGGAATCGCCTTTTGGGTGTGACAGATGTCCTCCTTTCCTTATCTACGGTCTGTTGGTCTGCAGATAATAATGACCATATGTCCATGTAATTATTATTCCATAATTTCTGTTTAGTCTCTTGGTCTATGTGTGCCCCTGGCGGGCTAATTCTGCAGAAAAATGCATCGTTATGTAAACTAGCAGAGTGAGGTGTTGTCTTAATGTCAGTTGACCCGCATGGACGAGTTAAGTGTTGAACTAGTGCCTTGATAGCTGATGCTAGCTCGTTGTCTCCTGTGTTATGTATGGTCTGGTGTTCATTAGTTTCAAAGCACTCACCAATGTCTAACGCAGGCCAGGCGTCTCCCAGGAATGGAGGAACTCCGGCTCCCATTGTAGCAATGGTTTGGTGATGGCTGGAATCCCAGGGAGATGGGGATGGGATTCCCTGGCCATAAGCCAATGAGGTGACACGTAGCTGCTGTTGACTACTGTGTGTGTGAGCATGAGTGGCTCCAGGTGATGGAGGAACTTCTGCTCCCGTTGTCGCGATGGACCAGTGTTGGCTGGTGGCCCTGGGAGATGAGGATGGGTCTTCCTGGTCGGCAGCCAATGATGGAGCACGCGGGACAGCTGACATCTCTCATGTGCTTGATGCTGAGTGACTCCAGGTGATGAAGGAACCCCGGCTCCTGTATGGGCGATGATCTGGCTGGAGGCCCTGGGAGGTGTTGACAGTTTGCTCTGGCTGGCAGCCATGGATAAAGGTCTTGACCCTCGTCTTCTATCTTGTGCTTGAGCCCAGTTATTGTGACTCTCAGATGCATCGGACCATCCGGATGTGGATGGGGAACATCATCTAGAGGACCAAGATTTGTAACGGCTCTTATGCGAGCCGTGTCTGTGGTGGCAGCGACATATAGAGTGACAGCGAGAATCATGGTGGGAATCTTCAGAGGAGGATGGGGAGGGTCTGTTGCGTATATGCCTGCGGCTGCTATGGCTAGGGGAGATTGGTGCGGACCTAAGTGGGACATTTTGCAGGTCGCGGGCTGTATCTAGAGTAGTGTGTAAGGAAGGAGATGGCATAACGATTATACCAATTGCGTTAAGCAATGTATTTGCAGGGGTCAGGGTTAATGTAAATAAATTGTTCATTTGTGTCTGGGTCATTGGGGGTGTTGGCAGTGTGTAAGATGTGATTGGCGTGCTTCTGTTACGTGTAACAGTTTGTGTGCATGCAACACACTGTCTTTGCTGGACTGCGCTGATCGGTCGGGATGGACCAATCAGTGCTCTCTGAAGCAGCATTGTGGGCTCTGCTACCCATTCCCACGCTCTCCCCATGTAGGCAGTGTAGCTGTGCTGGCCGGAGGGACGGTATGGAAAGGGTCTGGGCTGACCCGGAATTGACCGAGCTGGAATGTGGGTGGGAGCTGCTGGGACTAGCCTGTGCATCGCTGCATTTACAGCAATCCCAGGCGCAATTGGTGGGGCAGTGGCGCGGGCACTGCAACTTGGAACCGCCAGTCCCCTGCTGACATGGAGACGCTCAGGAGGTCAGGAGAACCGCGCCGAATGCCTGCCAACCCACACTGTCTCTTCTGGTGGGCCACTGATGGAGGAGGGGGAGCCGTGGATGGTCCAGAGGACAGGCACTGGTCCGGCAGCCAGCAGAGATGGGTCAAGAGGGGAGGCCAACGAAGGAGGGAAAGCCATGGGGGAGTGAGTGCCACAGTCCGCATGGCCTGAGCTTAGATTAGGGGGGACAGGAGAGGATGGTGCCCAAGGGAATGAAGAAGGAACCTGCGGCACGATTAGGGGGTCATGTGAGGTCACATGGAGGTGAGTGACGAGGCCAGTCATAAGGGTTTGTATCCATTGCTCACCTTCCTGTGCTGTTCTCTGCCGCAGGGCCTCAATCATGGAGTCAGACATGACTGTAACAACAGCTTCCAGGGGTCAGCCGGGGAGAAAAAGAAAGGAACTCTTGTGGAATTAGCCAACACACTGTTTTTCCTCTAGCTTTAGTTATAGGGGCTCTGCAGTCAGAGGCATGTTCCTTAGTCAGTACCGTACCTGCCATTCTTGCTTCTAGACTTCTTGTAGTCTTTCTTATTGTGTCATATTATCTTAATAGGTTTATTTCATACATTCTTTGACAGATTCATGTTTTTTTACAGTGATCTGTAGTGACAAATGTATTTATTTATCTTACTCGCATACAGTTAGGGCCAGAAATATTTGGACAGTGACACAATTTTCGCGAGTTGGGCTCTGCATGCCACCACATTGGATTTGAAATGAAACCTCTACAACAGAATTCAAGTGCAGATTGTAACGTTTAATTTGAAGGGTTGAACAAAAATATCTGATAGAAAATGTAGGAATTGTACACATTTCTTTACAAACACTCCACATTTTAGGAGGTCAAAAGTAATTGGACAAATAAACATAACCCAACCAAATTTTTTTATTTTCAATATTTTGTTGCAAATCCTTTGGAGGCAATCACTGCCTTAAGTCTGGAACCCATGGACATCACCAAACGCTGGGTTTCCTCCTTCTTAATGCTTTGCCAGGCCTTTACAGCCGCAGCCTTCAGGTCTTGCTTGTTTGTGGGTCTTTCCGTCTTAAGTCTGGATTTGAGCAAGTGAAATGCATGCTCAATTGGGTTTAGATCTGGAGATTGACTTGGCCATTGCAGAATGTTCCACTTTTTGGCACTCATGAACTCCTGGGTAGCTTTGGCTGTATGCTTGGGGTCATTGTCCATCTGTACTATGAAGCGCCGTCCAATCAACTTTGCAGCATTTGGCTGAATCTGGGCTGAAAGTATATCCCGGTACACTTCAGAATTCATCCGGCTACTCTTGTCTGCTCTTATGTCATCAATAAACACAAGTGACCCAGTGCCATTGAAAGCCATGCATGCCCATGCCATCACGTTGCCTCCACCATGTTTTACAGAGGATGTGGTGTGCCTTGGATCATGTGCCGTTCCCTTTCTTCTCCAAACTTTTTTCTTCCCATCATTCTGGTACAGGTTGATCTTTGTCTCATCTGTCCATAGAATACTTTTCCAGAACTGAGCTGGCTTCTTGAGGTGTTTTTCTGCAAATTTAACTCTGGCCTGTCTATTTTTGGTATTGATGAATGGTTTGCATCTAGATGTGAACCCTTTGTATTTACTATAAAGGCACAGATGATTGGCCTCGGGGAGACCAAAACATCCAACACTGCGGAGACACCATCACGTGTTTCTCAACGCAGTGATTCCAGAACACTGCCCCCATCCCTTATGGGAAATATGCAGATGCAGGTAAAGAAGCTGCGGAGACACCATCACATGTTTCTCGACGCAAGCAGTGAATAGCCAGGCCTTTCCCCGGGAAGGAAGAACCACGGGAAGGGCAGCATCCTATGAAGGAAAGCCACCTATGCCAAGCATGGTATCCATCCACAGACAGCTGTTTCGGGGTGTTTGCCCCTCATCAGTGTGGAGTAGGAATCTGGCTATTAGGAGCAGTGCCTAGTAAAAAGGCTATAAAGGCACAGATGATTGGCCTCGGGGAGACCAAAACATCCAACACTGCGGAGACATCATCACGTGTTTCTCAACGCAGTGATTCCAGAACACTGCCCCCATCCCTTATGGGAAATATGCAGATGCAGGTAAAGAAGCTGCGGAGACACCATCACGTGTTTCTCGACGCAAGCAGTGAATAGCCAGGCCTTTCCCCGGGAAGGAAGAACCACGGGAAGGGCAGCATCCTATGAAGGAAAGCCACCTATGCCAAGCATGGTATCCATCCACAGACAGCTGTTTCGGGGTGTTTGCCCCTCATCAGTGTGGAGTAGGAATCTGGCTATTAGGAGCAGTGCCTAGTAAAAAGGCTATAAAGGCACAGATGATTGGCCTCGGGGAGACCAAAACATCCAACACTGCGGAGACACCATCGCGTGTTTCTCAACGCAGTGATTCCAGAACACTGCCCCCATCCCTTATGGGAAATATGCAGATGCAGGTAAAGAAGCTGCGGAGACACCATCACGTGTTTCTCGACGCAAGCAGTGAATAGCCAGGCCTTTCCCCGGGAAGGAAGAACCACGGGAAGGGCAGCATCCTATGAAGGAAAGCCACCTATGCCAAGCATGGTATCCATCCACAGACAGCTGTTTCGGGGTGTTTGCCCCTCATCAGTGTGGAGTAGGAATCTGGCTATTAGGAGCAGTGCCTAGTAAAAAGGCTATAAAGGCACAGATGATTGGCCTCGGGGAGACCAAAACATCCAACACTGCGGAGACACCATCACGTGTTTCTCAACGCAGTGATTCCAGAACACTGCCCCCATCCCTTATGGGAAATATGCAGATGCAGGTAAAGAAGCTGCGGAGACACCATCACGTGTTTCTCGACGCAAGCAGTGAATAGCCAGGCCTTTCTCCGGGAAGGAAGAACCACGGGAAGGGCAGCATCCTATGAAGGAAAGCCACCTATGCCAAGCATGGTATCCATCCACAGACAGCTGTTTCGGGGTGTTTGCCCGTGTGCCGTTCCCTTTCTTCTCCAAACTTTTTTCTTCCCATCATTCTGGTACAGGTTGATCTTTGTCTCATCTGTCCATAGAATACTTTTCCAGAACTGAGCTGGCTTCTTGAGGTGTTTTTCTGCAAATTTAACTCTGGCCTGTCTATTTTTGGTATTGATGAATGGTTTGCATCTAGATGTGAACCCTTTGTATTTACTGTCATGGAGTCTTCTCTTTACTGTTGACTTAGAGACAGATACACCTACTTCACTGAGAGTGTAAAATGCAGTACTTGTTGTGCCTGAGGACATAAAGTCAAAGACAAATGACAAGCTACCGTCATTTGAAGGAGCACAGAAAGACTCAGGATGTGGGCAAGCTTGTGCAGCCTAATCAGGGGTGCATATACAGAATATCAACCCAAAGGGAGAAAAAAAAAAAAAAATACACACATAGGGCAAAAGAAGTCAAATGACATGAAAAATGTCTAAATCATAAGGGCAAACCCCCCCACTGATGAAAATATATGGGGGGAAAAGGCAAGATAGTGTGAATAGGAAACCGGGAAAAAGGGACAAATTGTCAATCCCTAACCCATGTATACACCAACACATAAAGCCAGATTTATCATTCATAAACATACAAGCCACATTCAGCCCCCGGGGGTATTAAACACATACAGCATGTATAATTCACATATACGCATCATAAAAATTTTTTTTTTTTTAATAGAGACCCAAATGCGTGCATATATCAAAATAGTTTTATTAAACAGCACAACATCCGGAATATATAACAATCAGGTTTTACTTAATAAAATATTATATAATATATATTTGCACATGACCCGTAATACGGCCTATAAATATGCTTTTCCTCCTTTCTTTCCTCCTTTTTCCTCCTCCTTCTACTATTTCTTCTTTGCACATCCCCTTTTAGAACCTACAAGGTCAAACAGTAGTCAAATAGACTCCCAATGATGAAAACATTCCCAAAATGGGAAGAGATGAATCTCGTGTCCGAGTCCTGCCCCAAAGTAGCATTGTTGAAAGAAAAATATATGCCAAGAAACGTACAAGCAAAATGGTTTAGAGTAGGGCGCCCACTACACCAACTAACCATGATCATCAAGCAAGAGAGAAAAACCCCATGAGCCAGGTGTGGAGGCAGTAATGCGCGATATGCAAGAATAGAACAATACGACAGTAATCTGTCCGGTCAGGAGCACCTGAATAGCCACCACATATAAGAATAAAACAAATATACAGAATACACCATATACGGGCAGGGCCAGCACATCGGTATGTACAAACCACCATAATACCAAAGCCATACAGAGAATGAATACAAATCACGTATATTCATCGTCCAAGTGGTAATGGATATGAAGAGTGTAACCATGCACCCAGGTGTGCTGAAGAGTTGGTGGAAGGCAACGAATGCGTGATTTTCTTAAAAAGTTTTAATCCCAGATCAACATCGGCATATTCCTCCATAATAGATTCCAAGTAGATTCACCCAGGTAGGTCCTATATAACACCTAGAGAATGGGAAGAAGAGAGAACACAGGCAATTAGCCCAGAAAACCTGTAAACAACAACTCCTCATTGAGACCCGCTGGGGCCACCGACCCCAGATCAAAGATCCATCGGGCCTCGGATCTGAGGAGACGGGGCTTAATAGGACCACCCCTGTTGGAACAGTTGATCCTTTCCAGCCCCACCACTTGTGTATGGGACACACGACCTGAGTGATGGGCCAAAAAATGGGCCGCCACAGGAGTGAGGGTCCTGCCTTTGGCCAGATCAGCTGCGGCCAAGCTGATCGTGGAGAAGTGCTTCTGCACCCTGCGTCGCAACTCCTGCGAAGTCTGACCCACATATACCAGCCGGCAGGGGCAGACTAACGCATAAATAACACAGGTGGTCTTACAGTTTATGTAGGACCGTAATCTGTGCCGACTCCCATCCCGGGGGTTGGTAAAAAAATCCCTCGTCGCCCCTACATGGGCACAGACATTACAACTCCCACATGCAAAGGAGCCATTGAGCCTAATCCCCTGGTTTGTCCTGATGGACTGTCTCACGTAATGACTTCTGGTCAGGAGATCCCTAAAATTTGGGGCCCTTCTGGCAGTAAGCAAAGGACGCTCCCCCACTATTTTGGACGTGCTCAGGTCAGTAGTTAGAATCCCCCAGTGTCTCTGTAGAATGGCACCCAGACTATCCCAACTGTTATTAAAGGCCGTAATAAATCTGGGCTTGTTATCACATACCCTAGTCCTTGGTTCCAGAAGAGAGTCCTGCGTATGGGCACTGGCCCGCTGATATGCCCTGGAGATGCTTCCATGGGGATAATGCCGATTCTTGAAACGAGTCGTGAGCTCCCTTGCTTCCCTTTGGAAATCCGAGTCGTCCGTACAATTCCTTCTGACCCGCAGGAATTGGCCCGTTGGGACCCCCATCCTGGTGTGTACTGGGTGGAAGCTCCTATAATCAAGCAGGCTATTTGTAGCTGTAGGCTTCCGGAATAGTTTTGTAACAATTGATCCATTCTCCAGGATGACTTGCAGGTCCAAAAACGTCACTGTCGATGATGACATGGAGTGCGTAAGAAAGATGTTGTGGGTGTTGGTATTCAGGAAGTCAATAAATTGACAACACTCCTCCGTAGACCCTGTCCAAACGAAAAACAAGTCATCAATATATCGTGACCAGTGACACACATTACTCCTGAAGGCCAACGATGTAAAAACCTGCGTGGCCTCCCACCAACCTAAAAACAGGTTAGCCAGGGCCGGGGCACATCTCGCCCCCATGGCCACCCCGGATACCTGTAGATAGTAAACTCTATCAAATAGAAAAAAGTTGTGCCTAAGGATGAAGTCCAAGAGGTCTACAACTAGGGAGTCATGCATTCTGTCTGAATGGCCCAATTGATCCAGAAAATATAAGACTGCCGTAATCCCATCTTGATGACTAATATTTGAGTAAAGTGACTCTACGTCACACGTCACTAGAAGGGCCCCTGAAGGCAGTGAGAGGCCCCGGCAGATCTTGATAAAGTGGGCTGAATCCTTGACAAATGAAGGCAAGGTTTTAACAAGGGGTTGTAGAAAAAAGTCCACATAGACACATGCCTTCTCGCAAAGGCTACCAATACTGGCCACAATGGGCCTACCTGGGGGCTTGAGGAGGCATTTATGCACTTTTGGTAACATGTAAAAAGTGGCCGTGACCGGGCACTCGACCCACAGAAACTTAAATTCATGATGGTCAATAATGCCCAGATCTCTAGCCTTCTCCAGGAGTTGTCTATATCTAACCGAAAATACCTGAGTGGGGTCAGAGGGTAACTTTTTGTAGAACCTGGTATCTTCCAATTGGCGTGATGCTTCTTCCAGATAGAGGGCATGCGGCCATAAGACCACATTGCCCCCCTTATCCGCCTCCTTGATAAGAAACGTCTTGTTTTGACGCAACCCAGAAAGGGCCCGTTTCTCCTCTTTACTTAGATTATTGGGGACCAAGGCTCGTGATGATAAGGTCATGATATCCTTTTTAACAAGCTCAAAGAACACCCGAACGGCTGGTACCAAGGAAAATGGAGGTGTCACACTGGACCGATTCCTGTGAGGGAAGCGGTTCCTACCTGTGTCGGGTTCATTCTCCTGGAGCAGCTGGATTAAATCTTGCAGTGTCTGTTGATCAGTTTGGTCAGAATTTCCCAATAGATGAGGCCGATTATGTAGTACCCGGAGAACAAGATTTCTACAAAACAGGTATAAATCTTTAATTAAAGTGAACTTATCGGCCGTCTGAGCAGGAGAAAAAGTAAGACCCCTCTGTAAAACAGAGAGCTCAGTCGCCGAAAGCTCATAGTCAGTGAGATTAATAACCTGCAGAGTGTTACCTGATGCCATGATTCCTCCAGAGGCTGTTTCCGAAGCTGTAAGTGCTAATATTTGCGGTGATTCCTGTAGTGTTTCAGGCACAACAAGTACTGCATTTTACTATTGCCCGCTCCATGCTCATTGGCGCCTTTTGCCACACTGCGCCTGCGCACTGTTATTGCCAGGCTCTCTCTCTGCTCTGCAGGGAGGTACGTCTGTTCTATATGCCGCATGTGCAATGGTGAACACAGCTTATTGCCGTCCACTCCATGCTCCTGCTCACCTGATCTTCATCAGGTCTGTATCATTAGTTGCTATATTAACAGGACTTGGTATCCACACCACATCTTCCCCTGACGAAGCCCTATTCAGAGGGCGATACGCGTGGGGTCGCGTTGCCTTGGTTCCGGTGTGCCTGCACATGGGGATTTTGTCCTCTGTTACTCCTCTGGGTAATACTGCACCTCTTGGCTCTATTATGAGTTATTTAACCCGCTAATCGTACTGGGCACTGTCTTACTGCCTGTTTCTTGTTTGGGGTTTTTCCCCCATGCGTCCGTTATGAGTGATCGCTTGTAGGTCACTATGTTATTGTGCAGTTAGCTACTGTTTTCCGCTCTTTTGCATGCACTTTTCCATCAGTTTGGTGGCTCAGGGCAGTCAGTATTTGTGTCCAGGTTTTGGGTATGTCCCCATTTTGACCTCATGAGCCAGGGGATAGGTTTTCCCTTTACATTGTTTTGCAGGCATATGATTGTGTACTATAACACTATATGTTTATAATAACGGAGGGACCAAGTTGTTTATATGCATTGTTTTTAATTATGTTTTAAATTTTCTTTGTGTGGTTTGCCAATAAAATTCTTGTCACTTTATATGAGTTATTGTTGTTTCATATGTCCGTGGTGTGCATATATATATAGTGGCTCCTTTTTCTCTTTTTTTCTGACAGAAACGTAGGGGCACACGGACACGGATAATTCCGGTACCGATTTTTTCCGGTACCGGAATTATCTGGATGTGTGAGACTGGCCTAACAGCTGACTCTGTACTGATGCACCGCTGAGCTGGCTGTCAGTCAGCTCTGGGGGTTCCATTAATGCTGCTCACTATACTGAGCGATGACTGAAGCCATGCTGGCCTCCCCTTTATCACTTAAAGCCAGAGACCGGCTTTAAGTGCGGCGGCCACACGACTTACATTTATCTGTGGATTAACTCTTCTCTATATCTGTAGGTTAAAAGCATTTTTTGACATGACAGGTTCCATGTAACATTACTTCATATACAGTTAGGAGGTATAATATATCTTCATAGTATAAATTCTGCGCTATCAAACTTAACAAGGTGTAAAATTATTGGTGAATTACTGGGAATAAGGTAAAATAAGTTAAATCCAGATTTAAACCTTTTAGCGTTTTTTTTGTATTAGCACATGAAGAATATTTTTTTGTAATTATGTATTTTTTTTGTCAAGAATGGCAATTCATGCAGTGAGCTCTGTTTACAGGTTAAGACAGCAATTACAGCGGGAATATTAAGTGTCCGCAGTGCCATTACAGACAATCATGAGAATAGAAAAAAAACCTTAAAACAACTTGTTTGTATAGAGACAGTCTCTGCGCAGTATGTGGACATTACAAATGTATGTTTGGCCCACTTTATAGCATAAATAAAACCAGCATGGCAAGATGTGTTTTCCATTTTATTTTGTAAAGAAAATTGGAGCCATTTCTTTCTTTCCTTTTCGAATCAACATTTTTCCTCAACCCCTGCAGTATTATTGGACAAAACATAAAATCAATTTTGTTCTTTATAATGAGCCTGAATTGAAAAGATACGTAGAATAGATTTATTTTCCAATTTATAACAAAATAGAACAAAGAGCATTTCTTTTTAGACGCAAAAGAACGAGATGGATTTTTTATCTATAATTACGAGGAGCTCTCACTTTTAGTTGGATCTTGGTCATAATAAACTTGAACTCAATCTAAAATGTAAGAATAAATTGAAGAAATGTACAACGCAAGCTGTTAAAGCCAAAATTGCATCATTTTTTTTCAATGATTTGGGAGTAAAAAATTTGGAAAGCAAAAAAAAACACGATCAAAGCAAAAAAACAAAAACATTAGGTTGAAACAGCCCTGTAGTTTGTAGATTGCATCTGAATTTTAATTTACATTATCTGGATAGTACAGCTATGCATCTTATACTACAATTATTCTACAGTCCAATAATTACAGAGAAGGGGGGTGGAGAAGCAGTTTAAATTAGTAGCCAGCCGACCCATTCACGCACAGAACTTATGAAACAACGTCGTTAGTCAAGCACTGGGCCAAAAATGGAGCAGCTAAAGATGCGACTGGAAGGAACAGCCTAAAATCTGAACATCTTAAATATTAGTTTATTACTAAGTTGTATAGTTTTTTTATGTTCTGCACATCTAAGTATAGTTTTGTTTAACTTCAAACCTTTTTAAGGTTAAATTCACAAGTAGCGTTTTTGCAAAATTTTTTCTTCTAGAACCAAAACCTGCTCTGTTGGCAGTAAAATTAAACTCCAATTTTTCAGCATTTTCACTGCGTTTGATGCATTTTTGGGGTGCGGAAGTGTGCTTTGTCTACAGCATATGCTTAACCCCTCCGTGACAGAGCCAATTTTTACAACTCTGACCACTGTCACTTTATGAGGTTATAACCCTGGAACGCTTTAACAGATCCCACTGATTCTGATATTGTTTTTTCGCGACATAATGTTCTTCATGATAGTGGTAAAATTTATTCGATATGACTTGCGTTTATTTATGAAAAAAATGGAAATACAGTTAGGTCCATATATATTTGGACAGAGACAACATTTTTCTAATTTTGGTTATAGACATTACTACAATGAATTTTAAACAAAACCATTCAGATGCAGTTGAAGATCAGACTTTCAGCTTTCATTTGAGGGTATCCACATTTAAATTGGATGAAGGGTTTAGGAGTTTCAGCTCCTTAACATGTTCCACCCTGTTTTTAAAGGGACCAAAAGTAATTGGACAATTGACTCCAAGGCTATTTCATGGACAGGTGTGGGCAATCCCTTCGTTATGTCATTCTCAATTAAGCATATGAAAGGCCTGGAGTTGATTTGAGGTGTGGTGCTTGCATTTGGAAGGTTTTGCTGAGAAGTAAACATCTGACCTTGGATTTTGTTCTGACTACCCGCCTGTTTAACCCCTTCAGCTCTGGTCCGTTATCCTCCCGGTACTCTGATGTTGGAATGTTACCAGACTACGCTTTTGTCTCTTCCTTCTGTTTATGATGTACCCTCTTGGCTTCTACTCTTGGACTCCTTGACCACTCTGACTCATGGCTTGGCTGTGAGAAGTGACCAGCGTCACAGGATGGCCACATATAGACACGTATAGCATAATAAAGTACCAACAAAGTATCTCAAAATCATGATTATTTTTTTCGAAAGCTAGTCATCTAATGCGACCATCTCCGGATATGTTGAACTAAGAAAGCTGATAAGAAAAGACACATTGGTATTATTGTTGAGATCAAAAGGGGGCCCAATCCAATGGCCTCAACAACAATAAAGCTTGTTCTTTCTATGCACATGAAAGCAAAAAGTAGAGCCAAGTGTTACAATCTATGGCTCTACATGTACAGTAATGGGCTGCAATAAATCAATATAATTCACTGCACATTTATTGAATATTTTGCAAGCAATTAAAACAAAGTAAGAGCCTGCAACATGACAATGAAAACAATTGTTAAATGTTCCATCTAGTGGTCTATGGGTGTATTGCACATCAATAGCAATGTAATTCATTGTATGCGTATATTAATATGAACGTGCTTGCCATACTATGTCAGGATTATCTTGTTACAGAGTGTGAATGTGTTAAAGTGCTGAAAAATAAAAAAAAATTGAGATACAGTACAAAAGATTTGTTATCACATTGAAAGTATGCAAAACGTGAACAGAAATCAAAAGGATATTATAATTCCCAAACCTCAACAATTGGACAGCAGCAGGCTTGGACTGGCCCATAGGGGAACAAATGAATCCACCAGTGGGTGCCTCTACAGGAGAGGGACCCTCATTGTAAGGAGGTTGCTTTCCCTGCTCCTTACCTGGAACCACTTAGTCGGACAGCTGGGTTGTTGGGGGGAGGACTTTCTGCCCTGGACAGATGGGACCATGTGACTGCTGGGGGCAGAGAGGAAGAGAGAGGGGTGTGGTCAGAAAAGAGCGGGAGAGCAGAGCGCGTGAGACAGAGGGGACAGCGCGCCAGTGAGAAAGCAGGCTGCAGCGCCACGCTCCCCGAGAGAAAGTGATCCCCGTGAGGGCACTGAGGCTGAGATACCAGCCGTAGTGAAGGCTGGATGTGAGAGTGTGGACTTGGAAGCCTCCGTAATCAGAGAAGACGTATTCCCTGACAGTGACCTGAGCGTGCAGCCCCGGTGACTGCAGTGACAAGCCAGGACCCCTGAGTGTGACCAGTAAACTGCTCAGTGTGTGTGTAGCATTGCTACTGTAGAAAGATTGCCAGGCTAATATACAGAGACTGTGCAGCAGAGTGGCTGTGTTACTTCCTGCTCCCAGTTTCACTAGGAGAAAAGACTGCAAAGACTTAACCCCAGAGTCTCCAGTTCCCAGGAGACAGAGGAGAGACTTCAGCGCTTTTGGTGACTGTACCCACGTTAGAATAAGGACCCTCCAGTCAGGACCTCCCTGGACTGATGAGTTACAAGAACACTCATTAACCATTCTGATTCCGCTTATCTGTTTACTGTTTGCTTTATCTCTATTAACCCCCTGCTTACTCCCTGCGAGAAGAATCTTACTCCTGTAAATACATTCCCCTCAACAGTTGGTCTGTCTGTTCCGTGGTGACATACTCAATCCTGCACCCTACTACACTATTACCCTAAATGAGGAATAGTTGGCACAGTACTGTTAATGCAACAAGTACGATATAAGGAGCATTTTATCATTCATATAACAAACTATCCAGTTATTATTTTATCGAAGCATAGGCAAATTTGTGAAAAAGGGTCAAGTAGTATATGCATGGGACTCAAGAATAAATATCACCGGTTGGCCCTTATCACCTAAGTCCGACACTGGACAGCAGTATTATTTCAACAAAGAAATATAATCTATTATTGCCTATTAGCCACCTAGAGAGAGGCTGACTGTAAAATTATGTATTGAAATTAGTCTGATTGCCATATGTGGAGTCGGGAAGGAATGTATGTGGAGTCGGGAAGGAATTTTTTTACCCAATGTGGAGCTTACTCTTTGCCACTTGGAGTTTTTTTGCCTTCCTCTGGATCAACATGTTCGGGCATGTTAGGTTAGGCTATCGGTTGAACTAGATAGATTTAAAGTCTTCCTTCAACCTTAATAACTATGTTACTATGCTACTATGTTACTATTGACAGGAAATACAGAAAGATTCCTTTCAATCTTAATGTTTCAGGGATGATGTTTGAAACTTTAGAGCAGGGGTTGGGAATGATGTCATTTCTTACTGCCTTCAGACAGATTCTCAGTGTCCTGCAATGTTTGGGCTGCAAGTCTGTTTTTTCCACCCTGCAGCCTGTTATTTCTTCCCTACAGTTAATGCAGCATTCATTATGGTATGTATATACAGCAAGTTTCCTATGTGATGTATACATCAGTCTCAGTGGCTACTATGTGCTGTATATGCAGCACTCTCAATGTATCCTATGTGATGTATACACAACACTCTCAGTTTATCCTATGTGATGTATATAAAGCAGTCTTGGTGTTTTATATGTGATGAATGTACAGCAGTCTCATTGTCTTCTAAGATGTATACACAGGAGTCTCAGTGTATCCTATGTGATGTATACACAGCAGTTTCAGTGTATCCAATGTGTACATACAGCAGTCTCTGTGTGTTCTATGTGATGAGTATAAAGCTGTCTCCTATGTGATGTATAGACAGCAGTGTCAGTGTATCCTGTTGTGGATACCACGGGTAAATCTGACAGGGAGAAGGACTTGGGGATCCTAGTTAATGATAAACTTACCTGGAGCAGCCAGTGCCAGGCAGCAGCTGCCAAGGCAAACAGGATCATGGGGTGCATTAAAAGAGGTCTGGATACACATGATGAGAGCATTATACTGCCTCTGTACAAATCCCTAGTTAGACCGCACATGGAGTACTGTGTCCAGTTTTGGGCACCGGTGCTCAGGAAGGATATAATGGAACTAGAGAGAGTACAAAGGAGGGCAACAAAATTAATAAAGGGGATGGGAGAACTACAATACCCAGATAGATTAGCGAAATTAGGATTATTTAGTCTAGAAAAAAGACGAATGAGGGGCGATCTAATAACCATGTATAAGTATATAAGGGGACAATACAAATATCTCGCTGAGGATCTGTTTATACCAAGGAAGGTGACGGGCACAAGGGGGCATTCTTTGCGTCTGGAGGAGAGAAGGTTTTTCCACCAACATAGAAGAGGATTCTTTACTGTTAGGGCAGTGAGAATCTGGAATTGCTTGCCTGAGGAGGTGGTGATGGCGAACTCAGTCGAGGGGTTCAAGAGAGGCCTGGATGTCTTCCTGGAGCAGAACAATATTGTATCATACAATTATTAGGTTCTGTAGAAGGACGTAGATCTGGGTATTTATTATGATGGAATATAGGCTGAACTGGATGGACAAATGTCTTTTTTCGGCCTTACTAACTATGTTACTATGTTACTATGATTCTGTTTTTGGGCTCCCTCTGGTGGTTACAGATGGTACTCGGTGACTTGTGTTTTCTGCGGTCTCTGGTGTCCACCTGTTCTATCAGGATATGGGAGTTTCCTATTTAACCTGGCTTTCTTGTCATTTCCTCGCCGGCTATCAATGTAATCAGTGTGTCTTGTTACCTCTGCTTCCCGCTTCTGTAATCTTCAGGACTAGCTAAGTTTTTGATTTTCCTGTTCCACGTTTTGCTTAATTTTTGTCTTAGTCCAGCTTGCAGATATGTGATTCCTTTTTGCTGGTTGCTCTAGTGGGCTGATATTACTCCTCATGTTCCATGAGTTGGCACATGAGTTCAAGTAATTTCAGGATGGTCTTTTTGTAGGGTTTTTCGCTGACCGCGCAGTTCACTTTTGTATCCTCTGCTATCTAGCTTTAGCGGGCCTCATTTTGCTGAATCTGTTTTCATAACTACGTATGTGCTTTCCTCTCATTTCACCGTCATTACATGTGGGGGGCTGCTATTTCTGTGGGGTGTTTCTCTGGAGGCAAGAGAGGTCTGTGTTTCTTCTAATAGGGGAAGTTAGTCCTTCGGCTGGCGCGAGACATCTAGGAATCATCGTAGGCACGTTCCCCGGCTACAGCTAGTTGTGTGTTAGGTTCAGGATCGCGGTCAGCTCAGTTTCCATCACCCTAGAGCTTGTTTTGTTTTTTTGTGCTTGTCCTTTTGTGATCCCCTGCCATTGGGATCATGACAGTATAGCCGGCCAAAAAGTGGTAATCGTATTGGCTGAAGTAGGAGGAAAAGTAGTCTGAGGAAGTTTTTTTTTTTTTTTTTCTCCCTCAGAGTTTGCTGCCTAGCCTTAATTGCAGCCTGGCTGCGTCTTACCTCCTCTTAATCCCTGAATGGCTCTGACCTCAGCTGTTTATCATGGACATCCAGAGTTTGGCTTCCAGCCTGAATAATCTTGCTGCTAAGGTTCAAAATATACAAGATTTTGTTGTACATGCTCCTATGTCTGAACCTAGAATTCCTATCCCAGAGTTTTTTTCTGGAGATAGATCTAGTTTTCTGAATTTTAGGAACAATTGCAAGTTGTTTCTTTCTTTAAAATCTCGCTCCTCTGGAGACCCTGCTCAGCAAGTCAAAATTGTTATATCTTTCCTGCGGGGTGACCCTCAGAATTGGGCATTTGCATTGGCACCAGGGGATCCTGCGTTGCTCAATGTGGATGCGTTTTTTCTGGCATTGGGTTTGCTCTATGAGGAACCTAACCTAGAGAATCAGGCTGAAAAAGCTTTATTGGCTCTCTCTCAGGGGCAAGATGAAGCAGAAATATATTGTCAGAAATTTCGAAAATGGTCGGTGCTTACTCAGTGGAATGAGTGCGCCCTGGCTGCAAGATTCAGAGATGGCCTTTCTGAGGCCATTAAAGATGTTATGGTGGGGTTCCCTGCGCCTACAGGTCTGAATGAGTCTATGACTATGGCTATTCAGATTGATCGGCATTTACGGGAGCGCAAACCTGTGCACCATTTGGCGGTGTCTTCTGAACAGGCACCTGAGACAATGCAATGTGATAGAATTCAGTCCAGAAATGAACGGCAAAACTATAGGCGGAAAAATGGGTTGTGTTTTTATTGTGGTGATTCAGCTCATGTTATATCAGCATGCTCTAAACGCACAAAAAAGGTTGATAAGTCTGTTGCCATTAGTACTTTACAGTCTAAGTTCATTCTGTCTGTGACTCTGATTTGTTCATTATCAGCCATTTCCGTCGATGCCTATGTGGATTCAGGCGCTGCCCTGAGTCTTATGGATTGGTCATTTGCCAACCGCTGTGGGTTTAGTCTGGAGCCTCTGGAAGTCCCTATTCCTTTGAAAGGAATTGACTCTACACCTTTGGCTATGAACAAACCTCAGTACTGGACACAAGTGACCATGCGTATGACTCCCGTTCATCAGGAGGTGATTCGCTTCCTGGTACTGTATAATTTACATGATGTCTTAGTGCTTGGTCTGCCATGGTTACAAACTCATAACCCAGTCTTGGACTGGAAAACGATGTCTGTGTTAAGCTGGGGATGTCAGGGGGTTCATGATGATGCACCTCCGATTTCTATCGCTTCATCTACTCCTTCTGAGGTTCCTGTATTTTTGTCTGATTATCGGGATGTTTTTGAGGAGCCTAAGCTCAATTCGCTTCCTCCTCACAGGGATTGCGATTGTGCTATAGATTTGATTCCTGGCAGTAAATTTCCTAAAGGACGTTTGTTCAATCTGTCAGTGCCAGAGCATACTGCTATGCGGGATTATGTTAAGGAGTCCTTGGAAAAGGGACATATCCGTCCATCTTCGTCCCCTTTGGGAGCAGGTTTTTTTTTCGTGGCCAAAAAAGATGGTTCCTTGAGGCCTTGTATAGATTACCGTCTTTTGAATAAGATTACAGTCAAATATCAGTATCCTTTGCCATTGTTGACTGATTTGTTCGCTCGCATTAAGGGGGCTAAATGGTTCACTAAGATTGATCTTCGGGGTGCGTATAATCTTGTGCGGATAAAGCAGGGTGATGAGTGGAAAACCGCATTTAACACGCCTGAGGGCCATTTTGAGTATTTGGTGATGCCTTTTGGACTTTCTAATGCTCATTCTGTCTTCCAGTCCTTTATGCACGATATTTTCCGTGAATATCTGGATAAATTTATGATTGTGTATTTGGATGATGTTTTGGTTTTTTCTGATGACTGGGAGTCCCATGTTCAGCAGGTCAGGAAGGTGTTTCAGGTCCTGCGGGCCAATTCTTTGTTTGTAAAAGGTTCAAAGTGTCTCTTTGGAGTCCAGAAGATTTCTTTTTTGGGGTATATTTTTTCACCTTCTACTATTGAGATGGATCCCGTCAAGGTTCAGGCTATTTGTGACTGGACGCAGCCTACATCTCTTAAGAGTCTACAGAAGTTCTTGGGCTTTGCTAATTTTTATCGTCGTTTCATAACTAATTTTTCTAGTGTTGTTAAGCCTTTGACGGATTTGACTAAGGAGGGTGCTGATGTTGCTGATTGGTCTCCTGCGGCTGTGGAGGCCTTTCAGGAACTTAAGCGCCGGTTTTCTTCTGCTCCTGTGTTGCGTCAGCCAGATGTTTCGCTTCCTTTTCAGGTTGAGGTTGATGCTTCCGAGATTGGAGCGGGGGCGGTTTTTTCACAGAGAAGCTCCGATTGCTCAGTGATGAAGCCATGTGCGTTCTTTTCTAGAAAGTTTTTGCCCACTGAGCGGAATTATGATGTTGGTAATCGGGAGCTTTTGGCCATGAAGTGGGCATTTGAGGAGTGGCGTCATTGGCTTGAGGGTGCTAGACATCGTGTGGTGGTCTTGACTGATCACAAAAATCTGATTTACCTTGAGTCTGCCAAGCGTCTGAATCCTAGACAGGCTCGTTGGTCACTGTTTTTCTCCCGTTTCGATTTTGTGGTTTCATACCTGCCAGGTTCAAAGAATGTGAAGGCGGATGCTCTTTCTAGGAGTTTTGTGCCTGACTCCCCTGGAAATTCTGAGCCCACTGGTATCCTTAGGGATGGGGTGATTTTGTCGGCCGTCTTCCCAGACTTGCGAAGTGCTTTGCAGGAGTTTCAGGCGGATAAACCTGATCGTTGTCCGCCTGAAAGACTGTTTGTTCCGGATAATTGGACCAGTAGAGTCATCTCCGAGGTCCATTCTTCTGTGTTGGCAGGTCATCCTGGAATATTTGGTACTAGAGACTTGGTGGCCAGGTCTTTTTGGTGGCCTTCCTTGTCGAGGGATGTGCGTTCTTTTGTGCAGTCTTGTGAAGTTTGCGCTCGGGCTAAGCCTTGCTGTTCTCGGGCCAGTGGATTGTTGTCACCTTTGCCTATCCCGAAGAGGCCTTGGACGCACATTTCCATGGACTTTATTTCGGATCTCCCTGTCTCTCAAAAAATGTCCGTCATCTGGGTTGTGTGTGACCGCTTTTCTAAGATGGTTCATCTGGTACCCTTGCCTAAGATACCTTCCTCCTCTGAGTTGGTCCCTCTGTTTTTTCAGAACGTGGTTCGTTTGCATGGGATTCCGGAGAACATCGTTTCTGACAGGGGATCCCAGTTTGTGTCTAGATTTTGGCGGACGTTCTGTGCTAAGATGGGCATTGGTTTGTCCTTTTCGTCTGCATTCCATCCTCAGACGAATGGCCAGACGGAACGAACTAATCAGACCTTGGAAACTTATTTGAGGTGTTTTGTTTCTGCTGATCAAGATGACTGGGTTACCTTTTTGCCGCTTGCCGAATTTGCCCTTAATAATCGGGCTAGTTCTGCTACCTTGGTTTCTCCTTTCTTTTGTAATTCGGGGTTTCATCCTCGTTTTTCCTCTGGTCAGGTGGAGCCTTCTGATTGTCCTGGAGTAGACATGGTGGTGGATAGGTTGCATCAGATTTGGAGTCATGTGATGGACAATTTGAAGTTGTCCCAGGAGAGGGCTCAGCAGTTTGCTAATCGCCGTCGCCGCGTGGGTCCTCGACTTCATGTTGGGGACTTGTTGTGGTTGTCTTCTCGTTTTGTTCCTATGAAGGTCTCTTCTCCTAAGTTCAAGCCTCGGTTCATCGGTCCCTATAGGATCTTGGAAATTCTTAACCCTGTGTCGTTTCGTTTGGATCTCCCGGCATCGTTTGCTATTCATAATGTGTTCCATCGGTCGTTTTTGCGGAGGTATGAGGTACCTGTTGTTCCTTCGCTTGAACCTCCTGCTCCGGTGCTGGTGGAGGGAGAATTGGAGTATGTTGTGGAGAAGATCTTGGATTCTCGTGTTTCCAGACGGAAACTCCAATATTTGGTCAAGTGGAAGGGTTATGGTCAGGAGGATAATTCTTGGGTGGTTGCCTCTGATGTTCATGCTGCTGATTTGGTCCGTGCATTTCATAGGGCTCATCCTGGTCGCCCTGGTGGTTCTCGTGAGGGTTCGGTGACCCCTCCTCAAGGGGGGGTACTGTTTTGGATTCTTTTTTTGGGCTCCCTCTGGTGGTTACAGATGGTACTGGGTGATTTGTGTTTTCTGCGGTCTCTGGTGTCCACCTGTTCTATCAGGATATGGGAGTTTCCTATTTAACCTGGCTTTCTTGTCATTTCCTCGCCGGCTATCAATGTAATCAGTGTGTCTTGTTACCTCTGCTTCCCGCTTCTGTAATCTTCAGGACTAGCTAAGTTTTTGATTTTCCTGTTCCACGTTTTGCTTAATTTTTGTCTTAGTCCAGCTTGCAGATATGTGATTCCTTTTTGCTGGTTGCTCTAGTGGGCTGATATTACTCCTCATGTTCCATGAGTTGGCACATGAGTTCAAGTAATTTCAGGATGGTTTTTTTGTAGGGTTTTTCGCTGACCGCGCAGTTCACTTTTGTATCCTCTGCTATCTAGCTTTAGCGGGCCTCATTTTGCTGAATCTGTTTTCATAACTACGTATGTGCTTTCCTCTCATTTCACCGTCATTACATGTGGGGGGCTGCTATTTCTGTGGGGTGTTTCTCTGGAGGCAAGAGAGGTCTGTGTTTCTTCTAATAGGGGAAGTTAGTCCTTCGGCTGGCGCGAGACGTCTAGGAATCATCGTAGGCACGTTCCCTGGCTACAGCTAGTTGTGTGTTAGGTTCAGGATCGCGGTCAGCTCAGTTTCCATCACCCTAGAGCTTGTTTTGTTTTTTTGTGCTTGTCCTTTTGTGATCCCCTGCCATTGGGATCATGACAGTATCCTATGTGATGTGTATACAACAGTCTCAGTGTATACTATGTGATAAACACGGCAGTCTTGGTGAGGGTATACTATGTGATACATTTATGTATAGCAGTTTCTGTGTATCCTAAGTGATGTATACAACAGTCTCAGTGTATTCTATGTGATGTATAAACAGCAGTTTCGGTGTATCCTATGTGACGTGTTCTTAGCCATCCTAGTGTCTGCTATGTTATATATATAAAGCAGTTTCAGTGTGTCCTATGCACTCCCTGACAGAAGTTATGTCGCTTATCCATGTTATGTAAATAAAAGCTTATAACCTGACCTTAAATTCATCCATTGGTTGTACAAATTATTCATTTGAAAGCTGAAACCCTCCAAAATGTGGTTTAGTTTAAGAAAATAAATTGGCATCAATGCAGAAATATTGATCAGTTAATGAACACAGAATGGTCAGATTTTGGCAAGACAAAAGTTTTGTCGCCTGGTCATACAATGCACCCAATCATAGTTTACATCCTCACCTGTGCTCAGTAAATTATAGATTAATTAGTGTGTGTATAAAAAGAAACCAGCACCCCAAACCTTCACTTGAACTGCAACTTGAGTACTGACAATATGCCAAAAATCCACCCTGCGACCAAAGCCTTGATTATCAAGAGGCTGAAGACCAGATCCACTGCAGAGGTGGCTGGCACCTTTAATATGTCTCAGCGTCAAGTACAAAGAATTAAAAAAAAATTTGTAGAGAATCGAGACGTGTTTGACAAGCCCAGTGTCACGCCGTTAACGGCGATAAAGGGGCAGGACGGCGTACTGGGACACGCACCTGTCCCTGCCACTATAATGGGGCCCTGACTTTCTCTTATCTCCGGGGTACCCATAATGGTTAGGATGCCTGAGCCACCAGCGTATTCCTGTCTCCTGTGCAGGCCCTATCCGTGGCCCCCTCTCCCCCCCAAGGGAGGTGGACTGCACCAGTGTATAAATACGACAATTAAACAGGGTATGCAGACAAGGTAACTAAAATCTAAAACTCACTAAATGCTCACACAACCACAGAGGAAACGCATGGAAGGGAAGAGAAGGAAAAAAGGAAGGAAAACAGGTTTAACATGCAACCAAAACAGCAGACACCAATCTCTGTAAATAAACCTCCAAGCTCCAAATACCACCCTCCTTCCCACTATAAGCCAGGCAGCAGAACTGATCACTGACAACAGTTGTAGTCAAAGCTGAGTCTATATAGGAGCGGAGATTACAAAAACCAAATCAGCTGAGAAACCAAGCTCTCAGTAACTTCAGTAACAAGGTTTAACTCCTGCCCTGCTGGCACAAGACAGCCAGGTCAGAATTCAGGAGAAGAGCTTCTGTTAATCGTGTGTGAACGAGGCCCAGAGCGCTGCGGTTCTCTGGGACCTCTCTGTCGTGGTAGCCCCGTGACACCCAAGTCCAGCAGACCCCGCAAAACAACTGCTCAGGAGGAATGTTTTTTAGTTAGAAAATCCAAAGCAAGCCCCTCTTCTAATGGAGCAGAGCTCTAACAGGCCTGGTCACCTCAAGTCCCTGTGTCAACTAAAACAGTTTGTAGGATTCTGTTTTGAAATGGCCTTCATGGTCGAATCAGTGCCCAAAAGCCAGCACTGAACAAAAGGCAAATAAAAAAAGTGTGTCATTTACAAAGTCCCACAGCCTGCTAAACAGATGGACACTGGAAAAGTGGCAGAAGGTAGATTTCTCTGATGAATCTTCAGTAGAATTACACCACAGCTGCCGCAAATACTGCAGGAGACCCACTGGAGCCAGTATGGTTCCAAAATACACCCAGAAAACAGTTAAATTTGGTGGTGGAAAGATCATGGTCTGGGGTTACATTCAGTATGGGGATGTGTTATGAAAGGTAATTCAGTACCACAATGGACATAGAGGTCAGCGCACATACAGTGACCTGGCAATAACCCAAAAAACAAGAACGAGCTCTGAGACGTGGGAACTCTGTTGACCGCAATCCCTAATCCTCTCCAACCACACTAAAGGCAGCCGTGGATTGCGCCTAACGCTCCCTATGCAACTCGGCACGGCCTGAGAAACTAGCTAGCCTGAAGATAGAAAATAAGCCTACCTTGCCTCAGAGAAATACCCCAAAGGAAAAGGCAGCCCCCACATATAATGACTGTGAGTTAAGATGAAAAGACAAAAGTAGAGATGAAATAGATTTAGCAAAGTGAGGCCCAACTTTCTGAACAGAGCGAGGATAGGAAAGGTAACTTTGCGGTCAACACAAAACCCTACAAAAACCACGCAAAGGGGGCAAAAAGACCCTCCGTACCGAACTAACGGCACGGAGGTACACCCTTTGCGTCCCAGAGCTTCCAGCAAGCAGAAAAAAACAAATTAACAAGCTGGACAGAAAAAAACAGCAAACAAATAGCAAAGAGGAACTTAGCTATGCAGAGCAGCAGGCCACAGGAACGATCCAGGAGGAAACAGGTCCAATACTAGAACATTAACTGGAGGCCAGGATCAAAGCACTAGGTGGAGTTAAATAGAGCAGCACCTAACGACTTCACCACATCACCTGAGGAAGGAAACTCAGAAGCCGCAGTGCCACTTTCCTCCACTAACGGAAGCTCACAGAGAGAACCAGCCGAAGTACCACTTGTGACCACAGGAGGGAGTTCTGCCACAGAATTCACAACAGTACCCCCCCTTGAGGAGGGGTGACCGAACCCTCACCAGAGCCCCCAGGACGACCAGGATGAGCCATATGAAAGGCACGAACAAGATCGGGAGCATGGACATCAGAGGCAAAGACGCAGGAATTATCTTCCTGAGCATACCCCTTCCACTTAACCAGATACTGGAGTTTCCGCCTTGAAACACGAGAATCCAAAATCTTCTCCACAATATACTCCAACTCCCCCTCCACCAAAACCGGGGCAGGAGGATCAACAGATGGAACCATAGGTGCCACGTATCTCCGCAACAATGACCTATGGAATACGTTATGTATGGAAAAAGAATCTGGAAGGGTCAGACGAAAAGACACAGGATTAAGAACCTCAGAAATCCTATACGGACCAATAAAACGAGGTTTAAACTTAGGAGAGGAAACCTTCATAGGAATATGACGAGAAGATAACCAAACCAAGTCCCCATCCCGAAGTCGGGGACCCACACAGCGTCTGCGATTAGCGAAACGTTGAGCCTTCTCCTGGGACAAAGTCAAATTGTCGACTACATGAGTCCAAATCTGCTGCAACCTGTCCACCACAGTATCCACACCAGGACAGTCCGAAGACTCAACCTGCCCTGAAGAGAAACGAGGATGGAACCCAGAGTTGCAGAAAAACGGTGAAACCAAGGTAGCCGAGCTGGCCCGATTATTAAGGGCGAACTCAGCCAAAGGCAAAAAGGACACCAAGTCATCCTGATCAGCCGAAACAAAGCATCTCAGATATGTTTCCAAGGTCTGATTGGTTCGTTCGGTCTGGCCATTAGTCTGAGGATGGAAAGCCGAGGAAAAAGACAAGTCAATGCCCATCCTACCACAAAAGGCTCGCCAAAACCTCGAAACAAACTGGGAACCTCTGTCAGAAACGATATTCTCTGGAATGCCATGTAAACGAACCACATGCTGGAAAAACAATGGCACCAAATCAGAGGAGGAAGGCAATTTAGACAAGGGTACCAAATGGACCATCTTAGAGAAGCGATCACAGACCACCCAAATGACTGACCTCTTTTGAGAGACGGGAAGATCTGAAATAAAATCCATAGAGATATGTGTCCAAGGCCTCTTCGGGACCGGCAAGGGCAAAAGCAACCCACTGGCACGAGAACAGCAGGGCTTAGCCCGAGCACAAATCCCACAGGACTGCACAAAAGTACGCACATCCCGCGACAGAGATGGCCACCAAAAGGATCTAGCCACTAACTCTCTGGTACCAAAGATTCCAGGATGACCAGCCAACACCGAACAATGAACCTCAGAGATAACTTTATTCGTCCACCTATCAGGGACAAACAGTTTCTCCGCTGGGCAACGATCAGGTTTATTAGCCTGAAATTTTTGCAGCATCCGCCGCAAATCAGGGGAGATGGCAGACACAATTACTCCCTCTTTGAGGATACCCGCCGGCTCAGATACACCCGGAGAGTCAGGCACAAAACTCCTAGACAGAGCATCCGCCTTCACATTTTTAGAGCCCGGCAGGTATGAAATCACAAAGTCAAAACGGGCAAAAAACAACGACCAACGAGCTTGTCTAGGATTCAACCGCTTGGCGGACTCGAGATAAGTCAAGTTCTTATGATCAGTCAAGACCACCACGTGATGCTTAGCTCCTTCAAGCCAATGACGCCACTCCTCTAATGCCCACTTCATGGCCAGCAACTCTCGATTGCCCACATCATAATTTCGCTCAGCAGGCAAAAACTTCCTGGAAATGAAGGCGCATGGTTTCATCACCGAGCAATCAGAACTTCTCTGCGACAAAACAGCCCCTGCTCCAATCTCAGAAGCATCAACCTCGACCTGGAACGGAAGCGAAACATCTGGTTGACACAACACAGGGGCAGAAGAAAAACGACGCTTCAACTCTTGAAAAGCTTCCACCGCAGCAGAAGACCAATTGACCAAATCAGCACCTTTCTTGGTCAAATCGGTCAATGGTTTAGCAATACTAGAAAAATTGCAGATGAAGCGACGATAAAAATTAGCAAAGCCCAGGAACTTTTGCAGACTTTTCAGAGATGTCGGCTGAGTCCAATTATGGATGGCTTGGACCTTAACAGGGTCCTGTCATGATTCCAATGGCAGGGAATCACAAAAGGACAAGCACCAACGAGCTCTAGGGTGATGGAACCTGAGCTGACCGCGACCCTAAACCTGAACACACAAATAACAATAGCCGGGGAACGTGCCTACGTTGATCCTAGACGTCTCGCACCAGCCGAAGATCTAACTTCCCCTATTAGAAGAAACACAGACCTCTCTTGCCTCCAGAGAAATACACCACAGAAATAGCAGCCCCCCACATATAATGACGGTGAAATGAGAGGAAGGCACATACACAGTATGAAAACAGATTCAGCAAAATGAGGCCCGCTAAAACTAGATAGCAGAGGATACAAAAGTAAACTGCGCGGTCAGCAAAAAACCCTTCAAAAAACCATCCTGTAATTACTTGAACTCATGTTCCAACTCATGGAACATGAGGAGCAATTACAGCCCACTAAAGCAACCAGCAGCAAAGAGACAATTATATGCAAGCTGGACAAGACAAAAATAAAGCAAAACGTGGAACAAGAAAATCAAAACTTAGCTTGTCCTGAAGATTACTGAAGCCAGAAGCTGAGGTAACAAAACACTCTGATAACCTTGATAGCCGGCGGGGAAATGACAAGAAAGCCCGGTTAAATAGGAAACTCCCAAATCCTAATAGAACAGGTGGACACCAGAGACAGCAGAACACAAATCACCCAGTACCATCAGTAACCACCAGATGGAGCCCAAAAACAGAACTCACAACAGTACCCCCCCTTGAGGAGGGTCACTGAACCCTCACGAGAACCACCAGGGCGACCAGGATGAGCCCTATGAAAAGCGCGGACCAAATCATCAGCATGAACATCAGAGACAACCACCCAAGAATTATCCTCCTGACCATAACCCTTCCACGTGACCAAATATTGGAGTTTCCGTCTGGAAACACGAGAATCCAAGATCTTCTCCACAACATTCTCCAATTCTCCCTCCACCAGCACCGGAGCAGGAGGCTCAAGCGAAGGAACAACAGGTACCTCATACCTCCGCAACAACGACCGATGGAACACATTATGAATAGCAAACGATGCCGGGAGATCCAAACGAAACGACACAGGGTTAAGAATTTCCAAGATCTTATAAGGACCGATGAACCGAGGCTTGAACTTAGGGGAAGAGACCTTCATAGGAACAAAACGAGAAGACAACCACACCAAGTCCCCAACACGAAGTCGAGGACCCACGCGGCGACGGCGATTAGCAAACTGCTGAGCCTTCTCCTGGGACAACTTCAAATTGTCCACCACATGACTCCAAATCCGATGCAACCCATCCACCACCATGTGCACTCCAGGATAATCAGAAGGCTCCACCTGACCAGAGGAAAAACGAGGATGAAACCCCGAATTACAAAAGAAAGGAGAAACCAAGGTAGCAGAACTAGCCCGATTATTAAGGGCAAACTCGGCCAGCGGCAAAAAGGTAACCCAGTCATCCTGATCAGCAGAAACAAAACACCTCAAATAAGTTTCCAAGGTCTGATTAGTTCGCTCCGTCTGGCCATTCGTCTGAGGATGGAATGCAGACGGAAAGGACAAATCAATGCCCATCTTAGCACAGAACGTCCGCCAAAATCTAGACACAAACTGGGATCCCCTGTCAGAAACGATGTTCTCCGGAATCCCATGCAAACGAACCACGTTCTGGAAAAACAGAGGGACCAACTCAGAGGAGGAAGGCAACTTAGGCAAGGGTACAAGATGAACCATTTTAGAAAAGCGGTCACACACAACCCAGATGACAGACATTTTTTGAGAGACAGGGAGATCCGAAATAAAGTCCATGGAAATGTGCGTCCAAGGCCTCTTCGGGATAGGCAAAGGTGACAACAATCCACTGGCTCGAGAACAGCAAGGCTTAGCCGGAGCACAAACCTCACAAGACTGCACAAAAGAACGCACATCCCTCGACAAGGAAGGCCACCAAAAAGACCTGGCCACCAAGTCTCTAGTACCAAATATTCCAGGATGACCTGCCAACGCAGAAGAATGGACCTCGGAGATGACTCTACTGTTCCAACTATCCAGAACAAACAGTCTCTCAGTCGGACAACAATCAGGTTTACCCGCCTGAAACTCCTGCAAAGCACGTCGCAAGTCTGGGAAGACGGCCGACAAAATCACCCCATCCCTAAGGATACCAGTGGGCTCAGAATTTCCAGGGGAGTCAGGCACAAAACTCCTAGAAAGAGCATCCGCCTTCACATTCTTTGAACCTGGCAGGTATGAAACCACAAAATTGAAACGAGAGAAAAACAGTGACCAACGAGCCTGTCTAGGATTCAAACGCCTGGCAGACTCAAGGTAAATCAGATTTTTGTGATCAGTCAAGACCACCACACGATGTCTAGCACCCTCCAGCCAATGACGCCACTCCTCAAATGCCCACTTCATGGCCAAAAGTTCCCGATTACCCACATCATAATTCCGCTCAGCGGGCGAAAATTTTCTAGAAAAGAACGCACATGGCTTCATCATCGAGCAATCGGAGCTTCTCTGTGACAAAACCGCCCCGCTCCAATCTCGGAAGCATCAACCTCAACTTGGAAAGGAAGCGAAACATCAGGCTGACGCAACACAGGAGCAGAAGAAAACCGGCGTTTAAGTTCCCGAAAGGCCTCCACAGCCGCAGGAGACCAATCAGCAACATCAGCACCCTTCTTAGTCAAATCCGTCAAAGGCTTAACAACACTAGAAAAATTAGTTATAAAACGACGATAGAAATTAGCAAAGCCTAAGAACTTCTGCAGACTCTTAAGAGATGCAGGCTGCGTCCAGTCACAAATAGCCCGAACCTTGACGGGATCCATCTCAATAGTAGAAGGGGAAAAAATATACCCCAAGAAAGAAATCTTCTGGACTCCAAAGAGACACTTTGAGCCCTTTACAAACAAGGAATTAGCCCGCAGGACCTGAAACACCTTCCTGACCTGCTGAACATGAGACTCCCAGTCATCAGAAAAAAACAAAATATCATCCAAATACACAATCATAAATTTATCCAGATATTCACGGAAAATATCGTGCATAAAGGACTGGAAGACTGAAGGAGCATTAGAAAGTCCGAAAGGCATTACCAAATACTCAAAATGGCCCTCAGGCGTATTAAATGCGGTTTTCCACTCATCACCTTGCTTTATTCGTATAAGATTATACGCACCCCGAAGATCAATCTTAGTGAACCATTTAGCCCCCTTAATGCGAGCAAACAAATCAGTCAACAAAGGCAAAGGATACTGATATTTTACGGTAATCTTATTCAAAAGACGATAATCTATACAAGGCCTCAAGGACCCATCTTTTTTGGCCACGAAAAAAAAACCTGCTCCCAAAGGGGACGAAGATGGACGGATATGTCCCTTTTCCAAGTACTCCTTAACATAATCCCGCATAGCAGTATGCTCTGGCACTGACAGATTGAACAAACGACCTTTAGGAAATTTACTACCAGGAATTAAATCTATAGCACAATCGCAAACCCTGTGAGGAGGAAGCGAACTGAGCTTAGGCTCCTCAAAAACATCCCGATAATCAGACAAAAATACAGGAACCTCAGAAGGAGTAGATGAAGCGATAGAAATCGGAGGTGCATTATCATGAACCCCCTGACATCCCCAGCTTAACACAGACATTGTTTTCCAGTCAAATACTGGATTATGAGTTTGTAACCATGGCAGACCAAGTACTAGAACATCATGTAAATTATACAATACCAGGAAGCGAATCACCTCCTGATGAACGGGAGTCATACGCATGGTCACTTGTGTCCAGTACTGAGGTTTATTCATAGCTAAAGGTGTAGAGTCAATTCCCTTCAAAGGAATAGGGACTTCCAGAGGCTCAAGACTAAACCCACATCGCTTGGCAAATGACCAATCCATAAGACTCAGGGCAGCGCCTGAATCTACATAGGCATCGACGGAAATGGATGATAATGAGCAAATCAGAGTCACAGACAGAATGAACTTAGAATGTAAAGTACTAATGGCAACAGACTTATCAACCTTTTTTGTGCGTTTAGAGCATGCTGATATAACATGAGCTGAATCACCACAATAAAAGCACAACCCATTTTTCCGCCTATAGTTTTGCCGTTCACTTCTAGACTGAACTCTATCACATTGCATTGTCTCAAGTGCCTGTTCAGAAGACACCGCCAAATGGTGCACAGGTTTGCGCTCCCGTAAACGCCGATCAATCTGAATAGCCATAGTCATAGACTCATACAGACCCGTAGGCGCAGGGAACCCCACCATAACATCTTTAATGGCCTCAGAAAGGCCATCTCTGAACTTTGCAGCCAGGGCGCACTCATTCCACTGAGTAAGCACTGACCATTTCCGAAATTTTTGACAATATATTTCTGCTTCATCTTGCCCCTGAGAGAGAGCTAATAAAGCTTTTTCAGCCTGAATCTCCTGGTTAGGTTCCTCATAGAGCAAACCCAATGCCAGAAAAAACGCATCCACATTAAGCAACGCAGGATCCCCTGGTGCCAATGCAAATGCCCAATTTTGAGGGTCACCCCGCAGGAAAGATATAATAATCTTAACCTGCTGAGCAGGGTCTCCAGAAGAGCGAGATTTCAAACAAAGGAACAGCTTGCAATTGTTCCTAAAATTCAGAAAACTAGATCTATCTCCAGCAAAGAACTCTGGAATAGGAATTCTAGGTTCAGACATAGGAGCATGTACAACAAAATCTTGTATATTTTGAACCTTAGCAGCAAGATTATTCAAGCTGGAAGCTAAACTCAGGACGTCCATGATAAACAGCTAAGGTCAGAGCCATTCAAGGATTAAGAGGAGGGAAAAAAAAAAAAAATCAGCCTGGCTGCAATTAAGGCTAGGCAGCAACCTCAGAGGAGAGAAAAAAAAAAAAAAAACTTCCTCAGACTACTTTTCCTCCTACTTCAGCCCAAACATTTTGGCCGGCTATACTGTCATGATTCCAATGGCAGGGAATCACAAAAGGACAAGCACCAACGAGCTCTAGGGTGATGGAACCTGAGCTGACCGCGACCCTAAACCTGAACACACAAATAACAATAGCCGGGGAACGTGCCTACGTTGATCCTAGACGTCTCGCACCAGCCGAAGATCTAACTTCCCCTATTAGAAGAAACACAGACCTCTCTTGCCTCCAGAGAAATACCCCACAGAAATAGCAGCCCCCCACATATAATGACGGTGAAATGAGAGGAAGGCACATACACAGTATGAAAACAGATTCAGCAAAATGAGGCCCGCTAAAACTAGATAGCAGAGGATACAAAAGTAAACTGCGCGGTCAGCAAAAAACCCTTCAAAAAACCATCCTGTAATTACTTGAACTCATGTTCCAACTCATGGAACATGAGGAGCAATTACAGCCCACTAAAGCAACCAGCAGCAAAGAGACAATTATATGCAAGCTGGACAAGACAAAAATAAAGCAAAACGTGGAACAAGAAAATCAAAACTTAGCTTGTCCTGAAGATTACTGAAGCCAGAAGCTGAGGTAACAAAACACTCTGATAACCTTGATAGCCGGCGGGGAAATGACAAGAAAGCCAGGTTAAATAGGAAACTCCCAAATCCTAATAGAACAGGTGGACACCAGAGACAGCAGAACACAAATCACCCAGTACCATCAGTAACCACCAGAGGGAGCCCAAAAACAGAACTCACAACAGGGTCCATCTCGATAGTAGAAGGGGAAAAGATGAACCCCAAAAATGAAACCTTCTGAACACCAAAGAGACACTTTGATCCCTTCACAAACAAAGAATTAGCACGCAGGACCTGAAACACCGTTCTGACCTGCTTCACATGAGACTCCCAATCATCCGAGAAGATCAAAATGTCATCTAAGTACACAATCAGGAATTTATCCAGGTACTCTCGGAAGATGTCATGCATAAAGGACTGAAACACTGATGGAGCATTGGCAAGTCCGAATGGCATTACAAGATACTCAAAATGGCCCTCGGGCGTATTAAATGCAGTTTTCCACTCATCGCCTCGCTTAATACGCACAAGATTATGCGCACCACGAAGATCTATCTTGGTGAACCAACTAGCCCCCTTAATCCGAGCAAACAAATTAGATAACAATGGCAAGGGGTACTGAAATTTAACCGTGATCTTATTTAGAAGGCGATAATCTATACAAGGTCTCAGTGAACCATCCTTTTTGGCTACAAAAAAAACCCCTGCTCCTAATGGCGACGATGACGGGCGAATATGCCCCTTCTCCAAAGACTCCTTCACATAACTCCGCATAGCGGCGTGCTCAGGCACAGGTAAATTAAACAGTCGACCTTTTGGGAATTTACTACCAGGAATCAAATCGATAGCACAATCACAATCCCTATGCGGAGGTAGGGTATCGGACTTGGGCTCATCAAATAAATCCCGGTAATCAGACAAGAACTCAGGAACCTCAGAAGGGGTGGATGACGAAATAGTCAGAAATGGGACATCACCATGTACCCCCTGACAACCCCAGCTGGACACAGACATGGATTTCCAATCTAATACTGGATTATGGACTTGTAGCCATGGCAACCCCAACACGACCACATCATGCAGATTATGCAACACCAGAAAGCGAATAACCTCCTGACGTGCAGGAGCCATGCACATGGTCAGCTGGGTCCAGTACTGAGGCTTATTCTTGGCCAAAGGCGTAGCATCAATTCCTCTCAATGGAATAGGACATTGCAAGGGCTCCAAGAAAAACCCACAACGCCTAGCATACTCCAAGTCCATCAAATTCAGAGCAGCGCCTGAGTCCACAAATGCCATGACAGAATACGATGACAAAGAGCAGATCAAGGTAACAGACAGAAGAAATTTTGACTGTACCGTACTAATGGTGGCAGACCTAGCGAACCGCTTAGTGCGCTTAGGACAATCAGAGATAGCATGAGTGGAATCACCACAGTAGAAACACAGCCCATTCAGACGTCTGTGTTCTTGCCGTTCAACTCTGGTCAAAGTCCTATCGCACTGCATAGGCTCAGGTTTAAGCTCAGGTAATACAGCCAAATGGTGCACAGATTTACGCTCGCGCAAGCGTCGACCGATCTGAATGGCCAAAGACATAGACTCATTCAGACCAGCAGGCATAGGAAATCCCACCATGACATCCTTAAGGGCTTCAGAGAGACCTTTTCTGAAAATAGCTGCGAGCGCACCTTCATTCCACTGAGTGAGTACGGACCATTTTCTAAATTTCTGACAATATACCTCTATTTCATCCTGACCCTGACACAGAGCCAGCAAATTCTTCTCTGCCTGATCCACAGAATTAGGCTCATCGTACAGCAATCCGAGCGCCAGGAAAAATGCATCGATATTACTTAATGCAGGATCTCCTGACGCAAGAGAAAATGCCCAGTCCTGAGGGTCGCTACGCAAAAAAGAAATAACGATCCTAACTTGTTGAACTGGGTCACCAGAGGAGCGAGGTTTCAAAGCCAGAAATAGTTTACAATTATTTTTGAAACTCAGAAATTTAGTTCTATCTCCAAAAAACAAATCAGGAATAGGAATTCTCGGTTCTAACATAGAATTCTGAACCACAAAGTCTTGAATACTTTGTACTCTTGCCGTGAGCTGATCCACACATGAAGACAGACCTTTAATGTCCATTGCCACACCTGTGTCCTGAACCACCCAAATGTCTAGGGGAAAAAAAGGCAAAACACAGTGCAAAGAAAAAAAAAAGGTCTCAGAACTTCTTTTTTCCCTCTATTAGGAATCATTAGTACTTTTGGCCTCCAGTACTGTTATGAAAGGTAATTCAGTACCACAATGGACATAGAGGTCAGCGCACATACAGTGACCTGGCAATAACCCAAAAATCAAGAACGAGCTCTGAGACGTGGGAACTCTGTTGACCGCAATCCCTAATCCTCTCCAACCACACTAAAGGCAGCCATGGATTGCGCCTAACGCTCCCTATGCAACTCGGCACGGCCTGAGAAACTAGCTAGCCTGAAGATAGAAAATAAGCCTACCTTGCCTCAGAGAAATACCCCAAAGGAAAAGGCAGCCCCCACATATAATGACTGTGAGTTAAGATGAAAAGACAAACGTAGAGATGAAATAGATTTAGCAAAGTGAGGCCCAACTTTCTGAACAGAGCGAGGATAGGAAAGGTAACTTTGCGGTCAACACAAAACCCTACAAAAACCACGCAAAGGGGGCAAAAAGACCCTCCGTACCGAACTAACGGCACGGAGGTACACCCTTTGCGTCCCAGAGCTTCCAGCAAGCAGAAAAAAACAAATTGACAAGCTGGACAGAAAAAAACAGCAAACAAATAGCAAAGAGGAACTTAGCTATGCAGAGCAGCAGGCCACAGGAACGATCCAGGAGGAAACAGGTCCAATACTAGAACATTGACTGGAGGCCAGGATCAAAGCACTAGGTGGAGTTAAATAGAGCAGCACCTAACGACTTCACCACATCACCTGAGGAAGGAAACTCAGAAGCCGCAGTACCACTTTCCTCCACCAACGGAAGCTCACAGAGAGAACCAGCCGAAGTACCACTTGTGACCACAGGAGGGAGTTCTGCCACAGAATTCACAACAGGGATGTGCAAACCATTTGCAAGGTCGAAAGCAATATCAATAGCCTGAAATATCAAGACGTATTAGTTACCTCTTGTATTCCAAATCGTAAAAGGGGTCAAATTCTGCAGCAGGATAGTGCCCCATCGCATACATCCATCTCTGCAACAAAGTTCCTCCAGGCAATAAAGATCAAGGTGCTCAACCACTGGCCAGCCCAGTCACCAGACATGAACATCATTGAGCATGTTTGGGGTAGGATAACAGAGGAAGCTTGGAAGACAAAATCAAAGAATCTAGATGAACTCTGAGAGGCATGTAAGACTGCATTTTTTGCTATTCCTGATGACTTCATTAATAAATTGTATGAATCATTGTTGAACCACATGGATGCAGTCCTTCAAGCTCATGGAAGTCACACAAAATATTAAATATGACTCTAATAGCACCACATCTTCATTTGCCAATGTTATGCAACATATATTTGTGTTTTAAGTTAATTATTTGTTTGAATATCACATTACTTTCTGTGGGCGACAAAACTTTTGTCCTGCCAAAATCTGACTATTCTGTGTCCATTAACTGATCAATATTTCAGCATTGATGCCAATTTATTTTCTTAACCTAAACCACATTTCGGAGGGTTTCAGCTTTCAAAAGAATAATTTATACAACCAATGGATGAATTTAACGCCAGGTTATAAGCTTTTATTTACATAACATGGATAAGCGACATAACTTCTGTCAGGGAGTATATGATATATACTGCAGTGTCAGTGTATCCTATGTGATGTATCTACACCAGCCTCAATGTCTCTTATGTGATGTATAATCAGTCTCAGTTTCTCCTATGTGTTGCACATACAGAAGTTTCAGTTCCTTCTATGTGATGTATATACACCAGAAGTGACACATGATGTGTGGTCTGCATCAGGTGGACAGCCAATATCTGGAATGAGCCAGAGATGCAAGTAGATGCACCTGACACAGTCATGATGTGCATCTGTGGGAGCAGCAACCTGGAGAGCAGCAGCAATCCAGCTGGAGTGCTGAAAGCAGTGTGGATGTCAAAGACGTCGATAGCATCCTGCACATAGTGATGCCGGGAGCCACTGCATGGATGAACCACCCGGAAGTGGCCGTGAACAAGAGCTCGCCACCAGTGCAGCTGGTAATGCAGTGGTCCACCACACCACAATCAGAGAAAGGCTTGCTGATGCACAAACTGCGTGTGTGATGCTAGAGTCACATGCTCAGCATAGAGCCAAAAATGAATGGCCATACTCCTCCTGCTGCCACAATCCACCAGGGTCACACCAGCTCCTGCAATGAAAGTTGGCTCAGAGAATGCTGCAGGGGGGAGACCGAGATGCTACAGCCAGAACCATCTTTTCCGTGCCAAAATTCCCTGATGCAGAGGTTAATTGGATGACACAATATTGTATCATACAATTATTAGGTTCTGTAGAAGGACGTAGATCTGGGGATTTATTATGATGGAATATAGGCTGAACTGGATGGACAAATGTCTTTTTTCGGCTTTACTAACTATGTTACTATGTTACACTGTTCTTTCCCTCTCTGCAACCAAGATGAGCAAACATCTTGACCAGGAAGTGGATTCCCAGGCAATGTCACTATGCTTTAAGGGTGCTCGTTCACAAGGGGGTGTGGTTGGCTAAGACTAGAGATGAGCGAATATTTCAATGTTCGGTTAGGCTCACGATTGTCGATTTTGCAATATTCGCTCATTTAATTGTCAATTAAATCACCGAATATAGCCAAACATACACAGCACAAAAGCTGGTGTTTCCCAAGCTGTGTGACATTGTGGGAAACACCGGTGTAGAGATTCTGATCGGTGGTGAATAGGGTTGAGCGAAACGAGTCGGCCATTTTCAGAAGTCGCCGACTTTTGGCAAAGTCGGGTTTCATGAAGCCCGACCCGACCCCTGTGCGGGGTCGGCCATGAAGTCGGCGATCTTCTGAATCTGGTATCGGAATTCCGATACCGAGATCCGATATGTTTGCAATATCGGAAATCGGTATCGGAATCCATATTTAAGTGTAAAATAAAGAATTAAAATAAAAAATATCGCTATACTCACCCTCTGACGCGCCCTGGTACTAACCGGCAGCCTTTCTTCCTTCGAATCAGCGCATGCAGGACCTTGCGGTGATGTCGCGGCTTGTGATTGGTCGCGCGACCGCCCATGTGACCACTCGCGCGACCAATCACAAGCCGCGACGTCACCGCAAGGTCCTGGAAGCGCTGATTCTTAGGAAGGAAGGCTGCCGGAAAGAAGCAGGGCGCGTCCGAGGGTGAGTATATACCTAATAGGAATGAGCAAACATCTTGACCAGGAAGTGGATTCCCAGGCAATGTCACTATGCTTTAAGGGTGCTCGTTCACAAGGGGGTGTGGTTGGCTAAGACTAGAGATGAGCGAATATTTCAATGTTCGGTTAGGCTCACGATTGTCGATTTTGCAATATTCGCTCATTTAATTGTCAATTAAATCACCGAATATAGCCAAACATACACAGCACAAAAGCTGGTGTTTCCCAAGCTGTGTGACATTGTGGGAAACACTGGTGTAGAGATTCTGATCGGTGGTGAATAGGGTTGAGCGAAACGAGTCGGCCATTTTCAGAAGTCGCCGACTTTTGGCAAAGTCGGGTTTCATGAAGCCCGACCCGACCCCTGTGCGGGGTCGGCCATGAAGTCGGCGATCTTCTGAATCTGGTATCGGAATTCCGATACCGAGATCCGATATGTTTGCAATATCGGAAATCGGTATCGGAATCCATATTTAAGTGTAAAATAAAGAATTAAAATAAAAAATATCGCTATACTCACCCTCTGACGCGCCCTGGTACTAACCGGCAGCCTTTCTTCCTTCGAATCAGTGCTTGCAGGACCTTGCGGTGATGTCGCGGCTTGTGATTGGTCGCGCGACCGCCCATGTGACCACTCGCGCGACCAATCACAAGCCGCGACGTCACCGCAAGGTCCTGGAAGCGCTGATTCTTAGGAAGGAAGGCTGCCGGAAAGAAGCAGGGCGCGTCCGAGGGTGAGTATATACCTAATAGGAATATACTCACCCTCGGACGCGCCCTGCTTCTTTCCGGCAGCCTTACTTCCTAAGAATCAGCGCTTCCAGGACCTTGCGGTGACGTCGCGGCTTGTGATTGGTCGCGCGAGCGGACAAATGGGCAGTCGCGCGACCAATCACAAGCCGCGATGTCACCGCAAGGTCCTGCAAGCGCTGATTCGAAGGAAGGAAGGTTCCCGTTTAGTACCAGGGCGCGTCCGAGGGTGAGTATAGCGATATTTTTTATTTTAATTCTTTATTTTACACTTAAATATGGATCGCAGGGCCTGAAGGAGAGTTTCCTCTCCTTCAGACCCTGGGAACCATTGGAAACCCAATGCACTGCATTGGGTTTCGAGTTTCGGCCGACCCCGACCCCGACTTTTTTATAGGATCGGCCGATTTCACTCGACCCGACTTTTGAAAAAGTCGGGTTTCGTGAAACCCGACCCGATCCTATAAAAGTAAAAGTCGCTCAACCCTAGTGGTGAAATCATCCCCCCCGGTCAGAGAGCTGAAGTTCCCATGCTGCCAGATGACAGCTTGAGCCCACAGCTGTGAAAGGAGGTATAAAGTTTACCTCCAGTCACTGGTGTCAGCTAATGGGAATACAGCTCCCATCAGCTGACACTTGTTGCCGCTAATAACAGTGAGAGCAGGAGCAGTGGATGGGAGCATTCATCAGCCACTACTACGCTGTAAATAATTTTTTAAAAACCTGCTTTGGTTCCCCTGTATTTTTGATAGCCAGCCAGGCAAAACTTACAGCTGGGGGCTGCAATCCTCAGCTGTCAGCTTCAGCAAGGTTGGTTATCAAGAATAGAGGGATCCCCTCGCCATATTTTAAATTATTTAAACAAATAATTTTAAAAAATGGCATGGGTCCCCCCATTTTTGACAACCAGCTTTGCTAAAGCAGGCAGCTGGGGGCTGGTATTCTCAGGCTGGTAAGGGACCATGCATATAGAAGCCCCTAGCCTAAAAATAGCAGCCTGCAGCTGCTCAGAAAAGGCACATCTTTTAGATGTGCCAATTCTTGCGCTTTGCCCAGCTCTTCCCACTTTCTCTGTAGCGGTGGCAAGTGGGGTTCATATTTGTGGGATTGATGTCACCTTTGTATTGTCAGGTGACATTAAGTATTTATTAGAAATAAGACTAAACACAGTTTTCCATTTTATTTAAAAACTTACAGCTGGGGGCTGCAATCCTCAGCTGTCAGCTTCAGCAAGGTTGGTTATCAAGAATAGAGGGGTCCCCTCGCCATATTTTAAATTATTTAAACAAATAATTTTAAAAAATGGCATGGGTCCCCCCATTTTTGACAACCAGCTTTGCTAAAGCAGGCAGCTGGGGGCTGGTATTCTCAGGCTGGTAAGGGGCCATGCATATAGAAGCCCCTAGCCTAAAAATAGCAGCCTGCAGCTGCTCAGAAAAGGCACATCTTTTAGATGTGCCAATTCTTGCGCTTTGCCCAGCTCTTCCCACTTTCTCTGTAGCGGTGGCAAGTGGAGTTCATATTTGTGGGATTGATGTCACCTTTGTATTGTCAGGTGACATTAAGTATTTATTAGAAATAAGACTAAACACAGTTTTCCATTTTATTTAAAAACAACAAACACAGTTATACTCACCTAACACCTATTCCACCGAAGTCCTCGTTCTCCTATAATTAAACAAAAATAAAAAAAAAAACAATAAACCATATCTGTCTGTCGTTCTGTCCCACGCCGTAATCCATGTCTGGGAGATTAATAGTTTTCAACTTGGACTTTGCCAAAATGCAACTGTCCAGTGTGTTCCCAGCCAGGCTGAACTGCTGTGACCTTGGTGAGATCCCAGCTAGCACCGTGGGAAAAAGTCACTGAGTCCACTGCAGTTCAAGCACAGTGGCTTCACAGCTGATCATCGTGAGAATTTCTTACCATGATCTGCAGTGAAGTCACTGAGCTTGAACTATGGGGTTATAGGATGTTTTGCCCCCAGCAGTTCACCCCCAGCAGTTTGCCCTCGGGTACATTTCATCCCCGCACATGATGATGCACGGGAATTCATGAACCACAAGGGTACAAACATCCAGGGATGAATTGCTGGGGGTAAAACATTGATTACGGTCAGGAATTCATGAACCACAAGGGTACAAACATCCGGGGGCGAAATGCCGGGGGCGAAACATCCAAATCCTGACTTTTTCCCATGGGGCTGAGGCAGAGGCGTAGCTAGGGGTTCAGCTCAGGGGGGGGCGAAACATGTGAGTGGGCCCCTAACAAGCGGACATATCATTAGTGCAAACTATGCGGCAGCACATGGGCCCAAGAGTTAAGGGGGCCCATTTCTACCTCTAAATAAGGTGCAATTTTGTATTTTTAGAAGATCTTGGGCAGCAAAGGGTCCATATATTGTTCTAGCACATGGGCCCTTTTCTGTCTGTGTCCACCTGTGGCCCTGGTCCATAATTGTAACTAAGGTGGGAATAGGGGAACCTCAGGAGATGACTGCACTGTTATTGAAAATAAATCTCTATACAGTAACCAGCACTGATATTACCGCCATGCGGTAATACCATATAGTGGTAGATACCAGTCCTGCATGACATAGAGAGATCACAGTACAGTTGTAGATGGTGACTTACAGAGGAGGTTCTTTCCGGAGGAGCCATTCACTTTTCCCATCTGTGTATACTATAACTTCCACATTTTTCTGTCACCGCTCTGTGTATAGAGCGCGGCGTCTGTAACTGATGCCACGGGACAGACTGACAGCCGGTACAGCACTATCTGCCACCCAGTAGTAAGGCTTCAATGCTTCGTAAGTGCCTACTTAATATTTAGGAGTCCCCCTATGTACAGTAATAATGGCCCCAGCATCGCTGATGAGAGCAGGAGGTCATGTGACGATTTTCTTCTACTGAGAGAAGTCAAACTTGTCTAGTCAACACGTGCAAATAGCAAACGTGGTCGCATAAGCGCCTGATCACACCAGGGGTCTTGGGGTCTCATGACGGCAGGTGCACCCCATCATGATTTGGCAGTCTGTAGAGTGACTGCAGACAATTATCCCAAGCCTTTAATAACTTAAAGGGAACCTGTCACCCCCCCAGGGCCTATTAAGGTAAAAGAGCCACCTTCTTCAGCACTAAGGCTGCATTCTGTGAAGGTGACTCTTATGTTTTTTATCCCTTATAATAACGCTGAAATATTCACTTTTATAAATTGTGCGCCATACCTGTATTTAGTCCGGGGGGGTACGCTTTCTCCCCCTGACTCAGCCGCCTCGCAGCTGTTCATCATCCCACCGAGCACCGCCTCCTCTCTGTCTTGTGCCGTCACCAGCGCTCTGCAATTATTTCTCGGTAATGCGCAGTGCGCGCTGCCCTGGAACTTATATCAAGTGATGTAAGCAGATCGCATCTGTGCATAGCGCCAGATTCCCAGCCCTGCAGTGTGAATAAATCATAACACACTGCGGGGCGGGATCTATGTCCTCCGCTACACACAGGCGCGATATCAGTACATCAGCTGATGGGAGTTCCAGGGCAGCGCACACGGCGCATGCCCGAAAAATGAGAGCCCAGGCATCGGCGCCCGGAGGGATGATGGACGGCTGGGAGGCGGTTGTGTCCGGGGACAAAAGACGTACCCCCCAGACTCAATACAGGTATGGCACGCAATTTATAAATGTGAATGTTTCAGCGTTATTAGGGATCAAAAACATAAGAGCCACCTTCACAGAATGCAGCCTTAGTGCTGAAGGTGGCTGGCTGTATTACCTTAATAGGCCTGGGGGTGTGACAGGTTCCCTTTAATAATTTAATTATAAGCAATTTATTCTTATAACATAGAATACAGCCCGTGGTTACTGTATTGTTATACTTGTTAGGGGACAGACAGACGGACGTATTTCTCATGTGAGGATCGCATCGCAATCCTCGGACTGACCGTCGGCTCTCCTGACCTGAGGCTGACAGTTGCATAGTAATCTATCACGCTGTCACGCTTATGTCTGGAGAGGTGTCAGGGCCAGTCCGAGGATTGCAATGCGATCGTCGCATGGGTTATACAGTGTCTATCTGCGCCCTTATGTTAATACTTATCCTTGTTATAGTAATATTAACCTTCTTTGCTATGCTTGTTTTACTAATACTTATAAAAGACCCAGCTCGCAATAATAAAAAACCCCCAACCTCCCCATCTCCAGCACCCAAGACAGCAACTATTAGGGTATGTTTCCAAGGGGTGTATTGCTTGGGGCTTTGCTGGGGATTGGACGCTGTGTACATCCGCAGCGTCGAAACCGCAGCTTCCAGATGTTACAGCATAGTGGAGGGGATTTTATGAAATCCCATCTCCACTATGCGTACATAGACGCAGGTGGCAGACCCACGTAACCGGACATATGGCGTACATCAGTTCCCCAGTGCCCCCTTACCCACGTCAGCCCTCACAATTAGGGTTGAGCGAAACGGGTCGAACATTTTCAAAAGTCGCCGACTTTTGGCGAAGTCGAGTTTCATGAAACCCGATCCGACCCCTGTGCGTGGTCGGCCATGCGGTACGCGACTTTCGCGCCAAAGTCGCGTTTCAATGACGCGAAAAGCGCCATTTCTCAGCCAATGAAGGTAAACGCAGAGTGTGGGCAGCGTGATGACATAGGTCCTGGTCCCCACCATCTTAGAGAAGGGCATTGCAGTGATTGGCTTGCTGTCTGCGGCGTCACAGGGGCTATAAAGGGGAGTTCCCGCCGACCGCCATGTTACTGCTGCTGATCTGAGCTTAGGGAGAGGTTGCTGCCGCTTCGTCAGAAGCAGGGATAGCGTTAGGCAGGGTCCATTAACCACAAAACCGCTTGTGCTGTAGCGATTTCCACTGCCCAACACCACCTTCGGTGTGCAGGGACAGTGGAAGCTCCTTTTTTTTTTTTTTTTCCTCAGCGCTGTAGCTCATTGGGCTGCCCTAGAAGGCTCCCTGATAGCTGCATTGCTGTGTGTACGCCGCTGTGCAAACCAACTGCTTTTTTCAAAGCACAAATCCTCTTGTTCCTTCCTTTCTGCACAGCTATCTTGTTTGTTTGTCCACACTTTTTATTTAATTTGTGCATCAGTCCACTCCTTATTGCTGCCTGCCATACCTGGCTGAGATTACTGCAGGGAGATAGTAATTGAAGGACAGTTCCTTTTTTTTTTTTTTTTTTTTTTGGTGGGAGATTAAGATTGACATTTCTGCTAGAGTGCCATCTCTGTCTGTGTCATCTCTCACTCAGTGGGCCATAGAAAGCCTATTTATTTTTTTGCTTGATTTGGGTTCCAAAATCTACCAGAAAAAATCACAACATCAATCAGTGGGAGAAAAATATTGGCCTCAGGGCTTGTGTGCCACTCCTTACTCCTGTGTGTGCCATCTCTCACTCAGTGGGCCATAGAAAGCCTATTAATTTTTTTGCTTGATTTGGGTTCTAAATTCTACCTGAAAAAATCAATAAATCAATCAGTGGGAGATTAATATTGGCCTTTGGGCTTGTGTGCCAGTCCTAAGCGTGCCATCTCTCTCTCTCTCAGATAGTGGGCCATAGAAAGCCTATTTTTTTATTATTTTATTGGGTTTATAAATTTTCCCTGGAAAAAAAAAAAGTGGGAGATTAATATTGGCCTCTGGGCTTGTGTGCCAGTCCTGAGCGTGCCATCTCTCTCACAAATAGTGGGCCATAGAAAGCCTATTTATTTTTTTGGTTGATTTGGGTTCATAATTCTACCTGAAAAAATGAATCAATCAATCAGTGGGAGATTAATATTGGCCTTTGGGCATGTGTGCCAGTCCTAAGCGTGCCATCTCTCTCTCTCAGATAGTGGGCCATAGAAAGCCTATTTATTATTATTTTTTTTATTGGGTTTATAAATTTTCCCTGGAAAAAAAAAAATGGGAGATTAATATTGGCCTCTGGGCTTGTGTGCCAGTCCTGAGCGTGCCATCTCTCTCACAAATAGTGGGCCATAGAAAGCCTATTAATTTTTTTGCTTGATTTGGGTTCCAAAATCTACCTGAAAAAAATCACTAAATCAATCAGTGGGAGATTAATATTGCCCTCTGGGCTTGTGTGCCACTCCTGACTCCTGTGTGCGTCATCTGTCACTCAGTGGGCCCTAGAAAGCCTATTTTTTGTTTTATTTGTTTTCTAAATTCTCCCTGAAACAATCATTTTATTTTCTTTGGTTTCTAAATTATTCCTGAAAAAAAATCATTTTTTTTGTATTTTTTTTTCTCTCAAGTCTCCCTGAAAAAAAAAAAAAAAAAAAATCTGTGGGAGATTCATATTGCCCCTTCTGCTTGTGTGCCAGTCTTGACTCCTGGGTGTGCCATCTCTCTCTCTCTCCCCAATTGTGGGCCATAGAAAGCCTATTAATTTTTTTGCTTGATTTGGGTTCCAAAATCTACCAAAAAAAATCAATAAATCAATCAGTGGGAGATTAATATTGGCCTCTGGGCTTGTGTGCCACTCCTGACTCCTGTGTGCGTCATCTGTCACTCAGTGGGCCCTAGAAAGCCTATTTTTTGTTTTATTTGTTTTCTAAATTCTCCCTGAAACAATCATTTTATTTTCTTTGGTTTCTAAATTATTCCTGAAAAAAATCATTTTTTTTGTATTTTTTTTTCTCTCAAGTCTCCCTGAAAAAAAAAAAAAATCTGTGGGAGATTCATATTGCCCCTTCTGCTTGTGTGCCAGTCTTGACTCCTGGGTGTGCCATCTCTCTCTCTCTCCCCAATTGTGGGCCATAGAAAGCCTATTAATTTTTTTGCTTGATTTGGGTTCCAAAATCTACCTGAAAAAAATCAATAAATCAATCAGTGGGAGATTAATATTGGCCTCTGGGCTTGTGTGCCACTCCTGACTCCTGTGTGCGTCATCTGTCACTCAGTGGGCCCTAGAAAGCCTATTTTTTGTTTTATTTGTTTTCTAAATTCTCCCTGAAACAATCATTTTATTTTCTTTGGTTTCTAAATTATTCCTGAAAAAAATCATTTTTTTTGTATTTTTTTTTCTCTCAAGTCTCCCTGAAAAAAAAAAAAATAATCTGTGGGAGATTCATATTGCCCCTTCTGCTTGTGTGCCAGTCTTGACTCCTGGGTGTGCCATCTCTCTCTCTATCCCCAATTGTGGGCCATAGAAAGCCTATTAATTTTTTTGCTTGATTTGGGTTCCATAATCTACCTGAAAAAAATCAATAAATCAATCAGTGGGAGATTAATATTGCCCTCTGGGCTTGTGTGCCACTCCTGACTCCTGTGTGCGTCATCTGTCACTCAGTGGGCCCTAGAAAGCCTATTTTTTGTTTTATTTGTTTTCTAAATTCTCCCTGAAACAATCATTTTATTTTCTTTGGTTTCTAAATTATTCCTGAAAAAAATCATTTTTTTTGTATTTTTTTTTCTCTCAAGTCTCCCTGAAAAAAAAAAAAAAAAAAAATCTGTGGGAGATTCATATTGCCCCTTCTGCTTGTGTGCCAGTCTTGACTCCTGGGTGTGCCATCTCTCTCTCTCTCCCCAATTGTGGGCCATAGAAAGCCTATTAATTTTTTTGCTTGATTTGGGTTCCAAAATCTACCAAAAAAAATCAATAAATCAATCAGTGGGAGATTAATATTGGCCTCTGGGCTTGTGTGCCACTCCTGACTCCTGTGTGCGTCATCTGTCACTCAGTGGGCCCTAGAAAGCCTATTTTTTGTTTTATTTGTTTTCTAAATTCTCCCTGAAACAATCATTTTATTTTCTTTGGTTTCTAAATTATTCCTGAAAAAAATCATTTTTTTTGTATTTTTTTTTCTCTCAAGTCTCCCTGAAAAAAAAAAAAAAAAATCTGTGGGAGATTCATATTGCCCCTTCTGCTTGTGTGCCAGTCTTGACTCCTGGGTGTGCCATCTCTCTCTCTCTCCCCAATTGTGGGCCATAGAAAGCCTATTAATTTTTTTGCTTGATTTGGGTTCCAAAATCTACCAAAAAAAATCACTAAATCAATCAGTGGGAGATTAATATTGGCCTCTGGGCTTGTGTGCCACTCCTGACTCCTGTGTGCGTCATCTGTCACTCAGTGGGCCCTAGAAAGCCTATTTTTTGTTTTATTTGTTTTCTAAATTCTCCCTGAAACAATCATTTTATTTTCTTTGGTTTCTAAATTATTCCTGAAAAAAATCATTTTTTTTGTATTTTTTTTTCTCTCAAGTCTCCCTGAAAAAAAAAAAAATCTGTGGGAGATTCATATTGCCCCTTCTGCTTGTGTGCCAGTCTTGACTCCTGGGTGTGCCATCTCTCTCTCTCTACCCAATTGTGGGCCATAGAAAGCCTATTAATTTTTTTGCTTGATTTGGGTTCCAAAATCTACCAAAAAAAATCAATAAATCAATCAGTGGGAGATTAATATTGGCCTCTGGGCTTGTGTGCCACTCCTGACTCCTGTGTGCGTCATCTGTCACTCAGTGGGCCCTAGAAAGCCTATTTTTTGTTTTATTTGTTTTCTAAATTCTCCCTGAAACAATCATTTTATTTTCTTTGGTTTCTAAATTATTCCTGAAAAAAATCATTTTTTTTGTATTTTTTTTTCTCTCAAGTCTCCCTGAAAAAAAAAAAAAAAAAAAATCTGTGGGAGATTCATATTGCCCCTTCTGCTTGTGTGCCAGTCTTGACTCCTGGGTGTGCCATCTCTCTCTCTCTCTCCCCAATTGTGGGCCATAGAAAGCCTATTAATTTTTTTGCTTGATTTGGGTTCCAAAATCTACCAAAAAAAATCACTAAATCAATCAGTGGGAGATTAATATTGGCCTCTGGGCTTGTGTGCCACTCCTGACTCCTGTGTGCGTCATCTGTCACTCAGTGGGCCCTAGAAAGCCTATTTTTTGTTTTATTTGTTTTCTAAATTCTCCCTGAAACAATCATTTTATTTTCTTTGGTTTCTAAATTATTCCTGAAAAAAAATCATTTTTTTTGTATTTTTTTTTCTCTCAAGTCTCCCTGAAAAAAAAAAAAAGAAATCTGTGGGAGATTCATGTTGCCCCTTCTGCTTGTGTGCCAGTCTTGACTCCTGGGTGTGCCATTTCTCTCTCTCTCCCCAATTGTGGGCCATAGAAAGCCTATTAATTTTTTTGCTTGATTTGGGTTCCAAAATCTACCTGAAAAAATCAGTACATCAATCAGTGGGAGATAAATATTGGCCTCTGGGCTTGTGTGCCACTCCTGACTCCTGTGTGCGTCCTCTCTCACTCAGTGGGCCCTACAAAGCCTTTTTTTTTTTTTTTTTTCCTAAATTCTCCCTGAAACAATCATTTCATTTTATTTGTTTTATAAATTCTTCTGTAAAAAATAATTTTTTTTTAATTTTTTTTTTTTCTGAAGTCTCCCTTTTAAAAAAAACAAACACAAATCAGTGGGAGATAAATATTTACATTTGCGCTTAAGTGACAGTCCTGCGTGTGTGCCATCTCATTTGTTGCCAACAACAACAGAGTGTGTAACATTGTGGCTGATTTTCGTTGTGGTCTCACCCACCTGTAAAGGGGTAGCTAAATCATACTGAAGTTATAGCTCACCGTGTAAGTTGTGTGACAGCAACAAATACCGTTCGTTTGTTAACGTTTTTAAAACAATGAGGAAGTCTGGTGGAAGAGGTCGTGGCCGGGGGCGTTCATTGTCAGCTGGTAATGAGGGTAGTGGTAGTGGTGGAGCATCAGCTGGTCGTGGGAAAAAAAATATTGCACCTAAGTCTGGAGCTGTGGAGCCAGGTTCGTCGTCTGGCTACACAAGGCCTCGAACGCTCCCTTTTCTGGGAGTAGGAAAACCGCTTTTAAAGCCGGAGCAGCAAGAGCAAGTTTTGGCTTATCTTGCTGACTCAGCCTCTAGCTCTTTTGCCTCCTCTCGTGAAACTGGTAAATGTCAAAGCAGCGCGTCGTTAGTGGATGTTCACGGTCAGGGACAAGTCGCTTCCTTGTCCTCTTCAGCAAAAACAACAACAGAGAAGAATGCAGCAGGCGACACAACGGGTTACTCCATGGAGCTCTTTACACATACCGTCCCTGGCTTAGAAAGTGAAGCAGTTAACAGGCCATGCCCATTACAAGTTGAATCTGACATGGAGTGCACTGATGCACAGCCACAGCCAGACTACTATCCTGGTCCTTTGACTCAGACCACAACATTGCCATCGCAGGGTGCTGATCAAGAATCAGACCCTGATGAGACTATGTTGCCCCATCACGAACGCTATACCACCGACCGCCACGGTGACACAGACGAAGTTGCACACGAGCTACAAGAAGAGGTAATAGATGACCCAGTTCTTGACCCCGATTGGCAGCCATTGGGGGAACAGGGTGCAGGCGGCAGCAGTTCTGAAGCGGAGGAGGAGGGGCCGCAGCAGGCATCAACATCGCAACAGGTTCCATCTGCCGGGCCCGTATCTTGCCCAAAACACGTGGCAAAGCTAAAACCTGTTGGAGGACAGCGTGGCCATCCGGTTAAAGCTCAGTCTGCAATGCCTGAAAAGGTATCCGATGCTAGAAAGAGTGCAGTCTGGCATTTTTTTAAACAACATCCAATTGATCAGCGCAAAGTCATCTGTCAAAAATGTTCAACTACCTTAAGCAGAGGACAGAATCTGAAAAGTCTCAATACAAGTTGCATGCATAGACATTTAACCACCATGCATTTGCAAGCCTGGACTAACTACCAAACGTCCCTTAAGGTTGTAGCACCCTCGGCCAATGAAGCTAGTCACCAACGCAACATCCCTTCCGGCAGTGTAGGGCCACCATTTTCCACACCACCTGCAGTATCTGTGCAGGTTTCTTTGCCAGGCCAAAGCCTTCAGGGTCAGGGAATCACCAGTTTCGTAGTAGGAAACACTGCATCTAGGGCACCGGTGGCAACAATACCATCTCCCACGGTCTCTCAGTCTGCCATGTCCACCGGCACCCCCGCTAGTTCCACGATCTGCAGCTCTCCAGTCCAGCTCACCCTACATGAGGCTATGGTTAGAAAAAGGAAGTACTTAGCCTCGCATCCGCGTACACAGGGTTTGAACGCACACACAGCGCGACTAATCTCGTTAGAGATGATGCCCTACCGGTTAGTTGAAAGCGAAGCTTTCAAAGCCCTGATGGACTACGCTGTACCACGCTACGAGCTACCCAGTCGACACTTTTTTTCCAGAAAAGCCATCCCAGCCCTCCACCAGCATGTTAAAGAGCGCATCGTCCATGCACTCAGGCAATCTGTGAGCACAAAGGTGCACCTGACAACAGATGCATGGACCAGTAGGCATGGCCAGGGACGTTACGTGTCCATCACGGCACACTGGTTAAATGTGGTGGATGCAGGGTCCACAGGGGACAGCAAGTTTGGGACAGTTCTGCCTAGCCCACGGTCTAGGAAACAATTGGCTGTAGCCGTTCGCACCCCCTCCTCCTCCTCTTCGTCCTCCTGCAGAAGCGAGAGCTCGTCCACAGACCGCAGTCGCACAACCACTCCATCCGCAGCTGCCACTGTTGCACACCAGGTCTCCCATTATGGGGCAGCTACTGGTAAACGTCAGCAGGCTGTATTGGCTATGAAGTGTTTGGGCGACAACAGACACACTGCGGAAGTTCTGTCCGAGTTCTTGCAGAAAGAAACGCAGTCGTGGCTGGGCACTGTAGATCTTGAGGCAGGCAAGGTAGTGAGTGATAACGGAAAGAATTTCATGACTGCCATCTCCCTTTCCCAACTGAAACACATTCCTTGCCTGGCTCACACCTTAAACCTGGTGGTGCAGTGCTTCCTGAAAAGTTATCCGGGGTTATCCGACCTGCTCCTCAAAGTGCGTGGACTTTGCTCACATATCCGCCGTTCGCCCGTACACTCCAGCCGTATGCAGACCTATCAGCGGTCTTTGAACCTTCCCCAGCATCGCCTAATCATAGACGTTGCAACAAGGTGGAACTCAACACTGCACATGCTTCAGAGACTGTGTGAACAGAGGCGGGCTGTTATGTTTTTGTGGGAGGATACACATACACGGGCAGGCAGTAGGATGGCAGACATGGAGTTGTCAGGTGTGCAGTGGTCGAAGATTCAAGACATGTGTCAAGTCCTTCAGTGTTTTGAGGAATGCACACGGCTGGTTAGTGCAGACAACGCCATAATAAGCATGAGCATCCCCCTAATGCGTCTGCTGATGCAAAGTTTGACGCACATAAAGGATCAGGCGTCTGCAGCTGAGGAAGAGGAAAGCCTTGATGACAGTCAGCCATTGTTTGGCCAGGGCAGTGTACAGGACGAGGTAGCGGGCGAAGAGGAGGAGGAGGACGAGGAGGATGATGGGGATGATTATATTTTTAATGAGGAAGCTTTTCCGGGGCCACTGGAAATTGTTGGCGCGGCAAGGCCGGGTTCTGGTTTTTTGAGGGACATAAGTGACGTGGATTTGCCTGAAACTGCCCCTCAACAAAGCACAACCGCAGATTTGAGAACTGGAACTTTGGCCCACATGGCGGATTATGCCTTACGTATCCTCAAAAGGGACACACGCATAACTAAAATGATGAATGATGACGATTACTGGTTGGCCTGCCTCCTTGATCCTCGCTATAAAGGCAAATTGCAAAATATAATGCCACATGAGAACTTGGAACTAATATTAGCAACCAAACAATCAACTCTTGTTGACCGTTTGCTTCTGGCATTCCCTGCACACAGCGCCCGTGATCGTTCTCACACGAGCTGCAGGGGCCAGCAGACCAGAGGAGTTAGAGGGGCAGAAATCAGAAGTGGCGTTGGCCAGAGGGGTTTTCTGACCAGGTTGTGGAGTGATTTTGCTATGACCGCAGACAGGACAGGTACTGCAGCATCAATTCAAAGTGACAGGAGACAACATTTGTCCAGTATGGTTACAAACTATTTTTCATCCCTTATCGATGTTCTCCCTCAACCGTCATTCCCATTTGATTACTGGGCATCAAAATTAGACACCTGGCCAGAATTGGCAGAATATGCATTGCAGGAGCTTGCTTGCCCGGCAGCTAGTGTCCTATCAGAAAGAGTATTCAGTGCTGCAGGTTCAATACTAACAGAAAAAAGGACTCGTCTGGCTACCCAAAATGTAGATGATCTAACCTTCATTAAAATGAACCACAACTGGATTTCGAAATCTTTTGCCCCACCTTGCCCGGCTGACACCTAGCTTTCCTATGAAAAGGTCTTGCCTGTGGACTATTCTGAATGCCTTTTCCAATCTCGTAATTTTCTGCACCTGATTGTCCAGCATACGACATGTTTACACCTCACTAAATGGCCAAACTCCCCACACGGGGCCGTGGTATCGACACTTGGCGACAGCACCCGTGAGAGTGCAGTTTGTCTGAAGAGGTGGGTGAGCCCGCTTTTGGTCGACGGCACTGCCACTGGGTCCCTCCTAGTACAATAAAGTGTCTCTGGCGGTGGTGGTGCGCACCCAACGTCAGACACACCGTTGTAATATGAGGGGCCCTGGGCCTGTACCGCCGGCCACAAGACAGTTTCCCCCCACCCCAGCTCAAACAGTGCTCTACCACTTGCAAAATTATCTCACAGCTCCACCAATGTTTAGTCTATGCGCTGACATCCTTCAATGCCTGCCACTGACAATACCATTGTATTGACATTTTTGTTATGTTAGGCCTTCGATGCCTGTCTGTGGTCACTCCTTCCACTAGGCCTCCACTGACCACACCACTGCTGCCCGTGTACCCCTGGAACCAATTTAAAATTGCCTACAGCCATGTGTTATTATTTTAGGCCTTCGATGCCTGTCTGCGGTGACTCCTTCCACTAGGCCTCCACTGACCACACCACTGCTGCCCGTGTACCCCTGGAACCAATTTAAAATTGCCTACAGCCATGTGTTATTATTTTAGGCCTTCGATGCCTGTCTGCGGTGACTCCTTCCACTAGGCCTCCACTGACCACACCACTGCTGCCCGTGTACCCCTGGAACCAATTTAAAATTGCCTACAGCCATGTGTTATTATTTTAGGCCTTCGATGCCTGTCTGCGGTGACTCCTTCCACTAGGCCTCCACTGACCACACCACTGCTGCCCGTGTACCCCTGGAACCAATTTAAAATTGCCTACAGCCATGTGTTATTATTTTAGGCCTTCGATGCCTGTCTGCGGTGACTCCTTCCACTAGGCCTCCACTGACCACACCACTGCTGCCCGTGTACCCCTGGAACCAATTTAAAATTGCCTACAGCCATGTGTTATTATTTTAGGCCTTCGATGCCTGTCTGCGGTGACTCCTTCCACTAGGCCTCCACTGACCACACCACTGCTGCCCGTGTACCCCTGGAACCAATTTAAAATTGCCTACAGCCATGTGTTATTATTTTAGGCCTTCGATGCCTGTCTGCGGTGTCTCCTTCCACTAGGCCTCCACTGACCACACCACTGCTGCCCGTGTACCCCTGGAACCAATTTAAAATTGCCTACAGCCAGCCCAATTTTTTTATTTTAGGCCTTCGATGCCTGTCTGCGGTCCATTCTTTCAACTACTACTACACTGACCAGGGCACTGCTGCCCGTGTACCCCTGGAACCAACATCAGAAAATATAAAAATAAGTATTTTGCTTACAAAAAAGAAAATACTGGAGAGATATCAAATGCAGACATTTTAACATTAAAAACAAACACACAACTAAAATCTGGTACAGTACTAAAAATGGCCACCAGCTACAATTACTTTCTCCTACAAGTAGTTAACTGAAAGGTTTTTTCAATTGAAAACACACATATGGCATCCACCGAGTGTTGTCCTGTCGCGTCTTCTTTATATTATTGCCGAGAAGATGCAAAACAATGAAAATAATAAAATCATTAATTACCAAAATAATAGAGAAAGTCAACACCACATTGCAAATAAATATTCATTCCAAATAAAGAAGCAGGGCGCGTCCGAGGGTGAGTATATACCTAATAAGAATATAATCACCCTCGGACGCGCAATGCTTATTTCCAACAGCCTTCCTTCCTAAGAATCAGCCCTTCCGTGGTGTAGAGAGACGTTGTGTTACACTCCAAGGTGTTCCCCAGGTTGCCTTTCCTGAGCTTCGATCTTCCGGCTCTCGTTTAGTAGATCTTGGAAACTACACTGCATTAGGCCTTCAAATTGGGTATGGTGTTGTGAATTCTGTGGCTGAGTTCACTTCTGTGGTCACAAGTGGTATTGCAGTCTCTGGGCTTCCTCCCTCAGGTGTTTTGGTGAGCTCGTTGGCTGCCTTGCTATTTAGCTCCACCTGAGTCTGTCTTCCTTGCTCCTTGTCAATGTTCCAGTGTTGGATCTGAGCTACTGCATCTTTCCTTGGGCCTGCTGCTCTGCTAGATAAGTGCTTCTAGTTTGTTTTCTGTTTTTTCTGTCCAGCTTGCTATTAACTTTTGCTGGAAGCTCTGAGAAGCAAAGGGGTGCACCGCCGTGCTGTTAGTTCGGCACGGTGGGTCTTTTTGCCCCTTTGCGTGGTTTTCGTTTTAGGGTTTTTTGTAGACTGCATAGTTCTCTTTGCTATCCTCGCTCTGTCTAGAATATCGGGCCTCACTTTGCTGAATCTATTTCATTCCTACGTTTGTCTTTTCATCTTGCTAACAGTCATTATATGTGGGGGGCTGCCTATTCCTTTGGGGTATTTCTCTGAGGTAAGTCAGGCTTGTATTTTTATCTTCAGGCTAGTCAGCTCCTCAGGCAGTGCCGAGTTGCATAGGTAGTGATAGGCGCAATCCACTGCTGCTTATAGTTGTGTGAGGATAGATCAGGTACTGCAGTCTACAGAGATTCCACGTCTCAGAGCTCGTCCTATTGTTTTTGGTTATTGCCAGATCTCTGTATGTGCGCTGATTACTGCACGCTGGTGTTGCCTGATTGCCGGCCATAACAGTACAAGGAGCCACACCAATGATTCCCAATAGAGGGAAAAAAGAAATCCTGGCATCATTTTTTTTTCTTAGCTCTGTCTTCAGTCTTTTTTTCCCCTAGACATTAGAGTGCTTCAGGACACAGCTGTGGACATGGATATTCAGGCTCTGTGCTCCTCAATGGATAATCTCGTTGTAAATGTACAAAAGATTCAAGATACTATTGATCAGAAATCGATGCTAGAACCAAGAATTCCGATTCCTGATTTGTTTTTTGGTGACAGAACTAAGTTCCTGAGCTTCAGAAATAATTGTAAGCTATTTTTGGCCTTGAAACCTCATTCTTCTGGTAATCCTATTCAACAGGTTTTGATTATTATTTCTTTTTTGCGCGGCGACCCACAGGACTGGGCGTTTTCTCTTGCACCAGGAGATTCTGCATTGAGTAATGTTGATGCATTTTTCCAGGCGCTGGGATTGCTTTACGATGAGCCTAATTCAGTGGATCAGGCTGAGAAAAATCTGCTGGCTTTATGCCAGGGTCAGGATGATGTAGAAGTATATTGTCAGAAATTTAGGAAGTGGTCAGTACTCACTCTGTGGAATGAATCTGCACTAGCGGCTTTGTTCAGAAAGGGTCTCTCTGAAGCTCTTAAGGATGTAATGGTGGGATTTCCTATGCCTGCTGGTTTGAATGAGTCTATGTCCTTGGCCATTCAGATCGGTCGTCGCTTGCGCGAGCGTAAATCTGTGCACCATCTGGCGGTATTGTCTGAGAGTAAACCTGAGCCTATGCAGTGCGACAGGACTATGACTAAAGTAGAACGGCAAGAACACAGACGTCTGAACAGACTGTGTTTCTATTGTGGTGATTCTACTCATGCTATTTCTAATTGTCCTAAACGCACTAGGCGGTTCGATAGCTCTGCCGTTATTGGTACTGTACAGTCCAAATTCCTTTTGTCCATTACCTTAATGTGCTCTTTGTCATCGTATTCTGTCATGGCGTTTGTGGATTCAGGCGCTGCCCTGAATCTGATGGATTTGGATTATGCTAAACGTTGTGGATTTTTCTTGGAGCCTTTGCGGTGTCCTATTCCGTTGAGAGGAATTGATGCTACACCTTTGGCCAAGAATAAGCCTCAGTACTGGGCCCAGCTGACCATGTGCATGGCTCCTGCACATCAGGAAGTTATTCGCTTTCTGGTGTTGCATAATTTGCATGATGTGGTCGTGTTGGGGTTGCCATGGCTACAAACCCATAATCCAGTATTGGATTGGAACTCTATGTCGGTAACCAGCTGGGGTTGTCAGGGAGTACATGGTGATGTTCCATTTTTGTCTATTTCGTCATCCATTCCTTCTGACATCCCAGAGTTCTTGTCGGACTTTCAGGATGTATTTGAAGAGTCCAAGTCTGATGCCCTACCTCCGCATAGGAATTGTGATTGTGCTATCGATTTGATTCCTGGTAGTAAATTCCCTAAGGGTCGTTTATTTAATTTGTCCGTACCTGAACACACCGCTATGCGCAGTTATGTGAAGGAGTCCCTGGAGAAGGGACATATTCGCCCATCGTCGTCACCATTGGGAGCAGGGTTCTTTTTTGTAGCCAAGAAGGATGGTTCGCTAAGACCGTGTATTGATTACCGCCTTCTTAATAAGATCACTGTTAAGTTTCAGTATCCCTTGCCATTGATTTCTGACTTGTTTGCTCGGATTAAGGGGGCTAGTTGGTTTACTAAGATTGATCTTCGTGGTGCGTATAATCTGGTGAGAATCAGGCAGGGAGATGAATGGAAAACGGCATTTAATACGCCCGAGGGTCATTTTGAGTATCTGGTGACGCCGTTCGGACTTGCCAATGCTCCATCTGTTTTTCAGTCTTTTATGCATGACATTTTCCGTGAGTATCTGGATAAATTCTTGATTGTTTACTTGGATGACATTTTGATCTTCTCAGATGATTGGGAGTCTCATGTGAAGCAAGTCAGAATGGTTTTCCAGGTACTGCGTGCTAATTCCTTGTTCGTGAAGGGATCAAAGTGTCTCTTCGGTGTGCAGAAAGTTTCATTTTTGGGGTTCATCTTTTCCCCTTCTACTATCGAGATGGATCCGGTTAAGGTTCAGGCCATCCAGGATTGGACTCAGCCGACATCTCTAAAAAGTCTGCAGAAATTCCTGGGCTTTGCTAATTTTTATCGTCGCTTCATCTGTAATTTTTCTAGCATTGCCAGACCATTGACCGATTTGACCAAGAAGGGTGCTGATTTGGTTAATTGGTCTTCTGCTGCCGTGGAAGCTTTTCAGGAGTTGAAGCGTCATTTTTGCTGTGCCCCTGTGTTGTGTCAACCTGATGTTTCTCTTCCGTTCCAGGTCGAGGTTGATGCTTCTGAGATTGGTGCAGGGGCGGTTTTGTCACAGAGAGGTTCTGGTTGCTCAGTGTTCAAACCATGTGCTTTCTTTTCCAGGAAATTTTCTGCTGCTGAGCGTAATTATGATGTGGGCAACCGAGAGTTGCTGGCCATGAAGTGGGCATTCGAGGAGTGGCGTCATTGGCTTGAGGGTGTTAAGCATCGCGTGGTGGTATTGACTGATCATAAGAACCTTACTTATCTTGAGTCTGCCAAGCGCTTGAATCCTAGACAGGCCCGTTGGTCGTTATTTTTTGCTCGTTTTGATTTTGTGATTTCATACCTTCCGGGCTCTAAAAATGTGAAGGCGGATGCTCTGTCTAGGAGTTTTGTGCCCGACTCTCCGGGGTTATCTGAGCCGGCGAGTATCCTCAAGGAAGGAGTCATTGTGTCTGCCATCTCCCCTGATTTGCGGAGAGTGTTGCAGAAATTTCAGGCTAATAAACCTGATCGTTGTCCGGCCGAGAAACTGTTCGTCCCTGATAGGTGGACTAGTAAAGTTATCTCTGAACTTCATTGTTCGGTGCTGGCCGGTCATCCAGGAATCTTTGGTACCAGGGAGTTGGTTGCTAGATCCTTCTGGTGGCCATCTCTGTCACGGGATGTGCGTGCTTTTGTGCAGTCCTGTGGAATTTGTGCTAGGGCTAAGCCCTGTTGTTCACGTGTCAGTGGGTTGCTTTTGCCCTTGCCGGTCCCGAAGAGGCCTTGGACACATATTTCGATGGATTTCATTTCTGACCTTCCCGTTTCTCAAAAAATGTCGGTCATTTGGGTGGTCTGTGATCGCTTTTCTAAAATGGTCCATCTGGTGCCCTTGGTTAAATTGCCTTCCTCCTCTGATTTGGTGCCTTTGTTCTTCCAGCATGTGGTTCGTTTACATGGCATTCCTGAGAATATTGTTTCTGACAGAGGTTCCCAGTTTGTCTCGAGGTTCTGGCGAGCCTTTTGTGGTAGGATGGGCATTGACCTATCTTTCTCCTCGGCCTTCCATCCTCAGACTAATGGCCAGACCGAACGAACCAATCAGACCTTGGAAACATATCTGAGATGTTTTGTTTCCGCAGACCAGGATGATTGGGTGTCATTTTTGCCGTTGGCTGAGTTCGCCCTTAATAATCGGGCCAGCTCGGCTACCTTGGTCTCTCCATTTTTCTGCAATTCTGGGTTCCATCCTCGTTTCTCTTCAGGACAGGTTGAGTCTTCGGACTGTCCTGGTGTGGATTCTGTGGTGGACAGGTTGCAGCAGATCTGGACTCAGGTAGTGGACAATTTGACCTTGTCCCAGGAGAAGGCTCAGCTTTTCGCTAATCGCAGACGCCGTGTGGGACCCCGACTTCGTGTTGGGGATCTGGTTTGGTTATCTTCTCGTCATATTCCTATGAAGGTTTCCTCTCCTAAATTTAAACCTCGTTTTATTGGTCCGTATAGGATTTCTGAGATTCTCAATCCGGTGTCTTTTCGTCTGACCCTCCCAGATTCCTTTTCCATACATAATGTATTCCATAGGTCGTTGTTGAGGAGATACGTGGCACCTATGGTTCCATCTGTGGAGCCTCCTGCCCCTGTTTTGGTGGAGGGGGAATTGGAGTATATTGTGGAGAAGATTTTGGATTCTCGTGTCTCTAGACGGAAACTCCAGTATCTGGTCAAATGGAAGGGTTATGCTCAGGAAGATAATTCCTGGGTTTTTGCCTCTGATGTCCATGCCCCAGATCTTGTTCGTGCCTTTCATGTGGCTCATCCTGGTCGGCCTGGGGGTTCTGGTGAGGGTTCGGTGACCCCTCCTCAAGGAGGGGGTACTGTTGTGAATTCTGTGGCTGAGTTCACTTCTGTGGTCACAAGTGGTATTGCAGTCTCTGGGCTTCCTCCCTCAGGTGTTTTGGTGAGCTCGTTGGCTGCCTTGCTATTTAGCTCCACCTGAGTCTGTCTTCCTTGCTCCTTGTCAATGTTCCAGTGTTGGATCTGAGCTACTGCATCTTTCCTTGGGCCTGCTGCTCTGCTAGATAAGTGCTTCTAGTTTGTTTTCTGTTTTTTCTGTCCAGCTTGCTATTAACTTTTGCTGGAAGCTCTGAGAAGCAAAGGGGTGCACCGCCGTGCTGTTAGTTCGGCACGGTGGGTCTTTTTGCCCCTTTGCGTGGTTTTCGTTTTAGGGTTTTTTGTAGACTGCATAGTTCTCTTTGCTATCCTCGCTCTGTCTAGAATATCGGGCCTCACTTTGCTGAATCTATTTCATTCCTACGTTTGTCTTTTCATCTTGCTAACAGTCATTATATGTGGGGGGCTGCCTATTCCTTTGGGGTATTTCTCTGAGGTAAGTCAGGCTTGTATTTCTATCTTCAGGCTAGTCAGCTCCTCAGGCAGTGCCGAGTTGCATAGGTAGTGATAGGCGCAATCCACTGCTGCTTATAGTTGTGTGAGGATAGATCAGGTACTGCAGTCTACAGAGATTCCACGTCTCAGAGCTCGTCCTATTGTTTTTCGTTATTGCCAGATCTCTGTATGTGCGCTGATTACTGCACGCTGTGTTGCCTGATTGCCGGCCATAACAGTATGGGGTGTAGAGAGAGGGTGTGTTCCACTCCAAGGTGTTCCCCAGGTTGCCTTTCCTGAGCTTCGATATTCCGGCTCTCGTTTAGTAGTTGTTGGAAACTACACTGCATTAGGCCTACAAATTGGGTATGGGGGAAACATTGGCGCATCTGCGGTCCCTCCTTCCTCTAGGCCTCCACTGACCTGTCTACTGCTGCCCGTGTTCCCCTGGAACCAATTTTAAATTGCCTACAGGCAGCCCAATTTATTATGTTAGGGCTTCGAAGCCTGTCTGCGGTCCCTCCTTCCACTAGGCCTCCACTGACCTGTCTACTGCTGCCCGTGTACCCCTTGAACCAACATCAGAAAATAAAAAAAAAAAGTATTTTGCTTATAAAAAAGAAAATACTGGTGAGATATCAAATGCAGACATTTTAACATTAAAAACAAACACACAACTAAAATCTGGTACAGTACTAAAAATGGCCACCAGCTACAATTACTTTCTCCTGCAAGTAGTTAACTGAAAGGTTTTTTCAATTGAAAACACACATATGGCATCCACCGAGTGTTGTCCTGTCGCGTCTTCTTTATATTATTGCCGAGAAGATGCAAAACAATGAAAATAATAAAATCATTAATTACCAAAATAATAGAGAAAGTCAACACCACATTGCAAATAAACATTCATTCCAAATAAAGAAGCAGGGCGCGTCCGAGGGTGAGTATATACCTAATAAGAATATAATCACCCTCGGACGCGCAATGCTTATTTCCAACAGCCTTCCTTCCTAAGAATCAGCCCTTCCGTGGTGTAGAGAGACGTTGTGTTACACTCCAAGGTGTTCCCCAGGTTGCCTTTCCTGAGCTTCGATCTTCCGGCTCTCGTTTAGTAGTTCTTGGAAACTACACTGCATTAGGCCTTCAAATTGGGTATGGGGTGTAGAGAGAGGGTGTGTTCCACTCCAAGGTGTTCCCCAGGTTGCCTTTCCTGAGCTTCGATCTTCCGGCTCTCGTTTAGTAGTTGTTGGAAACTACGCTGCATTAGGCCTTCAAATTGGGTATGGGGTGTAGAGAGATGGTGTGTTCCACTCCAAGGTGTTCCCCAGGTTGCCTTTCCTGAGCTTCGATCTTCCGGCTCTCGTTTAGTAGTTGTTGGAAACTACGCTGCATTAGGCCTTCAAATTGGGTATGGGGTGTAGAGAGATGGTGTGTTCCACTCCAAGGTGTTCCCCAGGTTGCCTTTCCTGAGCTTCGATCTTCTGGCTCTCGTTTAGTAGTTCTTGGAAACTACACTGCATTAGGCCTTCAAATTGGGTATGGGGTGTAGAGAGAGGGTGTGTTACACTCCAAGGTGTTCCCCAGGTTGCCTTTCCTGAGCTTCGATCTTCCGGCTCTCGTTTAGTAGTTCTTGGAAACTACACTGCATTAGGCCTTCAAATTGGGTATGGGGTGTAGAGAGAGGGTGTGTTACACTCCAAGGTGTTCCCCAGGTTGCCTTTCCTGAGCTTCGATATTCCGGCTCTCGTTTAGTAGTTGTTGGAAACTACACTGCATTAGGCCTACAAATTGGGTATGGGGGAAACATTGGCGCATCTGCGGTCCCTCCTTCCTCTAGGCCTCCACTGACCTGTCTACTGCTGCCCGTGTTCCCCTGGAACCAATTTTAAATTGCCTACAGGCAGCCCAATTTATTATGTTAGGGCTTCGAAGCCTGTCTGCGGTCCCTCCTTCCACTAGGCCTCCACTGACCTGTCTACTGCTGCCCGTGTACCCCTTGAACCAACATCAGAAAATAAAAAAAAAAGTATTTTGCTTATAAAAAAGAAAATACTGGTGAGATATCAAATGCAGACATTTTAGCATTAAAAACAAACACACAACTAAAATCTGGTACAGTACTAAAAATGGCCACCAGCTACAATTACTTTCTCCTGCAAGTAGTTAACTGAAAGGTTTTTTCAATTGAAAACACACATATGGCATCCACCGAGTGTTGTCCTGTCGCGTCTTCTTTATATTATTGCCGAGAAGATGCAAAACAATGAAAATAATAAAATCATTAATTACCAAAATAATAGAGAAAGTCAACACCACATTGCAAATAAACATTCATTCCAAATAAAGAAGCAGGGCGCGTCCGAGGGTGAGTATATACCTAATAAGAATATAATCACCCTCGGACGCGCAATGCTTATTTCCAACAGCCTTCCTTCCTAAGAATCAGCCCTTCCGTGGTGTAGAGAGACGTTGTGTTACACTCCAAGGTGTTCCCCAGGTTGCCTTTCCTGAGCTTCGATCTTCCGACTCTCGTTTAGTAGTTCTTGGAAACTACACTGCATTAGGCCTTCAAATTGGGTATGGGGTGTAGAGAGAGGGTGTGTTCCACTCCAAGGTGTTCCCCAGGTTGCCTTTCCTGAGCTTCGATCTTCCGGCTCTCGTTTAGTAGTTGTTGGAAACTACGCTGCATTAGGCCTTCAAATTGGGTATGGGGTGTAGAGAGAGGGTGTGTTCCACTCCAAGGTGTTCCCCAGGTTGCCTTTCCTGAGCTTCGATCTTCCGGCTCTCGTTTAGTAGTTCTTGGAAACTACACTGCATTAGGCCTACAAATTGGGTATGGGGTGGAGAGAGATGGTGTGTTACACTCCAAGGTGTTCCCCAGGTTTCCTTGCCATTGCTTCGGTCTTCCGACTCTCGTTTAGTAGTTGTAGAAAAGTACACTGCATTAGGCCTACAAAATGGGTATGGGGTGGAGAGAGATGGTGTGTTACACTCCAAGGTGTTCCCCAGGTTGCCTTTCCTGAGCTTCTATCTTCAGGCTCTCATTAAATTGTGGTTAAATGGAACAACTGCATTTGGCGTACTAGTTGGTTTGGGGCCTACTATCGGTGTCTGCCACTCCTTGCTGTTCTCCTGGTTTCCTGTCCTGAAATTCCATTTTCAGGCTCTCGTTAAGTAGTTGTTAATGTTAGACTGCATTTGGCCTACTAGTTGGGTTGGGGCCTACTATCGGTGTCTGCCACTCCTTGCTGTTCTCCTCCACTGAACAAAGCTGTGCCGCCTGTTTACTACGGTTGCCAATTTTGAACTGCATTTCGACTACTTACTGATTTGGGCCTACTCTCTGTGTCAGCCTCTCATTCCAGTTGTCCTCCACTGCAATGCCCCCTGGTTATTCCTGTGTTACCAATTTTGAACTGCATTTAGCCCACTTTATTCTTTGGGCCTATATCTGTGTTTCCACTTCATCGTGCCCATTGCCCAGCCAGTGATAGATGAGTCTGCTGGTACATTGACCCATAACGCAACATTCCCCGTGCATGCTACACAACAACATTGTGACCCTGCTGAAAGTCAGGTTGCTCTTCCCGCATACCATACCACCTTACACGGGGACAAAGAGGAAGGTGCCGATGAAAGTGCAGGTTCCTTCATCAGGTGGGGGGAGGAATACTAGTTGGCGACGTCACTGGCACAGGGCCTCTCATAGTACGCAAAAGTGTTGCTGCCGGTGGGAGGCGCCCCCGCCGTGCAAACACACCGCTGTACTTTGAGGGGCCCTGTGCCAGTGCCAATGCCAACAAGTGGGCCCCCCCTGCTTGCTCAGGATCACAGCACTTGCAAAGTTGAAATACTTACCTCTCCCTGCTCCACTGCCGTGACGTGGTCCAGATTTCCTGGGCCCACTAATTACTTGAACCAGCCCTACCCCACACAACTTTAGCCAAATGACCCCCAATTTCAAATGCCTTCCAATTATTATAAGGTAAATTACGCTTGACAAGCTTCATTAAGAAGAATGGATGGTTTTGACATTAAAATGGGCACTCTAGGTGTTTTCCTGGCCCCCACTCACTGCCGACTATGCTGCCCCATTGACTTGCATTGGGTTTCGTGTTTCGGTCGATCCCGACTTTACGTCATAATCGGCCGATTTCACTCGACCCGACTTTTGAGATAGTCGGGTTTCGCGAAACCCGGCTCGACTCTAAAAAGGTCAAGGTCGCTCAACTCTACTCACAATACCCTCAAACTCTCCCATTCACCCCCAGTACCCTGTCCCCCTCCCACAATACCACCATCCTCTCTCATTCACCCCCACAGTGCTCTGTCCCCCTGCACACCAACAATAACCCCCATCGTTTCACATTTACTCCACAGTGCTCTGTCCCCCTGCACACCAACAATAACCCCCATCGTTTCACATTTGCCCCACAGTGCCCTGTCCCCCTGCACACCAACAATAACCCCCATCGTTTCACATTTACCCCACAGTGCCATGTCCCCCTGCACACCAACAATAACCCCCATCGTTTCACATTTACCCCACAGTGCCCTGTCCCCCTGCACACCAACAATAACCCCCATCGTTTCACATTTACCCCACAGTGCCATGTCCCCTGCACACCAACAATAACCCCCATCTTTTCACATTTACCCCACAGTGCCCTGTCCCCCTGCACACCAACAATAACCCCCATCGTTTCACATTTACCCCACAGTGCCCTGTCCTCCTGCACACCAACAATAACCCCCATCGTTTCACATTTACCCCACAGTGCCCTGTCCCCCTGCACACCAACAATAACCCCCATCGTTTCACATTTACCCCACAGTGCCCTGTCCCCCTCCCACAATACCACCATCCTCTCTCATTCACCCCCACAGTGCCCTGTCCCCCTGCACACCCACAATAACCCCCATCGTTTCACATTTACCCCACAGTGTCCTGTCCTCCTCTCCCACTTCAGCCCCTACAATACCACAATCCTCTCACATTCACCCCCACAGTGACCATGATATGCCTAAACCAAATTACTCTAATAAATAGTGTTGAGTAGGGTTGAGCGAAACGGATCGTTCATTTTTAAAAGTCGCCGACTTTTGGCAAAGTCGGGTTTCATAAAACCCGATCCGACCCCTGTGCGGGGTCGGCCATGCGGTACGCGACTTTCGCGCCAAAGTCGCGTTTCAATGACGCGAAAAGCACCATTTCTCAGCCAATGAAGGTGGACGCAGAGTGTGGGCAGCGTGATGACATGGGTCCTGGTCCCCACCATCTTAGAGAAGGGCATTGCAGTGATTGGCTTGCTGTCTGCGGCGTCACAGGAGCTATAAAGGGGCGTTCCCGCCGACCGCCATCTTACTGCTGCTGATCTGAGCCTAGGGAGAGGTTGCTGCCGCTTCTTCAGAAGCAGGGATAGTGTTAGGCAGGGTCCATTAACCACCAAACCACTTGTGCTGTAGCGATTTCCACTGTCCAACACCACCTTTTGTTTGCAGGGACAGTGGAAGCAACATTTTTTTTCCTCAGCGCTGTAGCTCATTGGGCTGCCCTGGAAGGCTCCCTGATAGCTGCATTGCTGTGTGTACGCCGCTGTGCAAACCAACTGCTTTTTTCAAAGCACAAATCCTGTTGTTCCTTCCTTTCTGCACAGCTATCTTGTTTGTTTGTCCACACATTTTATTTCATTTGTGCATCAGTCCACTCCTTATTGCTGCCTGCCATACCTGGCTGAGATTACTGCAGGGAGATAGTAATTGTAGGACAGTCCGGTTTTTTTTTTTTTGTGGGAGATTAAGATTGGCATTTCTGATAGAGTGCTATCCCTGTGTGTGCCATCTCTCTCACATAGTGGGCCATAGAAAGCCTTTTCATTTTTCTGTTTTTTTTTTTTTGGGGTTTATAAATTCTCCCTGATAAAAAAAAAAACAGTGGGAGATTAATATTTGCCTTTGGGCTTCTGTGCCAGTCCTGAGTGTGCCATCTCTCTCTCAAAGAGTGGGCCATAGAAAGCCTATTAATTTTTTTTAATTGGGTTTCTAAATTCTCCCTGAAAAAATCAAAAAGAAATCAGTGGGAGATTAATATTGCCCTTTCTGCTTGTGTGCCACTCCTGACTCCTGGGTGTGCCATCTCTCTCTTTCAAATAGTGGGCACTGGGCCATAGAAAGCCTATTAATTTTTTTTTATTGGGTTTCTAAATTCTCCCTGAAAAAATCAAAAAGAAATCAGTGGGAGATTAATATTGCCCTTTCTGCTTGTGTGCCACTCCTGACTCCTGGGTGTGCCATCTCTCTCTTTCAAATAGTGGGCACTGGGCCATAGAAAGCCTATTTTTTTTTTATTGTGTTTCTAAATTCTTCCTGAAAAAATCATTTTTTTTATTTTGTTTCTAAAGTCTCCCTGAAAAAAAAAATCAGTGGGAGATTAATATTGCCCTTTCTGCTTGTGTGCCAGTCTTGACTCCTGGGTGTGCCATCTCTCTCTCAAATAGTGGGCACTGGGCCATAGAAAGCCTATTTTTTTTTATTGTGTTTCTAAATTCTCCCTGAAAAAATCAAAAAGAAATCAGTGGGAGATTAATATTGCCCTTTCTGCTTGTGTGCCACTCCTGACTCCTGGGTGTGCCATCTCTCTCTTTCAAATAGTGGGCACTGAGCCATAGAAAGCCTATTTTTTTTTTTATTATGTTTCTAAATTCTTCCTGAAAAAATCATTTTATTTTATTTTGTTTCTAAAGTCTCCCTGAAAAAAAAAAATCAGTGGGAGATTAATATTGCCCTTTCTGCTTGTGTGCCAGTCTTGACTCCTGGGTGTGCCATCTCTCTCTCAAATAGTGGGCACTGGGCCATAGAAAGCCTATTTTTTTTTATTGTGTTTCTAAATTCTCCCTGAAAAAATCAAAAAGAAATCAGTGGGAGATTAATCCTTCCCTTTCTGCTTGTGTGCCACTCCTGGGTGTGCCATCTCTCTCTCTCAAATAGTGGGCCATAGAAAGCCTATTTTTTTTTATTTGGTTTCTAAATTCTCCCTGAACAAATGAAAAAAAAAAGTGGGAGATCAATATTGACATTTCTGCTTGAGTGACAGTCCTGCGTGTGTGGCATCTCTCTCATTTGGTGCCACCGAAAACAGAGTGTGTAACATTGTGCCTGATTTTCCTTGCGGTCTCACCCACCTGTAAAGGGATATCTAAATCATACTGAAGTTATAGCTCACCGTGTAAGTTGTTTGACAGCAACAAATACCGTTACTTTGGTTACGTTTTTAAAACAATGAGGAAGTCTGGTGGAAGAGGTCGTGGCCGTGGGCGTTCATTGTCAGCTGGTAATGATGGTAGTGGTAGTGGAGCACCAGGTGGTCGTGGGAAAAAAAATTTTGCACCTAAGTCTGGAGCTGTGGAGCCAGGTTCGTCGTCTGGCTACAGAAGGCCTCGAACGCTCCCTTTTCTGGGAGTAGGAAAACCGCTTTTAAAGCCGGAGCAGCAAGAGCAAGTTTTGGCTTACCTTGCTGATTCAGCCTCTAGCTCTTTTGCCTCCTATTTTGAAACTGGTAAATGTAATAGCAGCGCGTCGTTAGTGGATGTTCACGGTCAGGGACAAGCCGCTTCCTTTTCCTCTTCAGCAAAAACAACAACAGAGAAGGATGCAGCAGGCGACACAACGGGTTACTCCATGGAGCTCTTTACACATACCGTCCCTGGCTTAGAAAGTGAAGCAGTTAACAGGCCATGCCCATTACAAGTTGAATCTGACATGGAGTGCACTGATGCACAGCCACAGCCAGACTACTATGCTGGTCCTTTGACTCAGACCACAACATTGCCCTCGCAGGGTACTGATCCAGAATCAGACCCTGATGAGACTATGTTGCCCCGTCATGAACGCTCTACCACCGACTTACACGGTGACACAGACGAAGTTGCGCACGAGCTAGAAGCGGAGGTTATAGATGACCCAGTTGTTGACCCTGATTGGCAGCCATTAGGGGAACAGGGTGCAGGCGGCAGTAGTTCAGAAGCGGAGGAGGAGGGGCCGCAGCAGGCATCAACATCGCAACAGGTTCCATCTGCCGGGCCCGTAGATGAGACAAAACGCGTGGCAACGCCAAAAACTGTTGGACGACAGCGTGTCCATCCGGTTAAAGCTCAGTCTGCAATGCCTGAAAAGGGATCCCAGGCTCGAAAGAGTGCAGTCTGGCATTTTTTTAAACAACATCCAATTGATCCGCACAAAGTCATCTGTCAAAAATGTTCAACTACCTTAAGCAGAGGTCAGAATCTGAAAAGTCTCAATACAAGTTGCATGCATAGACATTTAACCACCATGCATTTGCAAGCCTGGACTAACTACCAAACGTCCCTTAAGGTTGTAGCACCCTCGGCCAATGAAGCTAGTCACCAACGCTACATCCCTGCCGTCACTGTAAGGCCACCATTTTCCGCACCACTTGCAGTATCTGTGCAGGTTTCTTTGCCAGACCAAAGCAGTCAGGGTCAGGGAATCACCAGTTTCGTAGTAGGAAACACTGCATCTAGGGCACAGGTGGAAACAATACCGTCTCCAACCGTCTCTCAGTCTGCCATGTCCACCGGCACACCCGCTAGTTCCACGATCTCCAGCTCTCCAGTCCAGCTCACCCTACATGAGACTCTGGTTAGAAAAAGGAAGTACTTATCCTCGCATCCGCGTACACAGGGTTTGAACGCCCACATAGCTAGACTAATCTCGTTAGAGATGATGCCCTACCGGTTAGTTGAAAGTGAAGCTTTCAAAGCCCTGATGGACTACGCTGTACCATACTAGGAGCTACCCAGTCCACACTTCTTTTCGAGAAAAGCAATCCCAGCCCTCCACCAGCATGTTAAAGAGCGCATCGTCCATGCACTCAGGCAATCTGTGAGTACAAAGGTGCACCTGACAACAGATGCATGGACCAGTAGGCATGGCCAGGGACGTTACGTGTCCATCACGGCACACTGGGTGAATGTGGTGGATGCAGGGTCCACAGGGGACAGCAATTTCGGGACAGTTCTGCCTAGCCCACGGTCTAGGAAACAGTTGGCTGTAGGCGTTCGCACCCCCTCCTCCTCGTCCTCCTGCAGAAGCGAGAGCTCGTCCACAGATCGCAGTCGCCCAATCACTCCATCCGCAGCTGCCACTGTTGCACACCAGTTGTCCCATTATGGGGCAGCTACTGGCAAGCGTCAGCAGGCTGTATTGGCTATGAAGTGTTTGGGCAACAACAGACACACCGCGGAAGTTCTGTCCGAGTTCTTGCAGAAAGAAACGCAGTTGTGGCTGGGCACAGTAGATCTTGAGGCAGGCAAGGTAGTGAGTGATAACGGAAGGAATTTCATGTCTGCCATCTCCCTTTCCCAACTGAAACACGTTCCTTGCCTGGATCACACCTTAAACCTGGTGGTACAGTGCTTCCTGAAAACTTATCCGGGGTTATCCGACCTGCTCCTCAAAGTGCGCGGACTTTGCTCACATATCCGCCGTTCGCCCGTACACTCCAGCCGTATGCAGACCTATCAGCGGTCTTTGAACCTTCCCCAGCATCGCCTAATCATAGACGTTGCAACAAGGTGGAACTCAACACTGCACATGCTTCAGAGACTGTGCGAACAGAGGCGGGCTGTAATGTTTTTGTGGGAGGATACACATACACGGGCAGGCAGTAGGATGGCAGACATGGAGTTGTCAGGTGTGCAGTGGTCGAAGATACAAGACATGTGTCAAGTCCTTCAGTGTTTTGAGAAATGCACACGGCTGGTTAGTGCAGACAACGCCATAATAAGCATGAGCATCCCCCTAATGCGTCTGCTGATGCAAAGTTTGACGCACATAAAAAATCAGGCGTCTGCAGCAGAGGAAGAGGAAAGCCTGGATGACAGTCAGCCATTGTTTGGTCAGGGCAGTGTACAGGACGAGCTAGCGGCAAAGAGGAGGAGGACGAGGAGGATGATGGGGATGAGTATATTTTTAATGAGGAAGCTTTTCCAGGGCCACTGGAAATTGGTGGCGTGGCAAGGCCGGGTTCTGGTTTTTTGAGGGACACAAGTGACGTAGATTTTCCTGAAACTGCCCCTCAACCAAGCACAACCGCTGATTTGACAACTGGAAGTTTGGCCCACATGGCGGATTATGCCTTACGTATCCTCAAAAGGGACACACGCATTACTAAAATGATGAACGATGACGATTACTGGTTGGCCTGCCTCCTTGATCCTCGCTATAAAGGCAAATTGCAAAATATTATGCCACATGAGAACTTGGAACTAATATTAGCAACCAAACAATCAACTCTTGTTGACCGTTTGCTTCAGGCATTCCCAGCACACAGCGCCCGTGATCAATCTCACACGAGCAGCAGGGGGCAGCAGAACAGAAGTGTTAGAGGTGCAGAAATCTGAAGTGGCGTTGGACAGAGGGGTTTTCTGACCAGGTTGTGGAGTGATTTTGCTATGACCGCAGACAGGACAGGTACTGCTGCATCAATTCAAAGTGACAGGAGACAACATTTGTCCAGTATGGTTACTAACTATTTTTCATCACTTATCGATGTTCTACCTCAACCGTCATTTCCATTTGATTACTGGGCATCCAAATTAGACACCTGGCCAGAATTGGCAGAATATGCATTGCAGGAGCTTGCTTGCCCGGCAGCTAGTGTCCTATCAGAAAGAGTATTCAGTGCTGCAGGTTCAATATTAACCGAAAAAAGGACTCGTCTGGCCACCCAAAATGTTGATGATCTAACCTTCATTAAAATGAACCACAACTGGATTTCGAATTCTTTTGCCCCACCTTGCCCGGCCGACACCTAGCTTTCCTATGAAAAGGTATTGCCTGTGGACTACTCTGAATGACTTTATCAATCTCGTAATTTGCAGCAGCTGGTTGTCCAGCATACGACATGTTTACACCTCCCTAAATGGCCAAACTCCCCACACGGGGCTGTGGTATCGCCACTTGGCGCAAGCACCCGTGAGAGTGCTGTTTGTCTGAAGAGGTGGGTGTGCCCGCTTTTGGTCTACGGCACTGCCACTGGGTCCCTCCTAGTACAATAAAGTGTCTCTGGCGGTGGTGGTGCGCACCCAACGTCAGACACACTGTTGTAACATGAGGGGCCCTGGGCATGTACCGCCGGCCACAAGAGAGTTCACCCACCCCCAGCTCAAACATTGCTCTACCACTTGCACAATTATCTCTCACAGTTACACCTATGTTTAGTCTATGCGCTGACATCCGTAAATTACTGCCACTGACAATACCATTGTGTTGACATGTATGATGGTACTTAACATAGTTAGGGGCAGTGTCCTATATTTACCCAAGTAAATACTTTGTGCAAAATTACTAGGTCTGAAACTACGCAGAGGAGCCCAACCCTGTAACTAATAATTGCACCCTTTTGGTTATTCTTTTTGATGTAATGCGAGACATTAACATGTATTGATTTTTTGGGACTACTAACTGGCAGACACTCATTACAATCGGCCGCCGCTGACAACACCAATGGTGCCCACTGCCTGTGTACCCCTGCAAGAGAATTCAAAGTGCCTACAGCCCAATTTAATTATGTTAGGCCTTCGAAGCCTGTCTGCGGTCCCTCCTTCCACTAGGCCTCCACTGACTAGTCTACTGCTGCCCGTGTATCCCTGGAACCAATGTTAAAGTGCCCACAGCCCTAATTTATTATGTTAGGCCTTCGAAGCCTGTCTGCGGTCCCTCCTTCCACTAGGCCTCCACTGACCAGTCTACTGCTGCCCGTGTACCCCTGGAACCAATGTTAAAGTGCCTACAGCCCTAATTTATTATGTTAGGCCTTCGAAGCCTGTCTGCGGTCCCTCCTTCCACTAGGCCTCCACTGACCAGTCTACTGCTGCCTGTGTATCCCTGGAACCAATGTTAAAGTGCCCACAGCCCTAATTTATTATGTTAGGCCTTTGAAGCTTGTCTGCGGTCCCTCCTTCCACTAGGCCTCCACTGACCAGTCTACTGCTGCCCGTGTACCCCTGGAACCAATGTTAAAGTGCCTACAGCCCTAATTTATTATGTTAGGCCTTCGAAGCCTGTCTGCGGTCCCTCCTTCCACTAGGCCTACACTGACCAGTCTACTGCTGCCCGTGTATCCCTGGAACCAATGTTAAAGTGCCCACAGCCCTAATTTATTATGTTAGGCCTTCGAAGCCTGTCTGCGGTCCCTCCTTCCACTAGGCCTCCACTGACCAGTCTACTGCTGCCCGTGTACCCCTGGAACCAATGTTAAAGTGCCTACAGCCCTAATTTATTATGTTAGGCCTTCGAAGCCTGTCTGCGGTCCCTCCTTCCACTAGGCCTCCACTGAACAGAACAATGCTGGCCGTGTACCCCTGGAACCCAGCTGAAAGTGCATGGAGCCTCCTTTTTTTCTTTGTTTTATATTTAGAAAGCCCAGATGAACTACGATGTACCACGGTTCAAGCTACACACTCGACATTTCTTTTGCGAGAAAAGCCGTCCCAGCCCTCCACCGGCATGAAAAAGTCTGCATTGTCATAGCACTCAGGCAATCAAACAGTAGAAAGGTGCACCTGACAAGAGACGCATGGACCAGTAGGCATGTCCACAAAAAGTTACGTGTCCATTACGGCGCACTGGGTTAATGTGTTGGATGCATGGTCCACAGGGGACAGCCTACAAAGTCTGTCTGCAGTCCTTAATTCAAATTGTCCTCCGCTGACCACACCACTGCTGCACGTGTACCCCTGGAACCAATTTTAAAGTGCCTACAACCTAATTTTGTTATGTTAGGCCTACTACGCCTGTCTGCGGTCCCTCCTTCCAATACTCGTCCACTGACCACACCACTGCTGCCCGTGGACCCCTGGAACCGATTTTTAATTGCATAGAGCATTCTTTTTTTAATAGTAGGCATACAAAGTCTGTCTGCGGTCCACTATTGAAATTGTCCTCCACTGCCCAGAGCAATGCTGCCTGTGTACCCCTGTAAGCTTTTTTAAACTGCAGTGAGCCACATTTTTGGTTTAAGGCCTACTACCTGTGTCTGTCTGCGCCACTCAATACAGCTGTCCTCCTTTGAAAAAAGCAGAGCGTCAATAGTCTTGTTTTCAGCCTCTAGGAATTTTAAAACTGCATTGGAGCTACTACTTTGGTAGGGCCTACTAACGGTGTCTGCCGCCCCAAGGTGTGCTCCAGGTTTCCTCTCCATTGCTTCGATCTTCCTACTCTCATTTAGTAGTTGTTGCAAACTACACTGCATTAGGCCTACAAATTGGGTATGGGGTGTAGAGAGACAGTGTGTTGCACTCCAAGGTGTTCCCCAGGTTTCGTCCACATTGCTTCGATCTTCCTACTCTCGTTTAGTAGTTGTTGCAAACTACACTGCATTAGGCCTACAAATTGGGTATGGGGTGTAAAGACGGTGTGTTCCACTCCAAGGTGTTCCCCAGGTTTCCTCTCCATTGCTTTGGTCTTCCGACTCTCGTTTAGTAGTTGTTGCAAACTACACTGCATTAGGCCTACAAATTGGGTATGGGGTGTAGAGACGGTGTGTTCCACTTCAAGGTGTTCCCCAGGTTTCCTCTCCATTGCTTTGGTCTTCCGACTCTCGTTTAGTAGTTGTTGCAAACTACACTGCATTAGGCCTACAAGTTGGGTCTGGGTTGTAGAGACGGTGTCTTCCGCTCCAAGGTGTTCTCCTGGTTGCCTTTCCTGAGCTTCTATCTTCAGGCTCTTGTTAAATAGTTGTTAAATGGAACAACTGCATTTGGCGTACTAGTTGGTTTGGGGCCTACTAACAGTGTCTGCCGCTCCTTGCTGTTCTCCTGGTTTCCTGTCCTGAAATTCCATTTTCAGGCTCTCGTTAAGTAGTTGTTAATGTTAGACTGCATTTGGCCTACTAGTTGGGTTGGGGCCTACTATCGGTGTCTGCCACTCCTTGCTGTTCTCCTCCACTGAACAAAGCTGTGCCGCCTGTTTACTACTGTTGCCAATTTTGAACTGCATTTCGACTACTTACTGATTTGGGCCTACTCTCTGTGTCAGCCTCTCATTCCAGTTGTCCTCCACTGCAATGCCCCCTGGTTAGTCCTGTGTTACCAATTTTGAACTGCATTTAGCCCACTTTATTCTTTGGGCCTATATCTGTGTTTCCTCCTGCCCATTGCCCAGCCAGTGATAGATGAGTCTGCTGGTACATTGACCCATAACACAACATTCCCCGTGCACGCTACACAGCAAGATTGTGACCCTGCTGAAAGTCAGGTTCCTCTTCCCGCATACCATACCACCTTACACGGGGACAAAGAGGAAGGTGCAGATGAAAGTGCAGGTTCCTTCATCAGGTGGGGGGAGGAATACTAGTTGGCGACATCACTGGCACAGGGCCTCTCGTAGTACGCAAAAGTGTTGCTGCCGGTGGGAGGCGCCCCCGCCGTGCAAACACACCGCTGTACTTTGAGGGGCCCTGTGCCAGTGCCAATGCCAACGAGTGGGCCCCCCCTGCTTGCTCAGGATCACAGCACTTGCAAAGTTGAAATACTTACCTCTCCCTGCTCCACTGCCGTGACGTGGTCCAGATTTACTGGGCCCACTAATTACTTGAAACAGCCCTACCCCCCACAACTTTAGCCAAATGACCCCCAATTTCAAATGCCTTCCAATTATTATAAGCTAAATTACGATTGACAAGCTTCTGTAACAAGAATGGATGTTTTTGCCATTAAAATGGGCAGTGTAGGTGTTTTCCTGGCCTCCACTCACTGCTGACTATGCTCCCCCATTGACTTGCATTGGGTTTCGTGTTTCGGTCGATACCCGACTTTTCTAGATTATCGGCCGATTCCACTCGACTCGACTTTTAAGATAGTCGGGTTTCGCGAAACACGGCTCGACTCTAAAAAGGTCAAGGTCGCTCAACCCTAGTGTTGAGCGATACCGTCCGATACTTGAAAGTATAGTTGATAGTATCGGCCGATACCCGAAAAGTATCGGATATCGCCGATACCGATATCCGATACCAATACAAGTCAATGGGACACCAAGTATCGGAAGGTATCCTGATGGTTCCCAGGGTCTGAAGGAGAGGAAACTCTCCTTCAGGCCCTGGGATCCATATTAATGTGTAAAATAAAGAATTAAAATAAAAAAAATTGATATATTCACCTCTCCGGCGGCCCCTGGACATCAACGCGGGTAACTGGCAGGCTTCTTTGTTTAAAATGAGCGCGTTTAGGACCTGAGGAATGACGTCGCGGCTTCTGATTGGTCGCGTGGCGGTCACATGGGCGGCACGCAACCAATCAGAAGCCGCGACGTCATTCCTCAGGTCCTAAACGCGCTCATTTTAAACAAAGAAGCCTGTCGGTTACCCGCGGTGATGTCCAGGGGCCGCCGGAGAGAGGTGAATATATCAATATTTTTTATTTTAATTCTTTATTTTACATCTCACTATGGATCCGATACCGATACCCGATACCACAAAAGTATCGGATCTCGGTATCGGAATTCCGATACCGCAAGTATCGGCCGATACCCGATACTTGCGGTATCGGAATGCTCAACACTACTAATAAACTCCATCTCCACTTACTGATTAAGTTTTCAGGCAGTGAGGAGAGCCAGGAAGTGTCCAGATAGATGCACGGAGGGCACTAGGACCCAGCGTGCCTCAGCCAAACCAAGCACAGCCAGAAAGTAACTGCAGCTGCTGCTGCCAGCCAGGAAGAGACTCCTCGGGTGAGACCACATCGCAGTCTGCACGGAGGGGGGCTCTGCAGCCGGCATTGTGCTGCTCTCTCCCTGACACCTCACACTCGGCAGTGGATCTCCTGGTGGGCCCCTTCAGGTGACTGGGCCCGGGGCAATGGCCCCCTCTGCCCCCCCAGTAGCTACGCTACTTGGCTGAGGTCACGGCAGTTCAGCCCTGGTGGGAATGCATCCTCAGTGACCAGAGGTAACCTCAATAATGTAGCCGCTAGTCACTGAGACTGTGCTCACAGCAACTCATTCACCCGTGGTTCTTAGTCTGGACGGTCGCATCTTGACACTGTCCAGGTGGAAAACGATTAATCCCCCAGACATGGACTACGGCATGGGTACATTTTTGTTTTTTATTTTAGTTTTATTACAGCTGAACGAGGACTTCGATAGAATTAGGCGAGGCTGTAAGTATGGTTTAATTAAGATTATTAAGGGAGTCTTCTGCTCACAGTAGAAGTGAGCAGCAAAATGGCGCCCGTCGGGTGTGAGGGAATAGCTCTGCCACATCAACCCTTGCCCAGCATAATTTGCTGCATGCTTCATCTAATCACCACTACCGCAGTTGGAATTCACCACAGTGAAACTCTCCCAGTGAACTCGCCTAGTTGAAAACTATTTTCTCTCCTAGACATGGATTAAGGCGTGAGACAGAATGATGGCCAGGTATGGTATATTGTTGTTTTTTCATTTTAGTTTTATTACAGGAGAACGAGGGCTTTGGTGGAATTAGGCGATTTTGTAAGTATGATTTAATTAAGATTATTAAAGGAGTCTGTGTGATTCTTTCAAATAAAGAGTATCTGGGTATCTGTGTTTTTATACAATGTGACCATGGGGTTAGTAATGGGGGCATCTTATTGTCTCCTCTCCATTACTAACCTCAGGGCTTGATGTCACTTGATAATACAAAGGTGACATCAACTTCCCCAACTATCACCCCACTTGCCACCACTACAGTGCAAGTGGGAAGAGCGAGGCTAAGGGTATGTGCACACATACAGTGGGGCAAAAAAGTATTTAGTCAGTCAGCAATAGTGCAAGTTCCACCACTTAAAAAGATGAGAGGCGTCTGTAATTTACATCATAGGTAGACCTCAACTATGGGAGACAAACTGAGAAAAAAAAATCCAGAAAATCACATTGTCTGTTTTTTTATCATTTTTTTTGCATATTATGGTGGAAAATAAGTATTTGGTCAGAAACAAACAATCAAGATTTCTGGCTCTCACAGACCTGTAACTTCTTCTTTAAGAGTCTCCTCTTTCCTCCACTCATTACCTGTAGTAATGGCACCTGTTTAAACTTGTTATCAGTATAAAAAGACACCTGTGCACACCCTCAAACAGTCTGACTCCAAACTCCACTATGGTGAAGACCAAAGAGCTGTCAAAGGACACCAGAAACAAAATTGTAGCCCTGCACCAGGCTGGGAAGACTGAATCTGCAATAGCCAACCAGCTTGGAGTGAAGAAATCAACAGTGGGAGCAATAATTAGAAAATGGAAGACATACAAGACCACTGATAATCTCCCTCGATCTGGGGCTCCACGCAAAATCCCACCCCGTGGGGTCAGAATGATCACAAGAACAGTGAGCAAAAATCCCAGAACCACGCGGGGGGACCTAGTGAATGAACTGCAGAGAGCTGGGACCAATGTAACAAGGCCTACCATAAGTAACACACTACGCCACCATGGACTCAGATCCTGCAGTCCCACTGCTTAAGCCAGTACATGTCCGGGCCCGTCTGAAGTTTGCTAGAGAGCATTTGGATGATCCAGAGGAGTTTTGGGAGAATGTCCTATGGTCTGATGAAACCAAACTGGAACTGTTTGGTAGAAACACAACTTGTCGTGTTTGGAGGAAAAAGAATACTGAGTTGCATCCATCAAACACCATACCTACTGTAAAGCATGGTGGTGGAAACATCATGCTTTGGGGCTGTTTCTCTGCAAAGGGGCCAGGACGACTGATCCGGGTACATGAAGGAATGAATGGGGCCATGTATCGTGAGATTTTGAGTGCAAACCTCCTTCCATCAGCAAGGGCATTGAAGATGAAACGTGGCTGGGTCTTTCAACATGACAATGATCCAAAGCACACCGCCAGGGCAACGAAGGAGTGGCTTCGTAAGAAGCATTTCAAGGTCCTGGAGTGGCCTAGCCAGTCTCCAGATCTCAACCCTATAGAAAACCTTTGGAGGGAGTTGAAAGTCCGTGTTGCCAAGCGAAAAGCCAAAAACATCACTGCTCTAGAGGAGATCTGCATGGAGGAATGGGCCAACATACCAACAACAGTGTGTGGCAACCTTGTGAAGACTTACAGAAAACGTTTGACCTCTGTCATTGCCAACAAAGGATATATTACAAAGTATTGAGATGAAATTTTGTTTCTGACCAAATACTTATTTTCCACCATAATATGCAAATAAAATGTTAAAAAAACAGACAATGTGATTTTCTGGATATTTTTTTCTCAGTTTGTCTCCCATAGTTGAGGTCTACCTATGATGTAAATTACAGACGCCTCTCATCTTTTTAAGTGGTGGAACTTGCACTATTGCTGACTGACTAAATACTTTTTTGCCCCACTGTAGATAGCTCCTCTGTGGATTTTTCCGCAGCGGATTTGATAAATCCGCAGTGCAAAACCGCTGCGGTTTTTCCTGTGGATTAATCGCGTTTTCTATTGCGGATTCCGCTGCGGTTTTACATCTGCAGTTTTCTATTGGAGCAGGTGTAAAAATGCTGCGGATTCCGCACAAAGAATTGACATGCTGCAAAAAATAAAATGCTGCGTTTCTGCGAGTTTTTTTCTGCAGCATGGGCACAGCGTTTTTGGTTTCACCTAGGTTTACATCGTACTGTAAACTCATGGGAAACTGCTGCTGATCCGCAGCTGCGGAAACGCTGCGGATCCGCAGCAAAATCAGCAACATGTGCACATACCCTAAATGCTTCGATATGCGCCATATCTTGGGCACCTGAGAGCTGCTGTTTTTAGCCTGGGTGGGTTCAGTATCCATAGCCCCTTCCTAGGCTATTAATATCAGTCCGCAGCTATCTGCTTAGCCTTTGATTGTTATTAATTATAGGGGGACCCTACGTCATTTTTTAAGGGTATGTATACAGCTGTGAGCTGATATTAATAGCCTGGGAAGCTCCATGGGTATTACCCCCTTTCCCAGGCTACAAACATCGGAGCCCAGCCATTGGCTTTCCCTCTGCTAGTTACAAAAATTACATGGGAGTCCATGCCATATTTTTTTTCAGAAAAATAATCTTTTATTAATTAAATACGTGTACAGAAAACTGCACACACACTGTACTAATTGCATTTGTCACTGTCTATATATCCACCTATTCTATATGTATTTACTATATGTAATCCATATCTTCTAGCCTGTCAGCTCCTGCTGTGATTTTAGAGTGCATGGCTGCTGAATTGCCGTCTTTTCTTCTATACATGTTTGTAATATATTTACATATATGTGTGTGTGAATCACTGACATCTATATATCTATGTATTCTATGTGTATTTAACTATTTTTTTTCTATTCTAACTTGACACGCTGTGATTTTACTGAACAAGGCAGTAGAAAGTGGGTCTCCCATACTGTTTGCCTATGCAAGGGGTGGGTGTCATCGTGGTCCTGCAGGTAATCTTTTTGTTACTATTCACTGGTCATGCGCTACTACTAATTTACTTACACACTTGCATGTGGTTGTATGGTGCCTGTTGCATCTCTTACTATTGGTGCATGCACATATAGATATGTGTATGTTTCTATGAACTTGTTGTACGATTCACAAGCACTTGGGCTGACCATTTACCTAGTATTTTCTCATGACTGCCTGCTGGTTACCACTCAGCCACCTCTTTTTTGGTGAGTTCTTTGTCATTTTCCTGTTTTCTCTAATTGACTATTATTGTGATTCTATTCCTTAATAAAATTGTTACTTTTTACATAAATCTGGTTCCTTTGGTGCTGTTCTTGTTCTTTTTTGGTCTCTATGTTTGTAATATATTTACATATTTATGTGTGTGTGAATCAGTGACATCTACATATCTATGTATTCTATGTGAATTTAACTATTCTTTCTTTTCTATTCTAACCTGTCACGCTGTGATTTTACTGAACAAGGCAGTAGAAAGTGGGTCTCCCATACTGTTTGCCTATGCAGTGAATTCAAGGGCTGCCCAAAATTTGGAGGCACTCCATTGCCCCTTTGAAGAGACGTAGAGGAGGGCCTCATGAAAAAATGTTCCCATTATTCGGAAGTGGGTCTCCCATGGTGTTTGCCTATGCAGTGAATGCAAGGGCTACCAAAAATTAAAGCCGTAGAGGAGGGCCTCATAAACAATGTTACCATTAGAAAGGAGCGGGTCTTCTATACTTGTAATGCCCATGCACTAAGTGTATGGGCTGGCAAACATTTACCCCTGGGGGGTATACATGAACATACTGTATAACCATTTTTTTGGTACGGGCATCATAAACACTCTTTAAAAAAATTATGTGGGTGTTGCATCACTGACCACGGTAACCCTGGTGATCTGGTGGTGTACAATGAGGATGAGAAGAAGGAGGAGGACAACAGCAAATAGCCAAAATTAGGAAGCATATACCCATGTGTGGGTGTGAAGAGGTGCATGGGAATAGACCTCTCAAAAAAAGACATTGGATTTCAGTTTATGTTACACTGCTATCATTCGGTGGTGTAGAGAAGTCTGGCCCAATCCAGCCCTTGTTCATTTTTATAAGAGTCAGCCTGTCAGCATTTTCAGTTGACAGGTGGATGCGCTTATGAGTTATAATTCCAACAGCGGCACTAAATACACGCTCTGACAAAACCCTAGTGGCAGGGCAGGCCAGGACCTCCAAGGAGCAGAGAGCCAGTTCATGCCACCTGTCCAGCTTGAATACCCAATAATTATAAGGCACAGAGGAATCACGGAGGATGTTGGTAAGGTCAGCAAGGTACTCCCTCAGCATCTTCCAAAACTTTGTACTTCTTGAGAGAGTGCCCCGGGCCTCAGAGCCAGTGCGATGGGAGGATCTGAGAAAACTCTCCCAGAACTTTGCCAGTGTTCCCCTGTCTCTGTTGGATTGGAGTTGTGTCTCTCTCGCCTGTACTCCTTGGTTGTCCAACGAACTGTGACCTCTGCCGCCAGCGTTTTCAGATGAGAATTTTTTTAATAATTCCACAACAAGGGTTTTCTGGTACTGCCCCATTTTTAGTAGACCTGTCTGCCTCTCGAATAAGAGAGAGAAAGTTTCCTTGTAGCATGGGTCTAGAAGTGTCACCAACCAGTATTCACTGTCACACAAAATTTTGAGAATGCGAGGGTCACGGGAAAGGCTGCATAACATACACTCAGCCATGCGTGCCAGACTGAAAACAGGCAAGACTTCCATGTCCACACCAAGAGGACAACAGACCATGCTCTCCTCCTCCTTCTTCTCATCCTCCTCCCTGTCCTCACCCCATCCATGCTGAACAGATGGTATGACAGTTGTGCTTCTAGTACCATCTTCAGCGCATAAAACTAGCTCCTGTTCTTCCTCCTCTTCCTCTTTCTCATTGTCACTCAATCCACATTGGGATGAGATGAACCTGGGCTCTGTGTTATCACCCTGTATGGTTCCTTGATCCATCTCATCGTGCTCTGCCTGCAATGCATCCTCTTTGATTGTGAGCAGAGAGCATTTCAGAACACAGAAAAGTGGGATGGTGATGCTAATTATTGCATCATCATCGCTCGCCATCTTGGTGGAATCCTCAAAGTTTGGGAGCATCGTACATATGTGTGACATCCATGTCCACTCCTGAAGTCTTATGTGTGGAGTCTGAACTGAATACCGACGGCCTTGTTGATGCTAATAGTCAACAACTGCCCTCTTCTGCTCACAAATCCTTTCCAACATCTGCAGTGTAGAATTCCAATGCGTGGAGACATCACACAACAGTCGGTGAGCTGGAAGCTGCAAACGCTGCTGAAGCACAGCAAGGGCGTCAGAAGCTGTAGATGACTTTCTAAAATGGGCATACAGGTGGCATACTTTGACAAGCAGATCTGGCAGCTAAGGGTAGGTTTTGAGAAACCGCTGAACCATGAGGTTAAGCACATGGGCCAGGCATGGTACATTTGTGAGCTTGCCTCGCCTCAGCGCTGCCACCAGGTTCGGCCATTGTCACACACGACTATGCCTGGCTGTAGGTTCAGCGGTGTCCACAACTCTTCAGAATTGTGTGGTTTGTCATGTATTATTATTATTATTTATTTATATAGCACCATTGATTCCATGGTGCTTTACATGAGAAGGGGTTACATACAAGTTACAGATATCACTTACAGTAAACAAACTAACAATGACAGACTGATACAGAGGGGTGAGGACCCTGCCCTTGCGGGCTTACATTCTACAGGATTATGGGGAAGGAGACAGTAGGTTGAGGGTTGCAGGAGCTCCGGTGTTGGTGAGGCGGTAGCTTCGGTAGTGATGAGACGGCAGCCGGGTCAGTGCAGGCTGTAGGCTTTCCTGAAGAGATGGGTTTTCAGGTACCGTCTGAAGGATCCGAATGTGGTTAATAGTCAGACGTGTTGGGGCAAAGAATTCCAGAGGATGGGGGATAATCAGGAGAAGTCTTGGAGGCGGTTGGATGAGGAGCAAATAAGTGTGGAGGAGAGAAGGATGTCTTGGGAGGACCGGAGATCACGTGAGGGAAGATATTGGGAGATTAGTTCAGAGATATATGGAGGAGACAGGTTATGGATGGCTTTGTAGGTCAGTATTAGTAATTTGAACTGGATACGCTGAGGGAATGGGAGCCAGTGAAGAGATTTGCAGAGGGGGGAAGCAGAGGAGTAGTGAGGAGAGAAATGAATTAGTCGGGCAGCAGAGTTAAGAATGGACTGGAGAGGTGCAAGGGTGTTAGCAGGGAAGCCGCAGAAAAGGATGTTGCAGTAGTCAAGGCGGGAGATGATGAGGGTGTGCACAAGCGTTTTAGTAGATTGACGGTGGAGGAAAGGACGGATTCTGGAGATATTTTTAAGCTGGAGGTGACAGGAGGTGGAAAGAGGTTGGATGTGCGGTTTGAAGGACAGAGTCGAAGGTTACTCCGAGGCAGCGGACTTCCGGTACGGGGGAAAGCATGATATCATTGATTGCAATAGATAGGTCAGGTAAGGAAGATCTATGGGATGGAGGAATGATGATGAGTTCAGATTTGTCCTCATTGAGTTTGAGGAAGCGAGAGGAGAAGAAGGAGGATATGGCTGATATGCACTCTGGGATTCTGGACAGCAGAGCGGTGACGTCTGGGCCAGAGAGGTAGATCTGAGTGTCATCAGCATAGAGGTGGTACTGGAATCCATGGGACTTTATGAGTTGTCCCAAGCCAAGTGTATAGATAGAGAAGAGTAGGGGTCCTAGAACAGAGCCTTGGGGGAATCCAACAGAGAGAGGGTGGGATGAGGAGGTAGTGTGGGAGTGGGAGACGCTGAATGTGCGGTTGGAAAGGTATGAGGAGATACAGGATAGGGCGAGGTCTTTGATGCCAAAGGAGGAGAGGATCTGTAGTAAGAGGCAGTGGTCAACCGTGTCGAAAGCAGAGGACAGGTCTAGAAGGAGGAGTACAGAGTATTGTCCATTAGATTTCACGGTAAGTAGGTCGTTAGTGATTTTGGTCAGGGCTGTCTCAGTTGAGTGATGGGGCAGAAACCAGATTGTAGATTGTCAAAGAGCAAGTTAGATGAGAGGTGGGAGGAAAGTTCAGAGTGGACGTGCTGCTCCAGGAGTTTGGAAGCAAATGGGAGATAGCTGAACATAGCAGTTGGATCGAGGGTTGGCTTTTTAAGAATAGGCGTGATTGTGGCATGTTTGAAAGCAGAAGGGAAGGTGCCAGAAGATAGTGACAGGTTGAAGAGGTGGGTTAGGGATGGGATAAGTGTGGTGGTGAGGTTGGGGAGGAGGTGGGATGGGATAGGGTCAAGGGCACAGGTGGTGAGGTGCGATTTGGAGAGGAGACAATTAAGCACCCCTTCAGTGATGTTGCATAGGGAGGTTATGGGGTTTGGGCATTGGTCTGGTATATAAAGGGGTTGTGGTGGTTGAACAATGAAGACTTGCCTTGTCTGGTCGATCTTATTTTTAAAGTGTGTGGCAAGGTCCTCAGCAGAGATGAGGGAGGTTGGAGGGGCAGTGGGGTGTGGAGGAGGGAGTTAAAGATTTTGAATAACTGTTTGGGGTTGTAGGATAGGGAAGATATGAGGGTTGTGAAGTAGACCTGTTTAGCAGAGGTGAGAGAAGATTTAAAAGAGAGTGTTGCCTGTTTGAATGCAGTGAAATCATCTTGCAGGTGTGTTTTCTTCCAACGCCTCTCTACAACCCTGGACACTTGCTGGAGCTTTTTAGTGGTGTTATTGTGCCAAGGTTGCCTATTGATACGTCGCACTCTGTCATGGACAAGAGGGGCAACTGTGTCAATAGCTGATGAAAGAGTGGCATTGTAGAAAACAGTGGCACTGTCTGTGTCGTGGAGTGAGGATATGGATGCTAGTGTCAGGATAGAGTCAGAGAGTGTGTGGGTTTCTAGGTGTGCAAGGTTTCTGCGGGGGTGCGCATTTTGCTGGACATGGATGACCAGTGGGGAGGACAGGGATAAGAAGGTGAGCAGATGGTGGTCGGATAGAGGGAGAGGGGAGGTGGTGAAGTTAGATAGAGAGTACAGACGGGTGAATACCAGGTCTAATGTATGTCCGTCTATGTGGGTGGCTGCGGAGGACCACTGAGTAAGTCCAAAGGATGAGGTAAGGGACAGAAGTTTGGAGGCTGTTGACTGAAGAGTATCGATGGGGATGTTGAAGTCACCCATGATGATGGTGGGAATGTCAACAGAGAGAAAGTCAAGAAGCCAGGTGGAGAATTGGTCAATAAAGGCACTGGCCAGGCCTGGAGGTCGGTATATGATGGCCACTTGGAGGTTGGAGGGAGAGTAGATGCGGACAGAATGGACTTCAAAAGAGTGGAGGATAAGGGAGGGTAGAGGTGGGATTGGGTTAAAGGTGCAGTTAGGAGAAAGGAGAAGACCCACTCCTCCACCATGTTTGTTACCGGGTTGAGGGGTGTGGGTGAAGTGGAGGCCGCGGTAACACAGCGCAGCAGGGGAGGCGGTGTCGGTGGGTTTAGCCATGTTTCTGTGAGGCCAAGGAAAGCAAGATTGCGAGAGAGAAAAAGGTTGTGAATCACGTGAAGCTTATTGCAGATTGGGCAGGCATTCCAGAGTGCTCCAGAGAGAGGGAGCAGGGAGGTGGGCGTCAGGGGTATGGGTTCTATGTTGGAAAGACTGCCTTAGTTCATCTTAGATAGGGAGAGATAGGAGGGGGTAGTAGTGGGAGGTATGGCTGTGGAGGTCCCAGGTTGGTCGATATGTCTAAAGCAGTGAGGAGAAGCAGAGAAAGGGAGAGCAGATGGGAGAAAGCATATTAGCTTCAGTGTAGCTTGTTGCTGCTTGGCTGAGGCAGTGCTGTAGTGCTTCCAGCTTGTGACTGATGTGGTCATTTCAGAGATGGAGGCTGAAGAGGAGAAGGAGGAGGCGCAGGAGCTGTAGACTGTGGAATCAAACCTGATTGACCTAAGACCCACAATCCTAAGCATCGGGAGGATGTGTTCCATCCCAAGGTCCGACTGGGTCCTGGCTTCCACTATGTTAACCAAGTGTGCCGTCAGTGAGGTGTACCATCCATGCCCACAAGTACTTGTCCACGTGTCTGTGGTTAGGTGGACTTTCCCAGTAATTGCATTGTTGAGGGCAGGGCTAATGTTTTGGGACACGTGCTTGTGTAATGTGGGGACGGCACACTGTGAGAAATAGTGGTGGATGGGGATCGAGTACCGAGGGACGTCCGCAGCCATCAGTTTGCGGAAAGCTTCCATCTCTAGGAGCCTAAAAGGCAACATTTCAAGCGCAAGCAGTCAAGAAATGGGTGAAATTAGTAGTGTGGCCTGTGGGGCGTTGGCTGCATATTTGCGCTTGCATTCCAGGTACTGGGATATGGACAACTAAATGCTACGCTGGGACAAGGACGTGGACGTGCTTGCTGATGGTGCTAGTTAAGTGGGTGCAATGACAGGTGCAGGGCAGGAGGCATCTTTGTATGCCCCATGGACAGAGGATTGGCTTGCACGCACAACAGCAGTAAAAGCAGTGGTGTCACCCACAGACACTGTTCCTGGACCCTGGTGTTCAGCCCACAAAGTCGGGTGCTTTGCTGCCATGTGCCTTGATCATGCTGGTGGTGGTCAGGCTGGTAGTTTTTGCTACACCTGTTGATGCTGGCCTGGCAGGTGATGCAAATAGCCTTTTTGAGGTAATCGGCAGAGTCTTTGAAAAAAACCCAGACTAGGGAAGACCTAACAGTTGGACTGGCAACTTCTGTCGTGTTGGTGTTACAGGGAACAGTTGCCCGCCTTCTGTCTGCGGCCACCACACTGCTTCTTCCTGCCTGTTGGGGTGCTTCGCCTCCCTCATCCTGTGTGCAGCTGTCCTCACTATGCATGTCCTTCCTCCAGCTTGGGTCATTTATTATATCATCCACCCACTCGTCCTCCACTTCCACACCCTCGTCCTCCTCCTGACTTTCTGGCAATAGTGTCTCATCATCGTCCACCTCTTGTGACACTTTCCCACCGTCGCCATTATGTGACCGTGGCTGCTCAAATATTTGGGCATCGCTACATGCCTTCTCCTCTTGCCCCGTTTCAAGTAGGCTTGGCGAGAGGCCCAAATCTCTAAATGGAAAAGTTAACAGCTAGTAATTATTTATTTTGTCAACAAACTGGTGTCATATCTAAGACTCAAAATTTAACAGTAGGCCACAAATGGCAGAATTTTCAATGCACCGACGTGATCCGCGTGACGGCCAAACCCCTGTTTAACATAGCTGGCCTGTAGGTAACTATTTTTTTGTCAGCAAACTGGTGTCTTATTTAAGACACTACAACAAAATTTAACAGTAGGCCACAAATTATAGAATTTTCATTGCATTGACATATGAGCCGTGTGATGGTCAAACCCCTGTTTCAAATAGCTGGCTTGTAGGTAACTATTAGTGATGAGCGAGTATACTCCGTACTCGAGATTTCCCGAGCACGCTCGGGTGTCCTCTGAGTATTATTAAGTACTCGGTGATTTAGTTTTCTGTGATGCAGCTGAATGATTTACATCTGTTAGCCAGCTTGATTACATGTGGGGATTCCCTAGCAACCAGGCAACCCCCACATGTACTTATGCTGGCTAACAGATGTAAATCATTCAGCTGCGGCGCAGAAAACTAAAACTCAGAGTACTTACAAATACTCAGAGGAAACCTGAGCGTGCTTGGGATATCTCAAGTACCGAGTATACTTGCTCATCACTAGTAACTATCTTTTTTTTGTCAGGAAACTGGTGTCTAATGCTGGTTTCACATTTGCGGTTGTTTCCGCAGTGTTTCTGTTGCATACGTTCGCATGGGTCTTGATTTCTTATCTTTAACATTGTGGACGCAGGTGCATGCGTTTGCATGCATTCGCCCACGTTTGCTTACGCATGCATATTTTTGCAGTGTGCAGCTGGGCGCAGCTGATACACCATGTTAGAATTTTTTTGGCGTCAAATTTCCGCAGCCATACACATGCGGACGCTTGGGAAGGAGTGCGTCAAAACAACGCACTACAGTCTATGGGAACGCATAGGAACGCAAGTACATGCATTCGCTTGCGTTTGTACAAGGGTCTATATACAGAAATCCCATGAGCCACACCAATTGTGTCAAGGAAATTCTCCTTGAAAAATGTTTTCATAACAAACGCATGCGCGTAAGCAACGGAACGCATGCAAAAACGCATGCAAACATGAGCAAACATTGCATTTGTCACACGTTTTGCCATGCGTTTGCAGTTGCATACGAAACACTGTGGACTCACCCGCAAATGTGAACCTAGCCTTACCTAAGACACAACAAGAAAATTTAATAGTGGGCCACAAATGGCAGAATTTTCAACGCACTGACATGTGATCCGTGTGGCGGCCAAACCCCTGTTTCAAATAGCTGGCCTGTAGGTAACTATTTTTTTTGTCAGCAAACTGGTGCTCTGGATTGCTTTTAAAGAAAATAATCAGGATTAAGATCCCCAAAAAATTACTCCTGGCCCTGATACCTGGGACTACAGTATGTCTATAAATATGTGTAATAGGCAGCAGCAGACAGTACTGGAATGGACACCCTTGCTATATGCAATGAAATCTGCCACATACACTGCCTCCCTGCCTAACACTGGTATCTATATACCCACATACACTGCCTGCCTGCCCAGCACTGATATCTATATACCCACATAAACTGCCTGCCTGCCTAGCACTGATATCTATATACACCTTGATTTATCCCCAGAAAGACTTTTGATTGAGATGGATTTGTGTATTACAGATGGTATACCCACACTAACTAACAACATTCAAAGTCTCTCCCTATCTCAGCATAGAAATAAGAAAAAGGAACAGCACAATTACTTATCTTTGGGTGCAAGGCCCAAAGGCAACCTGTCCAATGATTGCCCCAAATGCACACATATTAAAAAATGAAGGCAGCACTCCATATCCTTGGTGAAAAACGTGCAGGATTTATTCAACCCACATGTCTCGGTGACATTTCGGCTCTGAGAAAGGCTCATTCAGAGCCGAAATGTTGCCCAGACATGTGGGCTGAATAAATCCTGCACGTTTGGAGTGCTGCCTTCATTTTGGAATTTGTGTCCCTATCTCAGCAGCAACTCTCCCTACACTGACTCAGTGACTGAGTTTGCAGCTGACTGTGATGAGCAGGGTGGCATCCGGTCTAATATAGACCTGATGATGCTGTGCGGCCAGCCAATCACTGTAATGCCACAAACAACATGACTGCGGCAAAAAGTGGGTGTCAGACAATCCCTGCATGTTGATTGGCGCTCCAAAGAGCGTCAAACATGTAGAGCGGGAATCCGAACACCCGCCGAGCAAATCTGGAAATACTCTCCAAGTTCTGAGCAACGCGAGCACTGCAATGCTCAGGCGAGCACCAAGTAGTGGCGAGCATGCTCACTCATCACTACTGGCAACCCATCATTGCCCCACCATCAAGTCACAGGCGCTGATGAGAGTGTTTAATCACTTGCTCCTGTCCGCGCATGTTAAATCCGGCTGTCAGTGATTGAGCACAACTCCACCCACGGCTGTAAAAGGCACATGATAGCTGTTTAAATAAGCCTTCATGTGTGGGGTGGAACAAAGGAAGGAACATGGCATAGGACGTAAATATAATTAATACACTGCGTGCAGAATTATTAAGCAAGTTGTATTTTAGAGGATTATTTTTATTATTGATCAACAACTATGTTCTCAATCAACCCAAAAGACTCATAAATATTAAAGCTTAATATTTTTGGAAGTTGGAGTGGTTTTTTTTTAGATTTGGCTATCTTAGGAGGATATCTGTTTGTGCAGGTAACTATTACTGTGCAGAATTATTAGGCAACGTAATAAAAACCAAATATATTCCAATCTCACTTTCATATTTTCACCAGGTAAACCAACATAACTGCACAAAATTTAGAAATAAACATTTCTGACATCCAAAAACAAAACCCCAAAAAATTAGTGACCAATTTAACAACCTTTCTTTATGATGACACTCAGCAGCCTCCATCCATAGATTGTCAGTTGCTTGATCTGTTTACGATCAACATTGCGTGCGGCAGCCACCACAGCCTCCGAGAGGTGGACTGTTTTCCCACTCTGTAGATCTCACAGGTTCTCTATGGGGTTCAGATCAGGTGAACAAGGGGGCCATGTCATTATTTTTTCTTCTTTGAGACCTTTACTGGCCAACCACGCTGTGGAGTAGTTGGAGGCATGTGATGGAGCATTGTCCTGCATGAAAATTATGTTTTTCTTTAACTATACTGACTTCTTCCTGTACCACTGCTTGAAGAAGTTGTCTTTCAGAAACTGGCAGTAGGTCTGGGAGTTGAGCTTCACTCCATCGTTGCCCCACCATCAAGTCACAGGCGCCGATGAGAGCGTTTAATCACATGCTCCTGTCCGTGCATGTTAAATTCGGCTGTCAGAGATTGAGCACCACTCCATCCACGGCTGTTAAAGGAACACGATGGCTGTTTAAATAAGCCGTCATGTGTGGGGTGGAACAATGGCAGGAACATGACATAGGACGTAAATATAAATAATACAGTATGTCATGAAGGGGTTAATAAATCGGTCCCATAAGGTTCCCCTAATCTGGGACATTTATGTCATAGCAGCCGAAAAGACTAAAATGTCTAAGGCCGGCGTCACACACAGCGTAAAACAATACGGTCCGTATATTACGGCCGTAATACACTGAAAAGTCCCGAAAAAAGTGGTCCGTAGCTCCTCCGTAGGCAGGGTGTGTCAGCGTTTTTTGCGCATGGCATCCTCCGTATGTAATCCGTATGGCATCCGTACTGCGTGGTTTTCTCGCAGGCTAGCAAAACCAACATACCGCTATAGAAGTGATCCATGTGTCCCAAAAAGAAAAGAAAATATATATATACTGTCTATATATATATATATATATATATATATATATGTCAGTAGACACATATATTAGAGAGAAAAGCCGGTAATTCAGTGCGGTGTACAGTAAAATCACACTGACAGCTTACAGTAGAATAGGTAGAATAAATGTGTACACATAGAATAGGTATATATATATATATATGTCAGTGAGACACATATATGTATATATATTAATATTTATTCCAGCGCTATACAGCTTGAAAGCCGGTAATTCAATTACCGGCTTTTTCTTTCTCCTTCCTAAAACCCGACATGATTTGAGACATGGTTTACATACGGTAAACCATGTCTTCTCTCCATTTTTTTTGCAGATTCCACACTACTAATGTCAGTAGTGTGTATCTGCAAAATTTGGCCGTTCTAGCTCTTAAAATAAAGGGTTAAATGGCGGAAAAAATTGGCGTGGGCTCCCGCGCAATTTTCTCCGCCAGAGTAGTAAAGCCAGTGACTGAGGGCAGATATTAATAGCCTGGAGAGGGTCCACGGTTATTGGCCCCCCCCTGGCTAAAAATATCTGCCCCCAGCCACCCCAGAAAAGGCACATCTGGAAGATGCGCCTATTCTGGCACTTGGCCACTCTCTTCCCATTCCCGTGTAGCGGTGGGATATGGGGTAATGAAGGGTTAATGCCACCTTGCTATTGTAAGGGGACATTAAGCCTAATTAATAATGGAGAGCTCCCTGGCTTTCTAGGTAATTTCCCACGATCTATGAACAGCCAGCAGAGGGCGCCTCACCGCAAATAAAGCTAAATATAGATCATTGATCTATTTTTAGCCTCATTCCCTGGGGTTTTGCAGTGAGGAGGAGCAGCCTGCATTAGCACAGCTCCTTGCTGCAAAATGTTTTAACCCCTTCAGAAGGATTTACATCGTTGGACGTTACAGATCTGCGGAGGGTAAGTATATTGTTGGTTTATTATGTTTTTTTACTCACAGAACGAGGGTCTTCAGTGACTGGATTGGGCGTTGAATAAAATACTGCAACACCCATTGTTTTTATTTCATTAAAATAATTTTAAATAATGTGTTTGTGTTTTATTTAACCCTTCACTACAATTGGATTAATAATGGATAGGTGTCATAATTGACGCCTCTCCATTATTAATTAGGCTTAGTGTCCCCTTACAATAGCAAGGTGGCATTAACCCTTCATTACCCCATATCCCACCGCTACACGGGAATGGGAAGAGAGTGGCCAAGTGCCAGAATAGGCGCATCTTCCAGATGTGCCTTTTCTGGGGTGGCTGGGGGCAGATATTTTTAGCCAGGGGGGGGCCAATAACCATGGACCCTCTCCAGGCTATTAATATCTGCCCTCAGTCACTGGCTTTACTACTCTGGCGGAGAAAATTGCGCGGGAGCCCACGCCAATTTTTTCCGCCATTTAACCCTTTATTTTAAGAGCTAGAACGGCCAAATTTTGCAGATACACACTACTGACATTAGTAGTGTGGAATCTGCAAAGAAAATGGAGAGAAGACATGGTTTACTGTATGTAAACCATGTCTCAAATCATGTCGGGTTTTAGGAAGGAGAAGGAAAAAGCCGGTAATTGAATTACCGGCTTTCAAGCTGTATAGCGCTGGAATAAATATTAATATATATACATATATGTGTCTCACTGACATATATATATATATATACCTATTCTATGTGTACACATTTATTCTACCTATTCTACTGTAAGCTGTCAGTGTGATTTTACTGTACACCGCACTGAATTACCGGCTTTTCTCTCTAACAGCGCTGCGTATTTCTCGCAAGTCACACTGCTTGTCCGTGTGTAATCCGTATTTTTCACGCTTCCATAGACTTTCATTGGCGTATTTCTTGCGCATTACGGTGACAAACGCAGCATGCTGCGATTTTGTACGGCCGTAGAAAGCCGTATAATACTGATCAGTAAAATACGGCAAATAGGAGCAGGGGCATAGAGAATAATTGTGCCGTATTTTTTGCGAGTTTTACGGACGTAGATTCTGCGCTCTTACGTCTGTAAAACTCGCATGTGTGACGCCGGCCTAATAAACATGGGGGCTAGCAGTGAGGCCAATAGCTATATCCAAAACAAGACAGCAAGAATGCAGCGTCGGCTTTCTCTCTCTCTCTCTAATCTTTTCTATTGGACCTCCAAAAAAAATGTCGAGTATTTGAACGGTTAAAAATTTGATTATAATTCCTTTTGAAAATTACATTAACAAAATTTGTATCCTTAGCAAGAAATTAGATTAACAGTATAAAATAGTAGAAAAAATTATAATTCCTCCCCCAAACAAAACCTTATCTGTGCGAAAAACCTTTTTCCCCAAAACCAAAATGTCTACCTTTCAAGATATTAAACATAAGAAGTGAGAAACTGGGTCACACAAAGCCAACACATTGTTTTTCATGAAAGTCTTTGATCAGACAATTGACAATGCCCGATGATATCATTGACGCAACAACGCTTCCTCAAGAGTAAACATCTCGCCAATATAATCCCGAGTAATCCTTGCGTATGGGTATTTAAATGCTGAATTATCAGTATGTTTTAAATGTTGCTCTCATTATCAGGAAGAAACATGAGAAGGCAGAGAGAGACCTATAGCAGAGAACAAGGAAGATGGGATGGTACAATAATCCACTAATGTTGGCACCAAGAGACGTTGGCATCAGAACAAGTATCCTATTCATAGCCCCCTGAACACGGAGACAATTAAAGATTGCATTTGTAATAATAAAACATAGTATAAAAAGGGATTGTTTCATGACTTGTCATATCTTCGCTGAACAGACTACTTTCTATGTGTTTTTCAAATTAGCAAAATGAAGCACATTAAAATGATTACATGCTGTATGGATTCAGGATTAACCAAGCTTAAAAAATGGGTTGCATCTGCAAAGCTGGAAAAAAAAGTCAAGAAATAAAACTCATTCATGGAGATGTTATTCTTCTAAATGTTCAAGTCATGTACAGCAATGAATAAGTCATTGTACATTAAGGGACATTTTATACCCAACCTATGAAGGAAGCACCTATGTAGGTTGTTAGGTTATTTTATACGGTTCTCAGGACTTCGCCGGGACAGGTTTATGCAGGACCTAGCATCTTCACTTTCAACATTTTTCTCCTCGTCTTCTATTAGCTATAACTTATTTATTGTTTTGATTGATAGAGTTGTATCACAACTTGTTTTATTTGCTGTAAAACTTTAGTTTTTTTTACTATTAACATTTTGGGATCCATACAATTTATTGAACTTTTTCTATCCTATTATTTTGGGAGGCAAATTGACCAAAAAACAGCACTTCAGCCTTTATTTGATAATTTTTCCCCTCTTTGGAGTTCCCGATATGGAACAAATATCCTGATATTTTATTATTTTGTACAGCAGGGCCACCATCAGGGCATTACTGATAATACTGGTGTATGGGGCCCGGTGAGCAGAAGCAAAGAGGGGGACCCAGACTGGGGGAGACACGCTAAGGGAGCACAACCAAGCCACTGTATAATCGGCCTGTCAGACTGCGTGGCATGCTGGGGCCAGGGCTATATACTTTACTTTGCTTTATTAAGCCCTGGGATCAAAGTCACTCACAGCAACAGCTACTTACATTGTATGGCTGCAGCAGAGTCAGACACTGTAAGCCTGCCCACTTCTCTTAACCTGCTGGTGCACGCTGGACCTGTGGGCCACATTATATGCAGTCGTTGAGGACCCAAAAGTGATGAGCTTTGCACTCCCATCCACCTGCACACCGATCCAATCGCCCGTCCAGCTTTTTCCCCATCCAACCTCGCATTCGCCCCTACTGGGTCACCCACCCGCTACTCTTCTTGTCTTCTTGTGCCCCCTACATGCTTGTGCCATGTGATGTTTGATGGCATCTCTGTCTGTTGTCTGCCTGCAAACTACTAAGTACCAATAATTTCAACCCAAGAGACTGCTGCCTGTCTGCCTTCCTGCAATAAGGTACAGTTGCCCTTTTAATCATAGTTCAAAGTTTTGGAAGAATTTACTTTAAAGTTTATGTCACCCCTTATATCATAAAATTATAAATATACATAAATTGCTTTTCTAATAGTCTGACATGTCCAGGAGAGATCCCTGTTCAGCTCTCACCTCATTATCATAACAAGCATTATTACAATGAGAGATAACAGAATCCACCATTCACAATAGGTAGTGTCTCAGCTCACCTCTTCCCCCTTCCTGTACAATGACATCTGCATGTCACTAAACATGAGAACATGTAGAGAAATTCCTCCCAAGTAAATAGATTCCCCTATAATGTCTTGTGATATACTGCATGTGACTCATTTCCTTAAAGAAAAGTTCCATTGGTATAGACAGTATTCTTAGGCTGCGGATTTTTCGTGTTTTTTTTCGCTATGAAAAACGGTATAAAAAACGCATGCATTATGCATCCCATCATTTAGAATGCATTCCGCAATTTTTGTGCACATGATGCGTTTTTTTCCGCGAAAAAAAACGCACCGTGGTAAAAAAACGCAGCATGTTCATTAATTTTGCTGATTTTTTGCGGATTTCCCACTGTATCATTGCATTGGGAAATCTCCGGAAAATCCACAAAAAAACGTGCAAAAACATGAGAAAAACGTGGAAAAAAACCCATGTGGATTTCTTTCAGAAAATGTCTGGTTTTGCTCAGGAAATATCTGCAAGAAATCCTGAACGTGTGCACATAGCCTTACAGGGATGGTGTATTCTGTGCAGCTCTCTGCCAGGCACTTCTGAAATACTGTAACCATCACTAGGCCCAGTCATTATAACACATCCAGGAACTTGTAGAAAATACTAATGAAATATGACAACATAATTAAAGGTGATGTCCCAATTTAGTAAGTTATCACCTACCCACTGGATAAATTGATAACATGTTGATCACTGGAGTCCTACTGCTGGAATCCCAAGAATGTGACCCTGAAGTGCCATCATATTCCGCAGAGCTTAACAGATATTGTTATCACTGGGGCTCACAATCTACATTCCCTATCAATAGCTCCTTGGAGTGTGAGAGGAGACCCACACAAACATGGGGAGAACATACAAACTCCTTGCTGATGTTGTCTTTGATGGGATTTGAATCCAGGACTCCAGTACCGCAAATCAACAGTCCTAACCACTGAGCCACTGTTTTGCCCACATGACTGCAACCACTTTATTCGTTATCTGTAGGACTTCCGAAAAAAGTAGAACATCATAAGCAATGAATGAATTGGCATACATAAAAGTTGGCTACTTTTAGGTGCCACCTGGCCACTGGTGCCAAGAGGTATGGTGCCCTATTTCATTTTAATTATTATTTATATAGCACCATTAATTCCATGGTGCTGTACATGAGAAAGGGGTTATATACAGAGTCATTGATATCGTTTACAGTAAACAAGTTTACAGTGACAGACTGGTACAGAAGGGAGAGGACCCTGTCCTTGCGGACTTACATTCTATGGGATAATGGGGAAGAGACAGAAGGTCGGGGGTACGGCAGCTCTGGTGGTGGTGAGGCGGCAGAATGGTTGTTGTAGGCTTTCCTGAAGAGATGGGTTTTCAGGTTCCGTCTGAAGGATCCGAGGGTGGTGGATAATCGGATGTGTTGAGGCGTGGCATTCCACAGGACGGGGGATATTCGGGAGAGATCTTGGAGGCGATGATTAAGGTACAGTTTACTCGTGGCTTTATTTTTTTGTCGTTTCTCATCATACCTTAAGAGAAAGCCCACTTTAGGTCAATGGTGATTTCAAAACTTTTGGGGTTTACTCTGTATACTGTCATCAGTCTCTATATCCAACTCCCAAACCCTTCACTTTTGGAATTATAGGGGGTCCACTTTTTACAAAATTAGGACTTAGGAGAGGAAAGTCATGTGTGAATATAGCTCTTCCCATCGTAAATGTAGCTGGCATAAACTACAATGCAGAGAGCCACAACTACAGTATATTTGGTCATCTGTAACTCATACACCTCTTTCTGGGCGTCAAAAAGTGGTCAAAGGACACAATTATTCAAAAATGTTTGGGGACGCAGAGATGACTGTGTGTTGTCCCTCTTTTTATGGAAACATCCGTACTCAGGCAAGCATTTCAGTTAACAGATGGTTGGAGACCACACAGAATTGCCTACTGGACCACGTTTCCCCCAGGCCGCAGGTTGTGCACCCGTGTTGTAAACCCTGTAGCTTTATAATTCATGAACTCCCTTTCCCATTTATAGCAAGCACAGACATTTTCCAACTTCATTCCCTCTCGTAAGTATCTGAATAATTTACCAAATGTCGTCCAAATATAGAAAGATAGAAATTGATTCTGTTTATTTTGTATAAATCAACACCAGTCTTAAAAGTTGTCATTCACACACCATATACATGATAAAACGGTACCCAAAATCTCCGGTTGCATAAATATTACAGTAGGACGGCACTTGTGTCCCCCCTGACAGTTTGTGCTTCATTAGCAGTAGCATTCACAAGCCATCTGACAGTTGGCCAGAATACTGAGCTAAACTAGAAGATAATGAGGTTTAGAACGCATCTAAGAGGAGGAAGAGATCTCTAGAGGATCAGTGGATTTACAAAGCAATTTCGAAAATGCTTTAAGATCTGTCAGCTCGTAATGCCTCAGTAGCGCACAAAGTAACTTTTTTCATCTTGTCTGCAAAAAAATAGAGGGTACAGCAAAATAAACAAGGCAAGGAAAAGAGATGTAATCCCAGCTAATTTCAGCAATGGATATTGCACCTTCTTAATAGATGTGCTATTGAGATTGCAAACAGATAGGTTGTACGTAAGATCAGTATTATATACAAAAATATAGAAAAAGAACAGTAGCATCATTATGCTCGGCAGCACCTCCAAGGTCAGTCCTATTTTTTTGGTAGCCACTAACAATAAGAAGCCATTGTGGAATCAGATGTACCGTATATACTCGAGTATAAGCCGAGATTTTCAGCCCAAATTTTTGGGCTGAAAGTCCCCTCTCGGCTTATACTCGAGTCATGATCGGCGGTGGGGTCGGCAGGTGAGGGGGAGAGAGGACTGTCATGTACTCACCTAGTCCCGGCACTCCTGTCGCTGTCCCTGCCTGTCACATGGTCTCTTGGTGCCGCAGCTTTCCTCTGTTCAGCGGTCACGTGGGACCGCTCATTAAAGTAATAAATAAGGACTCCACTCCCATAGGGGTGGAACCGCATATTCATTCCTGTAATGAGCGGTCCCACGTGACTGCTTACTACAGGAAGAAGCTGCGGGCGCCGGAGACCATCTGTCCGGGAGAAGCTGCCAGGGACCACGCCGGAGCAGGTGAGTATTTCATAGTCACCTGTCCGCGTTCCACCGGCCGGGCGCCGCTCCGTCTTCCCGTCCTCTTGCTGTGACTGTTCAGGTCAGAGGGCGCGATGACGTATTACTGTGCGTGCCGCCCTCTGCCTGAACAGTCAGTGCGGAGAGATGGGATGCTGAGGAGCAGCAGGCAGCAAGCAAGGAGAGGTGAATATGTCTTTTTTTTTATTGCAGCAGAAGCATTACTAGTGGCACCGCTATATATGGATCATCTTATGGGGCAATAATGAAATGTATGGAGCAGTCTATATGGCACAGCTATATATAGATCATCTTATGGGGCAATAATGAAATGTATGGCGCAGTCTATATGGCACAGCTATATATAGATCATCTTATGGGGCAATAATGAAATGTATGGCGCAGTCTATATGGCACAGCTATATATAGATCATCTTATGGGGCAATAATGAAATGTTTGGAGCATTCTATATGGCACAGCTTTATATGGAGCATCTATAGGGCAATAATGAATTGTATGGAGCATTCTATATGGCACAGCTTTATATGGAGCATCTATGGGGCAATAATGAAATGTTTGAAGCATTCTATATGGCACAGCTATATATGGAGCATCTATGGGGCAATAATGAATTGTATGGAGCAATCTATATGGCACAGCTTTATATGGAGCATCTATGGGGCAATAATGAAATGTTTGAAGCATTCTATATGGCACAGCTTTATATGGAGCATCTATGGGGCAATAATGAAATGTTTGGAGCATTCTATATGGCACAGTTTTAAATGGAGCATCTTATGGGGCCATAATGAACTGTATGCAGCATTACATTGGGCATATTTTTCTATGGAGCATCTTATGGGCCCATCATCAACTTTATGGAGCATTGCATGGGCCCATCATCAACTTTATGGAGCATTATATGGGCCCATCATCAACTCTATGGAGCATTATATGGGCCCATCATCAACTTTATGGAGCATTATATGGGCCCATCATGAACTTTATTGAGCATTATATTTTTGAAATTTACCAGTAGCTGCTGCATTTTCTACCCTAGGCTTATACTCGAGTCATTAAGCTTTTCCAGTTTTTTGTGGCTAAATTAGGGGGGTCGGCTTATACTCGGGTCAGCTTATACTCGAGTATATGCGGTATGTTTTTCACTGGAATGCTCTGGTGTTTCAGAGAAGATATCCTTCACAGATACGGGAGACAAATTTAGTAATGTAACTAAGCCTTAGCACTGATTGAAAGTCAGCTCAGCATTGAGCCGACTGTCAGTCAATGGGCCAGGGCGTGGCTACAGCCACCGTTCACTGAGTAATGAGCTGTCGTTGAAGAAGCAGCATTGTGCCTCTTTCAGTGCAGCGGCCTCTTTCAGTGCGCACAGCTTTAAAACTCTATTAACCTGCAGATTAACCCCATATATTACGGTTAATAGCATTTTTTTATACAAGAGGTTCCCTTTAAAAAGGTAAGCCTTCACACCGTTAGGTTGCTATTGAAATGAAGATGTATGGATTTTAACTCCATAAAAATCATGTGCCAGACATTTAAAGCACTTGTTTCTGTGTTTTCACCCTGCACCATCATAAATTACCAATATGGGATTAAATCTCTAGCAGATGAAGGTTTGGTGTCCAGCTGTCACATACTGTACAGACAGGACTCTTGCAAGAAGGCAAAAGCGTTTTTTTACTGTAACACCCCAGGTAACCAGTTGTTACAGTGATGTTACCTTCCTTTCGGGGAGGGTGATATCATGCATGCAGGCAAAGAGGATTTTCTTTACCAGGTAAGCACACACATGCAACACATTCTGAATCCAGGCCAGCATGGGGAGCTTAGGACCAGGATTCAGGGGAGCTTCCCCAGCTTTAAGTATCCTGGTCTGGAGGAGTTAGTTAGTTATTCTAGGGAGACCAAGGAGAGCAGTCTGAGACAGACAATGAGACCGAAGGAAGTCTGTGAGGCGGACAGCAGAGTCATGCAGCCAGGACTGAGCTGCGGCTCCTGGGAAGGAAGAGAACTTGAAGGGCTCAGAGGGGAACTGTGACCAGGCACCCACAGAGCCGAAGTGCAGAAACCGGGCACCAGAAGCCCGAGGCTTTAGTGGGACTCTTCACCCCCCCCCCCCCCCGTGGCTATGATCGCTCTGATTGGCTGTTGAAAGTGAAACTGCCAATCAGAGCGATTTGTAATATTTCACCTAAAAAACTGGTGAAATATTACAATCCAGCCATGGCCGATGCTGCAATATCATCGGCCATGGCTGGAAACACTAATATGCCCCCACCCCACCCAACCGATCGCGCCCCCAACCCTCCGATCTGTGGTCCGCTCCCCTCCGTCCTGTGCTCTGCTCCCCCGTCCTCCTGTCCGCTCCCCCGTGCTCCAATCCCACCCCGCGTGCTCCAATCCCACTCCCCTGCACTCCGATCCACCCCCCGCACTCCAATTCCACCCCCCTGCACTGCGATCCACCCCCCCCGCACTCCGATCCACTCCCCTACACTCCGATCCGTCCCCCCGTGTTACGATCCACCCCCCATGCTCCGATCCACCCCCCGTGCTCCGACGCCCCCCCCATGACCTGATCTCCCCCCCTTATACTTACCTAGCCTCCTGGGGTCCGTCCGTCTTCTTTCCTTGGCGCCGCCATCTTCCAAAATGGCGGGCGCATGCGCAGTGCGCCCGCCGAATCTGCCAGCCGGCAGATTCGTTCCTGAGTGAATTTTGATCACTGTGATAAAACCTCACAGTGATCAAAATAAAAAAAAACAGTAAATAAACCCCCCCCCTTTGTCACCCCCATAGGTAGGGACAATAATAAAATAAAGAATTTTTTTTTTCCCCCACTAAGGTTGGAGTTAGAACTAGGGTTAGGGATAGGGTTAGGGGTAGGGGTAGGGTTAGGGATAGGGTTAGGGGTAGGGGTAGGGTTAGGGGTAGGGTTAGGGTTAGGGTTAAGGTTGGGGTTAGGGTTAGGGTTAGGAATGTGCACACGTATTCTGGTCCTCTGCGGATTTTTCCGCAGCGGATTTCATAAATCCGCAGTGCTAAGCCGCTGTGGATTTATCGCGGATTTACAGCGTTTTTCTGCGCATTTCACTGCGGTTTTACAACTGCGATTTTCTATTGGAGCAGTTGTAAAAACGCTGCGGAATCCGCAGAAAGAAGTGACATGCTGCGGAATGTAAACCCCTGCCTTTCCGTGCAGTTTTTCCGCAGCATGTGCACAGCGATTTTTGTTTCCCATAGGTTTACATTGAACTGTAAACTCACGGGAAACTGCTGCGGATCCGCAGCGTTTTCCGCAGTGTGTGCACATACCTTTAGAATTAGGCTATGTGCACACGATGCGGATTTGGCTGCGGATCCGCAGCGGATTGGCCGCTGCGGATCCGCAGCAGAGTTCCATCAGGTTTACAGTACCATGTAAACATATAGAAAACCAAATCCGCTGTGCCCATGGTGCGGAAAATACCACGCGGAAACGCTGCATTGTATTTTCCGCAGCATGTCAATTCTTTGTGCGGATTCCGCAGCATTTTACACCTGTTCCTCAATAGGAATCTGCAGGTGAAATCCGCACAAAAAACACTGTCAATCCGCGGTAAATCCGCAGGTAAAATGCAGTGCCTTTTACCCGCGGATTTTTCAAAAATGGTGCTGAAAAATCTCACACGAATCCGCAACGTGGGCACATAGCCTTAGGGTTAGGGTTGGGTTGGAATTAGGGTTGTGGTTAGGGTTAGGGGTGTGTTGGGGTTAGGGTTGTGGTTAGGGGTGTGTTGGGGTTAGGGTTGTGATTAGGGTTACGGCTACAGTTGGGATAAGGGTTAGGGGTGTGTTGGGGTGTGTTGGAGTTAGAATTGAGGGGTTTCCACTGTTTAGGCACATCAGGGAGTCTCCAAACGCAACATGGCGCCACCATTGATTCCAGCCAATCTTGTATTCAAAAAGTCAAATCGTGCTCCCTCACTTCCGAGCCCCGACGTGCGCCCAAACAGTGGGTTACCCCCACATATGGGGTACCAGCATACTCAGGACTAACTGCGCAACAATTATTGGGGTCCAATTTCTCCTGTTACCCTTGTGAAAATAAAAAATTGCTTGCTAAAACATCATTTTTGAGGAAAGAAAAATGATTTTTTATTTTCACGGCTCTGCGTTGTAAACGTCTGTGAAGCACTTGGGGGTGCAAAGTGCTCACCACATATCTAGTTAAGTTCCTTGGGGGTCTAGTTTACAAAATGGGGTCACTTGTGGGGTGTTTCTACTGTTTAGGCACACCAGGGGCTCTGCAAACGCAACGTGATGTCCGCAGACCATTTCATCAAAGTCTGCATTTCAAGAGTCACTACTTCACTTCTGAGCCCCGACGTGTGCCTAAACAGTGGTTTACCCCCACACATGGGGTATCAGCGTACTCAGGAGAAACTGGACAAAAACTTTTGGGGTCAAATTTCTCCTGTAACCCTTGGGAAAATTAAATTTCTGGGCTAAAAAATTATTTTTGAGGAAAGAAAACGTATTTATTATTTTCACGGCTCTGCATATAAACTTCTGTGAAGCAATTGGGGGTTGAAAGTGCTCACCACATATCTAGATAAGTTCCTTTCGGGGTCTAGTTTCCAAAATGGGGTCACGTGTGGGGGGTTTCTACTGTTCAGCCACATCAGGGGCTCTGCAAACGCAACGTGACGCCCGCAGAGCATTCCATCAAAGTCTGCATTTCAAAACGTCACTACATCAGTTCCGAGCCCCAGCATGTGCCCAAACAGTGGTTTACCACCACATATGGGGTATCAGCGTACTCAGGAGAAACTGGACAACAACTTTTGGGGTCAAATTTCTCCTGTTACCCTTGGGAAAATAAAAAAATTGCGGGCTAAAAAATCATTTTTGAGAAAAGAAAATTTTTTTTTTATTTTCATGGCTCTGCGTTATAAACTTCTGTGAAGCACTTGAGGGTTCAAATTGCTCACCACACATCTAGATTAGTTCCTTTGGGGGTCTAGTTTCCAAAATGGGGTCATTTGTGGGGGATCTCCAATGTTTAGGCACACAGGGGCTCTCCAAACGCGACATGGTGTCCGCTAATGATTGGAACTAATTTTCCATTTAAAAAGCCAAATGGCATGCCTTCCCTTCTGAGCCCTGCCGTGCACCCAAACAGTGGTTTACCCCCACATATGGGGTATCTGCGTACTCAGGACAAACTGGACAACAAAATTTGTGGTCCAATTTCTCCTATTACCGTTGGCAAAATAGGAAATTCCAGGCTAAAAAATCATTTTTGAGGAACGAAAAATTATTTTTTATTTTCATGGCTCTGCGTTATAAACTTCTGTGAAGCACCTGGGGGATTAAAGTGCTCAGTATGCATCTAGATAAGTTCCTTGTGGGGTCTAGTTTCCAAAATGTGGTCACTTGTGGGGGAGCTCCAATGCATAGGCACACAGGGGCTCTCCAAACGCGACATGGTGTCCGCTAGCAATTGGAGCTAATTTTCCATTCAAAAAGTCAAAAGGCGCGCCTTCCCTTCCGAGCCCTGCCGTGTGCCCAAACAGTGGTTTACCCCCACATATGAGGTATCGGCGTACTCGGGAGAAATTGCCCAACAAATTTTATGATCTATTTAATCCTATTGCCCATGTGAAAATGAAAAAATTGAGGCGAAAATAATTTTTTTGTGAAAAAAAAGTACTTTTTCATTTTTACGGATCAATTTGTGAAGCACCTGAGGGTTTAAAGTGCTCACTAGGCATCTAGATAAGTTCCTTGGGGGGTCCAGTTTCCAAAATGGGGTCACTTGTGGGGGAGCTCCAATGTTTAGGCACACAGGGTCTCTCCAAACACGACATGGTGTCCGCTAACGGTGGAGATAATTTTTCATTCAAAAAGTCAAATGGCGCTCCTTCCCTCCCGAGACTTACCATGTGCCCAAACAGTGGTTTACCCCCACATGTGAGGTATCGGTGTAATCAGGAGAAATTGCCCAACAAATGTTAGGATCCAGTTTATCCTGTTGTCCATGTAAAAATGAAAAAATTGGGGCTAAAAGAATTTTTTTGTGAAAAAAAGTACTTTTTCATTTTTACGGATCAATTTGTGAAGCACCTGGGGGTTTAAAGTGCTCACTAGGCATCTAGATAAGTTCCTTGGGCCATCTAGTTTCCAAAATGGGGTCACTTGTGGGGGAGCTCCAATTTTTAGGCACACGGGGGCTCTCCAAATGTGACATGGTGTCCGCTAAAGAATGCAGCCAATTTTTCATTCAAAAAGTCAAATGGCGCTCCTTCCCTTCCAAGCCCTGCCGTGCGCCCAAACAGTGGTTTACCCCCACATATGAGGTATCAGCGTACTCAGGACAAATTGGACAACAACTTTCGTGGTTCAGTTTCTCCTTTTACCATTGGGAAAATAAAATAATTGTTGCTGAAAGATTATTTTTGTGACTAAAAAGTTAAATGTTCATTTTTTCTTTCAATGTTGCTTCTGCTGCTGTGAAGCACCTAAAGGGTTAATAAACTTCTGGAATGTGGTTTTGTGCACCTTGAGGGGTGCATTTTTTAGAATGGTGTCACTTTTGGGTATTTTCAGCCATATAGACCCCTCAAACTGACTTCAAATGTGAGGTGGTCCCTAAAAAAAATGGTTTTGTAAATTTCGTTGTAAAAATGAGAAATCGCTGGTCAAATTTTAACCCTTATAACTTCCTAGCAAAAAAAAATGTTGTTTCCAAAATTGTGCTGATGTAAAGTAGACGTGTGGGAAATGTTATTTATTAACTATTTTGTGTCACATAACTCTCTGGTTTAACAGAATAAAAATTCAAAATGTGAAAATTGCAAAATTTTCAAAATTTTCGCCAAATTTCCGTTTTTATCACAAATAAACACAGAATTTATTGACCTAAATTTACCACTAACATGAAGCCCAATATGTCACGAGAAAACAATCTCAGAATCGCTAGGATCCGTTGAAGCGTTCCTGAGTTATTACCTCATAAAGGGACACTAGTCAGAATTGCAAAAAATGGGCAGGTCTTTAAGGTCAAAATAGGCTGGGTCATGAAGGGGTTAAAATACATATAAAACTAAATCATATTTTTACATGCATGTAACAAAAACCCAAACACATTATTTTATCCACAAGACCGTACTAATCAAGAGAATTCATTCACCTGGTTATTTGTCCTGATTATGAAGCATCAACGGGAAAAAAAAAAAAAAAAAAAATTGCTTTGCATGACAAAAAAGAATTGTGTAACTAACAAAACTATTTATATCTACCCCAAAACAGTGGTACAAAAATAATACTGTTTGTCCTGCATAGAATATAACCTCATACAAGTACATCAGTGAAAAAATAAAAAAAAGTTATGGTTGCTGAAAAGTGGAGAGGCAAAAACAAATAAAATGTGCCGGTCATTAAAAGGGTTACATATTGAGATAGAATCAAAAATGGCCCCATTTTAAGCTCCAAAGAAGGAGTATCCATGAGAGGTTAAGAGAACATTAAACATTAAAAGAACACCAACAGCAAAATATGATTAACTTTGGTAAGTAGAGGACAGGTGGGCAATAATTAAAAGTTGACAGTGACCCCGCCGGCTTTTCCAGAGCGTTAAATGGGGTGAGGCCACTGGAAATACAGAATGGACCTCTGCATTTCTCAATTTTTACCTTCTTTTCAATCCCAATAATGGGATTGTTTCAACCACCTTTGTTACATAATCACGAGGACTGATTGTCCTTTGTAGATGCACTGATTGCTGATTCTACACAATGTTCAAAAAGATGGCAGATGAAAAAAATTGCAAAATGTAATGAAATTAAGTAATCGAGGTCTATGCAAAGAAAAATCATTCAAATTATCCTTACAGGAGAGTTGGATGCCAACTTATATTATATTTTCTGAGAAAAAAAAATATTCTAAAGAAACTTTATCATGCCTGACAAATGTTAATACAAAACCTATGTTAATACAAAACCTATGGCACCAGCATGACCTGGATTTATGCCAGTCTCTGCACCTGCACAGTACCAACCAAGCTCTTCTAAACACTTCTTTGCTAACAGCTTGCTTTTTTTCCACTGAGCACTTAAGGCATAATTTTTCAAATGTTGTTTTGGAGAGTTTATCGGAGCTAATCGTATACACCCCTAGAGAGGAACAGTAAGGCTGGCCCGAAATGAAGCAGGAATGAGATAGTTCAAGCAAAAGATATGGAAAAGATCTAAAGCCACCTGGCTCGCCTGAAGGGTAACGTAAGATTTTGTTGAAAAGGAGCAGAGTGAACATCTGTTTTCTGCTCAAGCCACTCTGACAGTTCCTGCTGTACGGGTAAAGCTTGAGTTATCAATCATGGAGAGATGAGCCAGATTTTTTCCTTCTCTAACTTTCTCCGTGAGTTTTTCATTTTCCTTCTGATCACAGGTTAATGTAGAACGAGGGATATTATTTACCAAAGTCTAATACTTCTTACCATTGCCATGTGGAAGGCAAGGAAATTATGTCAAATGATTATTCATAAATCAAGGTAATGCACTCATCAATAAATTATAAAGATACTATCAATTTACTGCTTTACACAGGCTTGGACTGGCCCACAGGAGAACAGGAAAATCCTCCGGTGGGCCGCCACCCTCATATTTGTGTAGTATTTAGCAGTATAAACTTGAATCACAATGAACAGACAAAGGCATCATCCTATTCATTTAACAATCTACCCAGATCATTGCTATAAAAATGTGTGATCACTGATTGAATAAAATGTCACATTTGCATGTAGCTGAAAAGTGAGGCCTTGGAGTTGGTTACTGGAGGGCCCTCGACACCCCTGTCTGACACTGGGTCTACGGACTGGACAGTTCAGGATATAAACCTAAATAGAAGGAAATACCAAAAGTAAAAAAATGAATAAATGCCTACGAACAAACCAATTGAAAACCCACAAAAACTTAAATTAACCAAGTGATGCAATATAAGGCATCGGGTACCAATAAATGTAAGTAGAAACAGAACCACTGCATAGATAAGGGCATAAAGAAGTCATAAGAAAAGTGCTGCATGCAAAATATATTGTTCATACTTGATCTGATCGAAAATAAATAATAAATAAAGGATTTGTACATCAAATGGAGTCAATTTGTAATGAAAAACTGATCAGACTATGACTCAGTATATTTCACATAACCACATTACATAATGCCCAAAACAGAATATACATAATTTAATCACATAATGTATGGATGACAGTAAAGTAAAGGTGAGTAAACCACATCTGTAAAGAGCACAGTGGATACTATTAAACATATACATGGAGCCAAACGGAAAACACATACATACCAGCACCGATAGGGCAAACCATGTTCCCCTGCACAAACTCCAATTAACAGTTTGGAATTGACAGTTTAATCATTTTACACACCCGTCCCCCATCTTATTTTGTATATTGTAATTATTAATTACATTTTTACATTTCTTCTATTGTTATAGTGTTATGGTTTATAATGTGTTAATAAAATTGAATATATTTTAATTATTTGGATTGTTTTTGCCTAATTATTTTTAACAGGTTTGAACAGGTCAACAAGCTGCCTAAATATCTACACCATCAGGAGAGCGTCACACACAACGTATAAAAATACGGTCCGTTTTTTACGGACGAAATACGCAGAAATGTTCCCTGAACAGTGATCTGTATGTCATCCGTTGACAAGGTGTGGCTGCGTATTCTGAGCATTTAATCCTCCGTATGGCATTCGTATAGCGTTCTTTTCTCGCAAACCTTGCAAAATAGACATTTAACGGTTTTGAGGCCTGAAAATAATTTAAATCATCATCAGCAACCCTATTTATTGGCTTTACAACAGGTGGCAGTCTCCAATCTGGCCACTTTGTTGCTGTGCTTGTGTTGTTGTATTGGTTGTTTGTTGGCAACATGTCAGACATACTTAGGTTCACCCCAACTGGGCATGTTCTATACAACTGGGTTTTGTCACGCCACTTTGGGCAGCTATACCCAGTGATAGTGGACCTGGGGAGGAGGAGATTAATGTGGGTCCATCAGCTTTTGAGGCAATGCCTTAATAAAGGCTATTTCCACCGTCTATGTGGATCTCTGGGGACACATCCTGACAAGTTTTAACAATATTGTCGCATGAGCTTTGCCACATTTGATCTTTTGCTGGAGACAGTGCACCCTGGAATCACCTTCCAGGACACCAGGATGTACAAATGTATATCTGCTGAGGAGCGTCTTCTCCTTACCTTACGGTATCTATTCCTCCTCCTCAATACTCTATGTTGATGATGTGTCTCTAAATGTCTTGTCTAGTTCTGCTTACCAATTTTGGTTCTGTTATTCTTAATATATCTCAAATCTATACTCTTAGTAATAAGAATATGTTCTTTATGTTAAATTCACATAGCCAGTGTTAATTTTTTAAGGTTGTGATAGCCTGGCTTGTTAGTTCCACACAGTGCTCTATATGAATAGTTTAAAACCTTGAACAAGTAGTAATTTTTTTTTTTCCACATTTGTTTTCTTTTATCTTCCTTACAACTGGTTTATCATATGCAGCACTGCATCATGAATTTTTGATTGAGAAGTCTACAATCTCAGGCATAGTCTGGTCTACCTATTCAGCAATCTGGTCCCGACTTCATAAAGTGGTCATGCCTAAGCCCAAGATGGAAGACTGGTTGCAGATTGCCTGGGGATTTGAGGAGCATTGCCAATTTCCCAATTGTATTGGAGCCCTTGATGGGAAGAACATTTGTGTGCGTAAGCCGCCGAACTCAGGGTCCCAATTCTATAATTATGAACAATATTTTTCTGTAGTGTTGTTGGCTCTGGTTGACAATCACTACAGGTTTATAATTGTACAAATTGGGGCATATGGAAGAACTGAAGACTCTAGAGTCTTCAATTCTTCCATTATGGGTCGGCGGTTCCATATTGACCATGCACTTCTGGGTTGGAATTAAATCGGGGCAGGTCATGAGGTGACAGCTTCTACCTCTCCAAGAACGCAAATACCTCATATAGAGTATTGGGGGTGTGCATGCATCAATGAAGATCTGAATTGATCCTCGGACAAGTGGTCTCACCTCATGGGGTAGGGGATGGAGGTACCAGGCCAGACTGCATGAATATGCCTCCTCACCCTCATCCTGGGCAGCCCTGGACAGGTAATTGAGCACCTCTGTGTCAACATGCTCCTGGAATGAGAGGCAGGGATCTCTCGCCTCTGTTGCCCACGGCGCAATATGACTGCAGGCTGGGGGGAGCCCTCAAGATGAACAGTAGGGTTGCTGCTGTTGCCTGGTTCCTCAAGGCTGCCGGGTGCTGGTGCAGCTGCTGGTACAGGTCCTGGTACACGTATTGTTGCAGGTACTGGTGCTGGTGCAGGTGGAGCTTGTGGGATGCAGCTGGAAGGCTCAGAAGGTGGGCCAGCCACCTCTTCACCTCCCCCGACCAGATCAATAATGGCCTCAGAATCCGACCATGTCTCCCTCTCAGTGAGGTTGGAATGAGTTCTGTTATGAAATTTAATTTAAAAAAAAAAAGGTTGGAGATATGACCCAAAACAGCATATGTGTAATGTGGTGTGATGTATGTACTTACGGTCTGAGATCCATAATGGGGGTCAGAAATGCAAGGCCGTCGATATACTTCCATTTTGTCGGTGCTGCATCCCCACTCCTGGCCCGCTGCTGACATTCCCACTTATATTGGTCGTGGATGCGGCACCAGCATTTATAATAATAATAATAATAATTTTATTTATATAGCGCCAACATATTCCGCAGCGCTTTACAAATTATAGAGGGGACTTGTACAGACAATAAACATTACAGCATAACAGAAATACAGTTCAAAATAGATACCAGGAGGAATGAGGGCCCTGCTCGCAAGCTTACAAACTATGGGGAAAAGGGGAGACACGAGAGGTGGATGGTAACAATTGCTTTAGTTATTCGGACCAGCTATAGTGTAAGGCTCAGGTGTTCATGTAAAGCTGCATGAACCAGTTATCTGCCTAAGTATGTAGCAGTACAGACACAGAGGGCTAATACTGCATAAAGTGTATGAGAACATGATGCGAGGAACCTTTTTTTTTTTTTTTTATTATAATTCATAACATCTTCCACTGCAATGTCACACAATAATAATGTACAAGCATATAAACAAAGAAGCGTATATTGAACAAGTAGAAAAAACTTTATTAATAACAAAACAACATATACATGTACAGATACTAAAAAGTAGCCAATGGTGCTTGAAATTTGAGCCAGCGGTTTATGTGGCGCCACCACAGGGCAGGCAAGACTAAAATACCATCTATATAGCTTTAATTGTATAAATCAGCGCTGGACCACATACCCACAACAAATCCAGATATGTAACACGGGAACACTGATAATGCGTCACATTAAGCCCAAACAGTGAAACCATATGGCGTGCCCGTGATTGTCTAACAAAGATCCAAAAAGTGCTGCACTGATAATACTAAAATGAGTATAAGAATACCTAAAATTGCATGTGAGAGTAACTTGCCAATGCCCAGGTGATGGTGCCACATCGCCTGCGCACCTTTCGGCAGCGTGCCTTCATCAGGGGGAGTGGACTAGAAAATGGGAAAAAAATTCCAAGTGCGATGAAATTGCAAAAAAAGTGCAATCCCACACTGGTTTTTTGTTTGGCTTTTTTGCTAGGTTCATTAAATGCTAAAACTGACCTGACGTTTTGATTCTCCAGGTCATTATGAGTTCATAGACACCAAACATGTCTAGGTTATTTTTGATCAAAGTGGTAAAAAAAATTTCAAAACTTTGCTAAAAAAAATTGCGCAATTTTCCGATACCCGTAGCGTCTCCATTTTTTGTGATCTTGGGTCGGGTGAAGGCTTATTTTTTGCGTGCCGAGCTGACATTTTTCATGATACCACAATTGTGCAGATAGGTTATTTTGATTGCCCGTTATTGCATTTTAATGCAATGTCGCGGCAACCAAAAAAATGTAATTTCGTTTTTTTCGCTACGCCGTTTAGCATTTAGGTTAATCCTTTTTTATTGATAGATCAGCCATTCTGAGCACTTTGATTTACTGTGGAATTCCTACGGGTTTTGTGTGGATTCCACCTGCGGTTTGACACCTGCGGATTCCTATTGCGGAGCAGGTGTAAACCGCTGCGGAATCCACAAAAAGAATTGACATGCTGCGGAACATACAATGCAGCATTTCCGTGCGGTGATTTCTGCAATATAGGCACAGCAGATTTGGTTTTCCATAGGTTTACATGGTACTGTAAACCGCTTGGAAAACAGCTGCGAATACGCAGCGTCCAATCCGCTGCTGTTCCGCAGCAAAATCCGCAACGTGTGCACATCGCCTTAAACATATATATATATATATATATATATATATGCTTTTTACTTTTGCCATGCTTTAATAGTCTCCATGGGAGACTAGAAGCTGGTACAGCCTGATCGGTTCTGCTACATAGGAGCAAAGCTCAGATCGCTTCTATGTAGCAGAATTTCAGGCTTGCTATGAGCATGAACCACAGGGTGGCGCTCATAGCAATCTGGCATCCACAACCATAGAGGTCTCAAGGAGGCCTCTGGTTGTTATGCCGACGCATCGCTGACCCCCGCCACGTGACGGGGTCAGCGATGCGGTCATTTCCGGCCCGATAGCCGGAAGCGCTAGTTAAATGCTGCCATCAGCGTTTGACAGCTGCATTTAACTAGTCAATAGCGGCGGGTGGATTGCGATTCCACCTGCCGCATTTGCGGGCACTTGTCAGCTATACAAAACAACTGACATGTCCCAGCTTTGATGCATCAAAAGAGGGGATCTGACCTCAAACGTACTATTCCATCCGAGGTCAGAAAGGGATTAACAACACACTGCACTAACTGACTTATTCTTCATAAAATGTAAAGAGGGTCCAAAAATTATCCCATTTGGGATGATAATAATAATAACGCAGATGCCTGCCTTGCTGGAGTTTATACATATGCAGTGCAAAGTGGAGTCGTGACTAGTGTTGAACGATACCTTCCGATATCAAGAAGTATCGGATTGGATCGGCCGATATCCAAAAAATATCGGATATCGCCGATACCGATACCCGATACCAATGCAAGTCAATGGGACACAAATATTGGAATGTAAATAAGCACTTTCTGTGCTTCCACATCCTGTTCCGGAGGGGGGAAGAGTGTGGGCGGTGCATGGGCGGACACTGTGCGTGTCTGTGTGTGCGGGCAGGGTCTGTGCGGGCCTGCTGGGATCTGTATGGGCGTCTTGGGGGTCTGTGCAGGCTGCCGGGGGTCTGTGTGTGCCTGCCGGGGCTCTGTGCGGCCTGCTGGGGCTCTGCGCGTGTCTGCCGGGACTCTGTGCGGCATGCCGGGGCTCTGTGCGGGCTGCCTGGGCTCTGTGCGGGCTTGCCGGGGCTCTGTGCGTGCTTGCCTGGGCTCTGTGCGAGCTTGCTGGGGCTCTGTGCGGCATGCCGGGGCTCTGTGCGGGCTGCCAGGGCTCTGTGCGGGCTTGCTGGGGCTCTGTGCGGGCTTGCTAGGGCTCTGTGTGGGCTGCCGGGGCTCTGTGTGGGCTTGCCGGCGCTCTGTGTGGGCTGCCGGGGCTCTGTGCGAGCTTGCCGGGGCTCTGTGAAGGCTGCCGGGGCTCTGTGCGGGCTTGCTGGGGCTCTGTGCGGGCTGCCGGGGCTCTGTGCGGCCTGCTTGGGCTCTGTGCAGCCTGCCGGGGCTCTGTGTGTGCTTGCTGGGACTCTCTGCATGCTGCCGAGGCTCTGTGTGGCCTGCCGGGGCTCTGTGCGGCCCGCCGGGGCTCTGTGCGGGCTTGCCGGGGCTCTGTGCGGCATGTCGGGGCTCTGTGCGGGCTGCCAGGGCTCTGTACGGGCTTGCTGGGGCTCTGTGTGGACTTGTTGGGGCTCTGTGCGAGCTGCCGGGGCTCTGTGCAGGCTGCCGGGGCTCTGTGCAGGCTTGCCGGGGCTCTGTGTGGGCTTGTCGGGGCTGTGTGCAGGCTGCCGGGGCTTTAAGCAGGCTTGCCGGGGCTCTGTGCGGGCTTGCCGGGGCTCTGTGCGGGCTGCCGGGGCTCTGTGCATACATCATCCGATGGGACTACAAGTCCCATCGGACGATGCCTGTGACAGTGATTGACACATTAGCCAATGATGGGACAGTAGTAGTCCCATCATCTGGCTAATGTGTTGAATGTAAAAAAAACATACATACTACATACATTACATTCATAAATTACATACCATACAGACATACAGTACATATAACAGAGTACTTACTCACCATTACTTGTCATTTTGATCCCCGAAGCCAGTGTCACCTGTAAAAAATATTAAAATAACAAACAACCAATATACTCCCTGATCCGCAGAAATTCACGAGTGTCCCACGACGATCTCCCGAGGAAAACGGCATCATCAGCTGATGCGACAGCTCTCCAGGGGTTCCAGGAACACAATGACAGGAGAAAGGTATCCTTCCGCACTGTATTCCTCCGCCGCTGTAAAAAAAAATAGTCCCTAGTCTCACTTTTGGCATTGCTGTGTGAGAAATTTTCCCACGCAGCAATTGCCATAAAGTGAGACTTTGTCCTAAGGTAACCTTTCAGTGAGGCACTGCCGGAGCCATTGTCTCCTGTCAGTGTGTCACTGAGGGTCCTATAGAGCAGTGAGACACTCGTTATTAATTGGACTATGGCGGACAGGTAGTATACAGTTTATTATTTAACGTTTTTTGCAGGTGCTGAAATATGGTAAGTATGGTTAAATGAAGAATATTAAAATACTTTTTTCCTAATGTGTGCGTGTTTTATTAACCCTTTATTACTATTGGATTAATAATGGATAGGCGTCTTATTGACACCTCTCCGCTATTAACCCGGCTTAATGTCACCTTACAATAGCAAGGTGACATTAACCCCTTATTACCCCATATCCCACCGCTACACGGGAGTGGGAAGAGAGGGGCTAAGTGACGGAATTGGCACGTAGGCAACTACATGGCCAAAAATGTGTTTTTTCAAAATCTCGTTAAGCACGGCTTGGAGTTTGATGTTAAATACTCGTGCAACCAAATCTCGTCCAAACTCTGGCCTTTGCCATGGTTCTGTTTTCAGTAATTTCTTTCCACTTTGGGTTACAGGTCATCGTAACAAAAAGATCTGGCTTTCCGAATTTTTGGACAATTGTCATGACGTCTTCGTAATTTTGCTGCATAGCTCTTCGGCTTCCAATGAAAGTGGACGGTAAAATTATTGGGGTCCCAGCTTTTAGTCCTTGGTGTAATGCAGCATTATGGATGTGATCCATAACGCCGGCATAACTGTCGACGCGTAATGCCTTTTGATTTTGTTTTATATATATTCGATCCTCTCTGATTTAATTTTGACGTAACTGTCAACGATAAATTGTTGCGTAAACTTCCCAGCATTTAAAAGGGGATTGAACTCGTCACGAATGGCAAGCCTGTATGCATAGTACTGCAACAGGGTTATTTTTTCTTATCGATCTTGAGCCACTGGTATGGATGGTAGATGAATGTCACCAATTCCTTGAAGTTGCACACTTAGTGCAATTGTGAGTTGTCAAATTTATTGTCCATCCACTGTCCCCATTTGGGGATAGAAGTGGATATGTCATTGCATCACACTATCTGTGAAGAAAGTTTTGAACAGTTTGGTTTTGGTTCTGATTTGAACAGTTTGATTTTCTCTTTTGAGGTGAACTCTGATGTTCCTATTAAATGGGGGTTCACCCATTGCATTTTGATAAATTATAGCTACTTCATTGCGCCTTGGTGCATTGTAGCGCCTCTGGTCATTGTTGTAGTCATTTATAATTGACATTGTTATTTTGAGTGGATTGCGATTTTCTAATTCAACAATCCTCTCATCCTCTATTTCAAATTCCCTCATCATTGTGAAGGCTCCTGCGAGTGGGTTAATTGCTTTAATTTTCTCTCCAAGAGATGATAGCAGTGCTGAGAGGCACTTTTTATTTGCTTGACTTCTTGTACTTAATGCTTCTTCACTGTCCAAGATATAAATCTGGGCAAACTTGGAAGTACTGCCCACAGCGGGATGTAATGGGGCAGTTCTGTAGTAAATTTGACCATGAATTTGAAAACAGTATGTACCATGCCCAGGAGGTGGCGCTACTTGTGCTCCCATTGATGCCAAAGCAAGCAAGCTATTTTATTGCCTTATATTAGCCATAAAGTTATTGGAGTGCTGATGCTCTCCTTTCATCAACTTGACTAATTGATCATCCATACGAATGGGACGTAATTGGATGCGCCCTCTCTTGCAGCAGGAAGGGAATATTTTATCCTGCACCATTTCGTCTTTGAAATTTTTACATTGGCAGAACTGACATCGAAATGTTAGTTTGCCAGCATAGTGCTCTTCAATACGTGTCTCATCAATATGATTGAGAAGTCCTCTAGCGGCAAATGTAACTTGCCGTCATCGAGTGGCTCTTGCATTGTGGACACATATTCTATCTTGTTCTCTTTTTTGTGAAATGTGTGTATCACTTTGTGCATTGCGTGTTGCTCGTTGTTGTGCAGCATTAGATGCTCTATGTCAGAGGTGTCAAACTGCATTCCTCAAGGGCCGCAAACAGGTCATGTTTTCAGGATTTCCTTGTACTGCACAGGTGATAATGTAATCACCTACACACAGAATGATTACAGCACCTTGTGCAATGCTAAGGAAATCCTGAAAACATGACCCTGTTTGCAGCCCTTGAGGAATGCAGTTTGACACCTCTGCTCTATGTGATTCAGTTACTTCATTTGTTTCTCTTGCTCTGGCCGCCCTCTTCGATAATTTTGTTCATCTTTTGTTTCATTAAGATGCAGGTTACGCATCCGCATGCGATTCGCTTCTCTACGTGCAGCAGCGCGCTCAATTTGATCCATCTTTGCAATCTTGCCTCACAGTGTTGCCTCACAGGCTAACATTCAAAAAGGCTTATGCCTTAACTCTCCACCAGAGGGAGCTCCTCTCCTTAGGTATCCATGGTTACGCCCAACTGTGGATGACTCATTGTGCACAGACACACGGACAAGTCCAAATTAGATATATTGATTGTCAGTTTTTAAAGAGGAGGCTACAAAGTGCTAATGCAATTATAGGGAAACTACCCTAATACAGCATGATCATAATCAAATAAAGGAGAGGAAACACCGAAAAAGTGGTCTAAGGAGGAACAGAGACAGAAATTTAGAAAAGTAAAAATGTTTTTACTGGACAAACACGGTAAAATGTAGCACTGCAAGCAAAAAAGTGCCGGAATTGTATACAAACAATATTATAGACAGTAGTATAAATATATCAAAGTAGAAAAAAAGAAAAATATCCGAGGGATCACACACAGGTAGTAGTGGATATGCTATAGGTTAGGTAAGCAGCCATGGATATATCTCAGGTTACATCATTGTACATTATCCATCATTGAACCATAAGGGTACAGGTAAGTGGATTAAGGCAGATACTCAATACGGCATATCGGTGTATTAGGACATTGTATATGGAATATAGTAGATGCTACCTGCGGTATACCAGAGCTCCCCTCCATCAATGAGACACTAATACCTGTGAAAAAGTAAGGAGAATATGGTGCAGGGGGAGAGATGCCATTGCCTGAGACTGAGAATGTACCTGCAACAAAAAGGCAAGAGTAAGGTCACAACATTGGTACTCTGTATCAATGGATATACCATATATGAATCAGTCCATGTTTCAGAATACTGTTGGAATAAAAGATAATGGAATGAGGCTCAAGGTATAGGAATGCATATATATATTAGATACAGTACTCAAGCCAATCGTATAGGAGAAACATGGTGAGGTTATGGAGTTGCCAGCTGAGTAAAGGAGTTACCTGGTTGGTCCCAGATGAAAGTGTACACCCCGATGCGCGTTTCAGAGTGGGTCCTTCATCAGATCTACTCTGGACCCCATCTTTGCTGCTGCCAATACGTAACAACCTTGCGGCTAGCGATCTAAATTGCATTTCTCCAGCCCTGGTCTTGGCACACCTCCCTGTCTCTTCCAACCAACCTAGGCCCTGCTGTCTACTCACCACTTCTTGGATCCTGGCTCTCCCATCCACAGTCTGCAAGAACCCCGGCGGTGAAAGCTGCAGTATGTGTTCAGGCCTTAGTGGTTCAAAGAAAAAGGCCAGTTCTGGTCAACATGCTCATGTTACCTCCGCTCACGTGCCACCTTCCTCTGGCTCAGACCTTCCTCTATTCACTCCCTCGGCAGTCTCACCTGATTCTGCCATTAAGCACGTCACACTGTAATGATGACTAATTGAATCCAGAACATTTTGTAAATGCTTTTTTGGAGTGGGCTATGCCACAGAAATGTACTCCATAGCATATAATACTGTAGGGATGAGTAAATGAATACAGAAACATTTTTCACAATTTTTTTGGAGTGTTGTATGCCACAGAAATATTCCCCAGAGCACAGAATACTCTATGGATGAGTAAGTGAATTCAGGAAAAAAAATCAATGTTTTTTGAAATCTTAGATACCACAGAAATGTACCCCAGAGCATGTAATACTCTATGGATGAGTAAGTGAATCCTCCAAAATTTTTCAATGCTTTTTTGAAGAGTTAGATACCACTGAAATGTGTACCAAAGCACGGAATACTCTATGGATGAGTAAGTGAACCCAGAAAAAAATGTAAATGCTTTTTTGGAGTGTTATATGCCACAGAAATGTAACATGGACCATGTAATAGTATATTTATAAGTAAATGAATACAAAAAAAGTCTACTCTTTTTTGGACTGTTATATAACACCGAAATGTACTTCAAACCGCATAATAATATGTTGATGAGTAATTGAATACAGAAAAATGTTTCAATGCTTTTTAGACTTTTATGTAACACCAAAATGTACCATAGACCACATAATAATATATATATGAGTAATTCAATACATAAAAATGTTTCAAGGCTTTTTTGAAGTGATATATAACACAGAAATGTTCCACAGACCACGTAACAGTATATGGATAAGTAATTGAATACGGAAAAATGTTTAATCGCTTTTCTGGACTGTTATGTAACACTGAAATGTACCACAGACCATGTAATAGTATATACATGAGTAATTGAATGCACAAAAATGTTTAAAGGCTTTTTTGGAGTGTTATATAACACAGAAATGTTCCACAGATCATGTAATCGTATATGGATGAGTAGTTGAATGCAGAAAAATGTTTAAACGCTTTTTTGGACTGTTATGTAACACTGAAATGAACCACGAACAACAGAATAATTGAATGAGTAATTGAATACAGAAAACTGATTCAAGGCATTTTTGGACTGTTATATAACACCAAAATGTACCACAGACCACAGAATAGTATATGGATGAGTAACTGAATGCAGACAAATTCTTCAAGGCTTTATTGGATTGTTATATAACACAGAAATGTACAACAAAGTACCTAATACTCTATGGATGACAATATAGTCAACTTTTTTACCCAAAAAATAAAAATGTGGTCAATTACTGCAGCTATATATTTTGCAATGGTCTGCAGAGCCCTAATCCCTACCTATAGACTGTATTCAACCACTCTCCCTGCCCCTGCGACTCTCTCTCTCCCTATGCTAAATGCAGATTGTATCTGATACAAGCAGCAAAGCAGACGATTAGCCATTAGAAAGGCTGTTAGTATGATGATTCAGCTTTAGCACCAGTATCAACACTACAGATTCTGATTCGTAAAACTGTGCACACACGCCTAGACCAACACACTTTCCCTCCTATAGCAACTGTCACAGAGCTGTGCAATGGCATCAGTGTGCCAAACCTGATGGCGCCTGTCCTTTTATAACCCCTGATGATGTCACACAGCCAGCCAATCACAGTGATGCCACTACGTAGATGGCTACGACATTACAGTGATGTGCAGTCAATCTCTACATACTTTCTGGCTGTGTAACAGGTGCCAAATATGTGGGGTGTGGATTCCCACTTGAAATCAAGCACCAGCTAATGCTCATCGAGTAACAAGCAGCTCCGAGCTCCCAGATACTTGAGTAATATCCGAGTATCACCAACCGTGTTTGCTCATTCCTAATTAAAAGGAAAGAGAATAATAATTAGAGGTCATCCAGGACAATTACATTTTTTAACTACGGGCTTAAAATTTAACAGGTAGTTAGTTTCTAACCACCTTCCTGTTGTGCCCGGCACTGATCTCTGCCATCACATTACGGTCACAAAAACGCTCTTGCTTGCGATTCAGTGGCTTCTGCTGACATGACTTTGATGGAGCAGCAGCTTCTTCTCTGCTCTGCCCTGTTGATGGGGCATGACTGCCAATGTCATGCTGATTGATAGCCAAGCTGCGGGGAGCCAGATGTCAATCAGCATGATGTCATGTCCAGTTGACAGAGCAACCTAGAAGAAAAAGAGCTGCCCTGTTAAAGTGGTGTTGGTGACCACTTTGTGCCAGCACTGGGCACAAGTAGCAGGTAGCTGCCTCTGTTAGCAACTACATGCCTTTAGTTTTTAGATTCACAGTAAAAATAAAATAGTCCTGGATATCCCCTTTAATTGCAGTGATTGGAACTATTTTCTGCTTTGGTTGATTTCTGTTGCATGGTGTTGGATTCAAAGTAGGGTACTATAATTGTGTTGGAGTTTGCTGCGCTGAACGATCCTCTGTTACTCTTTTGAGCAAGTGCCAAAAAACTGCACCATTGTCCAAAACATGTACCGAATATTGTTTCCCAAACTGTTTCCCAATTCTGCTGGGCTTTAATGGGAAAGTACAACCAGTGTAGATTTCACCACAAAGCTACATTCACACATTCAGCGTTTGGGCAGTATCTTACATCAGTATTTGCAAGCCAATATCAGGAGTGAGTGAAAAATACAGAAGTGGTGACATGTTTCTGTTATACCTTTCCTCTGATTGTTCCACTCCTTTTTTTGGCTTACAAATAAGGCTGCCATCGCTTAGCAGTATTTGGTCAGTATTTTACATCAGTATTTGTAAGCCAAAACCAGGAGTGGAACAGTTAGAGGAAAAGTATAATAGAAACACGTCACCACTTTTGCATTTATCACCCACTCCTAGTTTTGGCTTACAAATACTGATGTAAAATACTAACCAAATACTGTAAGTGTGAACTTGGCCTAAAAGTCAACCATAGATCCTGATTCAGATCTTTCACTGCACATAACATAAACAAGGGATAGATAATCATGAAGTGTAAACCTACACAGTGATACTAAGTGATTTGTGCCATTTCTCCATCCAATTCTGCTGGATACCCATTGCATAATATTTTATGGAAAATTTTGCACACTCCTTGGTCAGTTAATGTGCACTTGACTCGTGAATGATCAACTTTACATAGTTACATAGTTACATAGTTATTAAGGTTGAAGGAAGACTATAAGACCATCTAGTTCAACCCATAGCCTAAACTAACATGCCCTAACATGTTGATCCAGAGGAAGGCAAAAAAAAAACATGTGGCAAAGAGTAGGGTTGAGCGACCTTGACCTTTTTAGAGTCGAGCCGTGTTTCGCGAAACCCGACTATCTTAGAAGTCGAGTCGAGTGGAATCGGCCGATTATCGCGAAAAGTCGGGTATCGACCGAAACATGAAACCCATTGCAAGTCAATGGGGGAGCATAGTCGGCAGTGAGTGGAGGCCAGGAAAACACCTACACTGCCCATTTTAATGGCAAAAACATCCATTCTTGTTACAGAAGCTTGTCAATCATAATTTACCTTATAATAATTGGAAGGCATTTGAAATTGGGGGTCATTTGGCTAAAGTTGTGGGGGGTAGGGCTGGTTCAAGTAATTAGTGGGCCCAGGAAATCTGGACCACGTCACGGCAGTGGAGCAGGGAGAGGTAAGTATTTCAACTTTGCAAGTGCTGTGATCCTGAGCAAGCAGGGGGGGCCCACTCGTTGGCATTGGCACTGGCACAGGGCCCCTCAAAGTACAGCGGTGTGTTTGCACGGCGGGGGCGCCTCCCACCGGCAGCAACACTTTTGCGTACTATGAGAGGCCCTGTGCCAGTGACGTCACCAACTAGTATTCCTCCCCCCACCTGATGAAGGAACCTGCACTTTCATCTGCACCTTCCTCTTGTCCCCGTGTAAGGTGGTATGGTATGCGGGAAGAGGAACCTGACTTTCAGCAGGGTCACAATCTTGTTGTGTAGCGTGCACGGGGAATGTTGCGTTATGGGTCAATGTACCATCAGACTCATCTATCACTGGCTGGGCAATGGGCAGGATGAGGAGGAAACACAGATATAGACCCAAAGAATAAAGTTGGCTAAATGCAGTTCAAAATTGGTAACACAGGACTAACCAGGGGGCATTGCAGTGGAGGACAACTGGAATGAGAGGCTGACACAGAGAGTAGGCCCAAATCAGTAAGTAGTCGAAATGCAGTTTAAAATTGGCAACCGTAGTAAACAGGCGGCACAGCTTTGTTCAGTGGAGGAGAACAGCAAGGAGTGGCAGTCACCGATAGTAGGCCCCAACCCAACTAGTAGGCCAAATGCAGTCTAACATTAACAACTACTTAACGAGAGCCTGAAAATGGAATTTCAGGACACGAAACCAGGAGAACAGCAAGGAGCGGCAGACACTGTTAGTAGGCCCCAAACCAACTAGTACGCCAAATGCAGTTGTTCCATTTAACCACTATTTAACAAGAGCCTGAAGATAGAAGCTCAGGAAAGGCAACCTGGAGAACACCTTGGAGTGGAAGACACCGTCTCCAAACCCCATACCCAATTTGTAGGCCTAATGCAGTGTAGTTTCCAACAACTACTAAACGAGAGCATTAAGATTGAAGCAATGGGAGGAAACCTGGGGAACACCTTGGAGTGGAACACACCGTCTCTCTACACCCCATACCCAATTTGTAGGCCTAATGCAGTGTAGTTTCCAACAACTACTAAACGAGAGCATTAAGATTGAAGCAATGGAGAGGAAACCTGGGGAACACCTTGGAGTGGAACACACCGTCTCTACACCCCATACCAAATTTGTAGGCCTAATGCAGTGTAGTTTCCAACAACTACTAAATGAGAGCATTAAGATTGAAGCAATGGAGAGGAAACCTGGGGAACACCTTGGAGTGGAACACACCGTCTCTACACCCCATACCAAATTTGTAGGCATAATGCAGTGTAGTTTCCAACAACTACTAAACGAGAGCATTAAGATTGAAGCAATGGAGAGGAAACCTGGGGAACACCTTGGAGTGGAACACACCGTCTCTACACCCCATACCAAATTTGTAGGCATAATGCAGTGTAGTTTCCAACAACTACTAAACGAGAGCATTAAGATTGAAGCAATGGAGAGGAAAACTGGGGAACACCTTGGAGTTGAACACACCGTCTCTACACCCCATACCCAATTTGTAGGCCTAATGCAGTGTAGTTTCCAACAACTACTAAACGAGAGCATTAAGATTGAAGCAATGGAGAGGAAACCTGGGGAACACCTTGGAGTGGAACACACCGTCTCTACACCCCATACCAAATTTGTAGGCCTAACGCAGTGTAGTTTCCAACAACTACTAAACGAGAGCATTAAGATTGAAGCAATGGAGAGAAAACCTGGGGAACACCTTGGAGTGGAACACACCGTCTCTACACCCCATACCCAATTTGTAGGCCTAATGCAGTGTAGTTTCCAACAACTACTAAACGAGAGCATTAAGATTGAAGCAATGGAGAGGAAACCTGGGGAACACCTTGGAGTGGAACACACCGTCTCTACACCCCATACCAAATTTGTAGGCCTAATGCAGTGTAGTTTCCAACAACTACTAAACGAGAGCATTAAGATTGAAGCAATGGAGAGGAAACCTGGGGAACACCTTGGAGTGTAACACACCGTCTCTCTACACCCCATACCCAATTTGTAGGCCTAATGCAGTGTAGTTTCCAACAACTACTAAACGAGAGCATTAAGATTGAAGCAATGGAGAGGAAACCTGGGGAACACCTTGGAGTGGAACACACCGTCTCTCTACACCCCATACCCAATTTGTAGGCCTAATGCAGTGTAGTTTCCAACAACTACTAAACGAGAGCATTAAGATTGAAGCATGGAGAGGAAACCTGGGGAACACCTTGGAGTGGAACACACCGTCTCTCTACACCCCATACCCAATTTGTAGGCCTAATGCAGTGTAGTTTGCCACAACTACTAACCGAGAGTAGGAAGATCAAAGCAATGTGGACGAAACCTGGGGCACACCTTGGGGCGGCAGACACCGTTAGTAGGCCCTACCTAAGTTGTAGCCCCAATGCAGTTTTAAAATTCCTAGAGGCTGAAAACAAGACTATTGACGCTCAGCTTTTTTCAAAGGAACACAGCTGTATTGAGTGGCGCAGACAGACACAGGTAGTAGGCCTTAAACCAAAAATGTGGCTCACTGCAGCTTAAAAAAGGTTACAGGGGTACACAGGCAGCATTGCTCTGGGCAGTGGAGGACAATTTCAATAGTGGACCGCAGACAGACTTTGTACGCCTACTATTAAAAAAAGGATGCTCTATGCAATTAAAAATAGGTTCCAGGGGTACACGGGCAGCAGTGGTCTGGTCAGTGTAGTAGTAGTAGTAGAAAGAACGGGCCGCAGACAGGCTTCGAAGGCCTAACATAAAAAAATATTGGGCTGTAGGCACTTTTAAATAGGTTCCAGGGGTACACGGGCAGCAGTAGACTGGTCAGTGTAGTAGTAGTAGAAAGAACGGGCCGCAGACAGGCTTCGAAGGCCTAACATAAAAAAATATTGGGCTGTAGGCACTTTAACATTGGTTCCAGGGGTACACGGGCAGCAGTAGACTGGTCAGTGTAGTAGTAGTAGAAAGAATGGGCCGCAGACAGGCTTCGAAGGCCTAACATAAAAAAATATTGGGCTGTAGGCACGTTAACATTGGTTCCAGGGGTACACGGGCAGCAGTGGTCTGGTCAGTGTAGGAGTAGTAGAAAGAACAGGCCGCAGACAGGCTTTGAAGGCCTAACATAAAAAAATATTGGGCTGTAGGCACTTTAACATTGGTTCCAGGGGTACACGGGCAGCAGTAGACTGGTCAGTGTAGTAGTAGTAGAAAGAACGGGCCGCAGACAGGCATCGAAGGCCTAACATAAAAAAATATTGGGCTGTAGGCACTTTTAAATAGGTTCCAGGGGTACACAGGCAGCAGTGGTCTGGTCAGTGTAGTAGTAGTAGAAAGAACGGGCCGCAGACAGGCTTCGAAGGCCTAACATAATAAAATTGGACAGGCTGTAGGCACTTTATAATTGGTTCCAGGGGTACACGGGCAGCAGTAGACAGGTCAGTGGAGGCCTAGTGGAAGGAGGGACCGCAGACAGGCTTCGAAGGCCTAACATAATAAATTGGGCTGGCTGTAGGCAATTTAAAATTGGTTACAGGGGTACACGGGCAGCAGTGGTCTGGTCAGTGGAGGCCTAGTGGAAGGAGGGACCGCAGACAGGCTTCGAAGGCCTAACATAATAAAATTGGGCTGGCTGTAGGCAATTTAAAATTGGTTCCAGGGGTACACGGGCAGCAGTGGTCTGGTCAGCGGAGGCCGATTGTAATGAGTGTCTGCCAGTTAGTAGTCCAAAACAATAAATAAATGTGAATGTCTCGCATTAAAACAAAACGAAAACACTAAAGAGTGCAATCATTAGGTACAGGGGTGGGATCCTCTGCGTAGTTTCAGACCTACTAATTTAGCGCAAAGTATTTACTGTGGTAAATAGAGGACACTGCCCCTGACTATGTTAAGTACCATCATACATGTCAACACAATGGTATTGTCAGTGGCAGGAATGGAAGGATGTCAGCGCATAGACTAAACATTGGTGGAAGTGTGAGAGATAACTGTGGAAGTGGTAGAGCAATGTTTGACCTGGGGGTGGGTGAACTCTCTTGTGGCTGGCGGTACAGGCCCAGGGCTCCTCATGTTACAACAGTGTGTCTGACGTTGGGTGCGCACCACCACCGCCAGAGACACTTTATTGTACTATGAGGGACCCAGTGGCAGTGCTGTCGACCAAAAGCGGGCACACCCACCTCTTCAGACAAACAGCACTCTTGCGCCAAGTCGCGATACCAAGGCCCCGTGTGGGGAGTTTGGCCATTTAGGGAGGTGTAAACATGTCGTATGCTGGACAATCAGCTGCAGGAAATTAGACACTAGAAAACTAATTCACAGTAGTCCACAGGCAAGAGCTTTTCATAGGAAAGCTAGGTGTCGGCCGGGCAAGGTGGGGCAAAAGAATTCGAAATCCAGTTGTGGTTCATTTTAATGAATGTTAGATCATCAACATTTTGGGTAGCCAGAAGAGTCCTTTTTTCGGTTAATATTGAACCTGCAGCACTGAATACTCTTTCTGATAGGACACTAGCTGCCGGGCAAGCAAGCTCCTGCAATGCATATTCTGCCAATTCTGGCCAGGTGTCTAATTTGGATGCCCAGTAATCAAATGGGAATGACGGTTGAGGGAGAACATCGATAAGGGATGAAAAATAGTTTGTAACCATACTGGACAAATGTTGTCTCCTGTCACTTTCAATTGATGCAGCAGTACCCGATCGACATCATATAAGGACATGCCTAAACGCAAACGACATCTGCGCAATACACCCTATAGACGAAATTTTGACTACTCAGATGACAACCGTTTAAAGGTAATTAACCTCAGCACTCATTCCTTAACCCAAGTTGATCTTAATGTATTACACAAAGGTCTTTCATTTTGTCCTGACTCTCAATTTGACCCATTCTCTGCAATTAAGGACTTGCACATTTTTGCAAGATCCCTTATGTTTAAAAAGTATTTCCATGATGATGCTACTTACGAATTATTTCCTACAGACTCGGAACAAACGGCACTACAGGCCCTAAACGAATTGGCACAAGAGAATTCCTTACCAGAAGGAGGTAAGATACCATCATGCATTGCACCACGCTCAAAGAAATTTCCCTCCTTTATTACTTGTTCAAACATTGATTTGTTCGTCAAAATTGTTAGTGAAGAATTCAAAAAGATTCCACGCTATATTGCTAATGGGAACCTAAATTTTGAAGAACGTGATAGTCTTAAAAAACTGAGTAGTTTCCCTGGGGTCGTAACAAAACAAGCAGACAAAGGGGGCAATATTGTCATCTGGCCTTCTACTATGTATGAAGCAGAAGTTTTTAGACAGCTAAGAAACAAAACCTGTTATAAAAAATTGACTTTTAATCCACTATCTACATTCACATCAGAGTTAAATTCCATTCTACATAAGGCCAATAGTGAAGGTACTATATCTATGGAACTTCGGCAAGCTCTTGTTGTTAAAGAACCATGTATACCCACACTGTACCTACTTCCAAAAGTACATAAAGACCCTAAGTTACCTCCCGGTAGACCAATTGTCTCCGGCAATCGCAATTATGTAGAAAATGTGAGCAAATTCATTGATTGCAAACTCCAACCTCTTGTGGAATGCTTACCTTCTTTTACACGTGATACAGGGGACTTTTTGAAAAAAATCGATGGCTTACACATCGAAGATGATACGATTCTAGTCACTTGTGACGTTGAATCTCTCTATACCAGTATAAAACACACAGATGGTATACGTGCAACGAAATGGTTCCTTACTACATCTGATTACCCTGCCACTATGAACGATTTCATTGTTGAAATTTTAGAATTCAGTCTGACACACAATTTTTTTATTTTCAAAGAGTCCCTCTACCTACAGCTCCAGGGCACCGCATCATATGCACCCGCGTATGCAAATTTATTCCTGGGGCTGTGGGAGAGGGACCTGTTCATGTCAGATAGTCATCAATATATGTACCGTGTCCTATTTTGGACACGGTACATTGATGACATTTTTTTCATTTGGCAAGGTAACATCGAATCACTGGATTCATTCATTTCTCACCTCAATGACAATAATCAGAACATCCGGTTGACATATCACTATCATAAATCTCAAATTGAATTCTTGGACGTAATGGTAAAACGGGACGGTGATAACATTCTGCAAACCGATATATTTCGGAAAGAGACCTCTACCAACTCATTATTACATGCTTCATCTGCCCATCCTAAATCTTTAATCAAATCGATCCCGGTGGGTCAATTTCTAAGACTCAGACGTCTATGTTCTACGGACAAGGACTTTGAAATTCGGGCACAAGAATTGAAATCTAGATTCTTGGATCGTGGCTACAGCCATCGTAGCATAAAAAGAGCTTATAATAGAGCCAAACATTCATCTATATATATAATTGTCTAAGGGTTTTTCCGTCTGTCTGTCTGTCTTTCTGTCTGTCTGTCTGTCTGTCCTGGAAATCCCAGCTCTCTGATTGGTCGAGGCCGCCAGGCCTCGACCAATCAGAGACCGGCACAGCATCGACGTAGAAATCCCGCGTCTCTGATTGGTTGAGGCTGCCAGGCCTTGACCAATCAGCGACCGGCACAGCGACGATGATGTCATAAAGGACGTAGACATCCCGCGTCTCTGATTGGTCAAGGCCGCCAGGCCTCGACCAATCAGCAACGGGCACAGCGACGATGATGTCATAATGGTTGCCATGGCGACGATGATGTCATGAAGGTCGCCTCGACCAATCAGCGACAGGCACAGTCAGCCGCGAATTCTGGAATCATCATTGTCCATATACTACGGGGACATGCATATTCTAGAATACCCGATGCGTTAGAATCGGGCCACAGTCTAGTCTAGAAATAATCTCCTTTACTCGGTTCCAAAATCATCTAATACTATGAATGTTCGCTTCATTACTGACTACCACTCAGAGAATCAAAAAATGAGACAAGCATTGGAAAAGGCGTGGCCAATTTTACTCGCAGATGAAACACTTTCCAAATACCTTAATGAGCAACCTAATATTACTTTCCGCCGATCTAGAAATATTAGAGATACATTGGTGAGAAGCCACTACGAGAGTAGTTCGAAAACTTTCCTTTCACAGACTAAACCAAGAAAAGGATCTTTCCAATGTGGCCATTGTAAGGCATGCCCCAATATGGAAAAAACTGATACATTCAGCGACTCTTCAGGGGCGAAACAGTACACCATTAAACATTTTATCAACTGTGAAACGAAGGCGGTGATATACTTTGCCACGTGCCCTTGCCCAAAAATTTATGTTGGCCTCACCACTTGCCAATTTATGGTGAGGGTACGAGAACACATTAATGGCATCGTTGCTGCACAAAACAATGAAATTGACCTAGGGACCCTTAAAACTATCCCAAAACACTTCAGGCAGTTCCACAATTGTGACCCATCCGGCCTAAAATTTAGAGGTATTGACAAAATCAATCCATCTATGCGCGGAGGTAATGTTAGTCAGAAACTGGCGCAGATGGAATCCAGATGGATATGGTCACTTAATACTATACAACCCCATGGTTTAAATGAAAACATCAGCTTTGTTCCATTTTTATAATCAAATGTTTATTTATTTATTTATTTGTTTACAATATCCTGTCCACTATGTCATTCTATGCAGAGTTTTATGTGTAATGTAATATATATTTTTTATAGATATGTCATTATTAATAAACTTTAATTTTATGTGTTTTTAAACTGGTTTTAGGTAGCACTTTTGGGTGTATATATTCTACACACCCATTATGATTTTGATTTTTTATCACTTTTCCACCCTTCCCTCTCCCCCTCCCTTTCCCCTTTCCCATTCCTTTTCCCTTTTCCCTCTTTTTACAGGTATGTTCCTATGGGATTTACTATATATTGCTGTATACTTATGGTATTTCTTTATTGTTTCAGCTACGTTGTAATCACCACTTACCTGTAATTCCATTTGGAAAAGGTCCGACATACAGGGTATTTTTTCGTCATCGAAAATTACGGTTACATTAGTCCATCAGCATACCTTCAGCACTACTGGAGAAGACAGTCGGCGATTTCCTCCTCGTGACGAAAAAGAAAAGGAAGAAGATCATATAGACTATCCAATTCATTTATTATTCCATTCATTATTATTTTTTATTTATTATTTTTTATTTTTATTTTTATTTATTAATTTTTATTTTTTTATTTTTATATTTATATTTATTTTTATTTATTTTTTTTAATGTATTTTCATTTATATGTTTATTTATTTATTATCATTTTTTTATTATTTTTTCACCATTATTATTTTTTCACCATTATTTTCTTTTATATCACTTCCCTCACACATTTATATTATATCATTTTATGCGTATACATTTCATTATTATTATCACATATTGTAATCTTCATTTTTATACCTCACTTCATTTACACCTCCACCTACATCATTATTATATATGTTCATCACACACTTTTTTTGTTTCCTTTTTTTGCCATTTATCTAGTTATGATTATATGATAGCTGTAGTCATGATTTTTTCATTTTTTCACTTATATACATACTGTATAATCACTTAGATCCTTGTCTGTTAGTTTTTAGTTTTTTTCTCTTCCTTTTTTCATTTTCTCCATTTACACGCATTTACATTCCTTTATTATGATTATTTCATTTCTCTCTTTTTTTATTATTATTTACTTTTTTCATTATCAGTTCCCCTGTATATAGATTTATACAGCGCCCGTTTAGGTATAATACCTCCAGGACCTTTTGTTCATTTTCCTCCTTTGCTTTTTAGGACCTGTTGGTCACATGTCCCATTTCATCCAATGGCGTTGGGCGGGGTGGTACGCACACTGTTGTTGGTTCCCTGGCGTCATCGTTTTCCGGCTCCATGTCCCTCGGTGCTGCGTCATGTGTATGCGGCATCGGGGCTCACATGGGCTGGCGGCGGTGGTCGCCATGGTGAGTTCCAACGGCGGTGCGCGTCACTACACACACCCGCGCCCTCCGTTCATTGGTGTGCTCCCCCTATTTATACCTCTCCTCTGCTGGATGATGCCACCCCCTGACGAAGGCTGATGCCGAAACGCGCGTCGGGGAGTGGCACATCCAAGAGACGGCAGCACTATAGGTAACATATGTTCCTGGCATAATATCTTTTTTCAACAGCCATTATCCAATATTATGTGGTAACTTCAGTGGCCCATGCTTATGGTTATAAGTATCTTCACATACTATCAATATCTGTGGCCGCACATGCTTAGCACTAGTTGTACCTTATGCCAGCATAGTATTATATATTTCTTATGGCATGTATTAATCACTAATTGCACTTTAAGTCAGTAATAATTGCACATATATAACTCAGTACTCTAGGCCATGTGATTGCACATTTTTGGCACTAGTTGCACCTTATGCCAGCATACTATTGTATATATATTTTTTATGGCATGTATCAAGCACTAGTTGCACTTTAGGTTAGTATAAATTACACATACACAATTCAGTACTCTGGGCCATTTTTCTCTTTTTCAAGGTGCATGGTCATATATGATAAATTGTAATTTTGGTTTTCTTACTTTTTGTGCAATTTTTTGTATACAATAATTTTCAGTGCTGTAGGGCTTCTTATGAACAGATTGTTATATCATGTACTGATGATTACAATGTGATTATATATATTTATTTTTCTGCCCCCGTCTTCTTGGTATTGTGCCTTCTCTTTGGTTTTCCTTCCCCTCTACCATTTGGTATATTTATATTTATATTTATTTCTAATAAATCTATTTAATTTATTTGGACATTTGTTCGGTTTCTTTGTTCTCTTCCTTTGCACTTTCAATTGATGCAGCAGTACCTGTCCTGTCTGCGGTCATAGCAAAATCACTCCACAATCTGGTCAGAAAACCCCTCTGTCCAACGCCACTTCTGATGTGTGCACCCCTAACACTCCTGGTCTGCTGCCCCCTGGAGCTCGTGTGAGAACGATCACGGGCGCTGTGTGCTGGGAATGCCTGAAGCAAACGGTCAACAAGAGTTGATTGTTTGGTTGCTAATATTAGTTCCAAGTTCTCATGTGGCATAATATTTTGCAATTTGCCTTTATAGCGAGGATCAAGGAGGCAGGCCAACCAGTAATCGTCATCGTTCATCATTTTCGTAATGCGTGTGTCCCTTTTGAGGATATGTAAGGCATAATCCGCCATGTGGGCCAAAGTTCCAGTTGTCAAATCTGCGGTTGTGATTGGTTGAGGGGCAGTTTCAGGCAAATCTACGTCACTTGTGTCCCTCAAAAAACCAGAACCCGGCCTTGCCACACAATCAATTTCCAGTGCCCCTGGGAAAGCTTCCTCATTAAAAATATACTCATCCCCATCATCCTCCTCGTCCTCCACCTCCTCTTCGCCCCTGGGAAAGCTTCCTCATTAAAAATATACTCATCCCCATCATCCTCCTCGTCCTCCACCTCCTCTTCGCCCGCTACCTCGTCCTGTACACTGCCCTGACCAGACAATGGCTGACTGTCATCAAGGCTTTCCTCTTCCTCTGGTGCAGACACCTGATCCTTTATGTGCGTCAAACTTTGCATCAGCAGACACATTAGGGGGATGCTCATGCTTATTATGGCGTTGTCTGCACTAACCAGCCGTGTGCATTCCTCAAAACACTGAAGGACTTGACACATGTCTTGTATCTTCGACCACTGCACACCTGACAACTCCATGTCTGCCATCCTACTGCCTGCCCGTGTATGTGTATCCTCCCACAAAAACATAACAGCCCGCCTCTGTTCGCACAGTCTCTGAAGCATGTGCAGTGTTGAGTTCCACCTTGTTGCAACGTCTATGATTAGGCGATGCTGGGTAAGGTTCAAAGACCGCTGATAGGTCTGCATACGGCTGGAGTGTACAGGCGAACGGCGGATATGTGAGCAAAGTCCACGCACTTTGAGGAGCAGGTCGGATAACCCCGGATAACTTTTCAGGAAGCACTGCACCACCAGGTTTAAGGTGTGAGCCAGGCAAGGAATGTGTTTCAGTGTGGAAAGGGAGATGGCAGCCATGAAATTCCTTCCGTTATCACTCACTACCTTGCCTGCCTCAAGATCTACTGTGCCCAGCCACGACTGCGTTTCTTGCTGCAAGAACTCGGACAGAACTTCCGCGGTGTGTCTGTTGTCGCCCAAACACTTCATAGCCAATACAGCCTGCTGACGCTTTCCAGTAGCTGGCCCATAATGGGACAACTGGTGTGCCACAGTGTCAGCTGCCGATGGAGTGGTTGGGCGACTGCGGTCTGTGGAAGAGCTCTCGCTTCTGCAGGAGGACGAGGAGGAGGAGGAGGGGGTGCGAACACCTACAGCCAACTGTTTCCTAGACCGTGGGCTAGGCACAACTGTCCCGAAATTGATGAGCCCTGTGGACCCTGCATCCACCACATTCACCCAGTGTGCCGTGATGGACACGTAACGTCCCTGGCCATGCCTACTGGTCCATGCATCTGTAGTCAGGTGCACCTTTGTACTCACAGATTGCCTGAGTGCATGGACGATGCGCTGTTTAACATGCTGGTGCAGGGCTGGGATGGCTTTTCTGGAAAAAAAGTGTCGACTGGGTAGCTCGTAGCGTGGTTCAGCGTACTCCATCAGGGCTTTGAAAGCTTCGCTTTCAACTAACCGGTAGGGCATCATCTCTAACGAGATTAGTCTAGCTATGTGGGCATTAAAACCCTGTGTACGCGGATGCGAGGATAAGTACTTCCTTTTTCTAACCAGAGTCTCATGTAGGGTGAGCTGGACTGGAGAGCTGGAGATCGTGGAACTAGCGGGTGTGCCGGTGGACATGGCAGACTGAGAGACGGTTGGAGACGGTATTGTTTCCGCCGGTGCCCTAGATGCAATATTTCCTCCTACAAAACTGGTGATTCCCTGACCCTGACTGCTTTTGGCTGGCAAAGAAACCTGCACAGATACTGCCGGTGGTGCGGAAAATGGTGGCCTTACAGTGACGGAAGGGATGTTGCGTTGCTGACTAGCTTCATTGGCCGAGGGTGCTACAACCTTAAGGGATGTTTGGTAGTTAGTCCAGGCTTGAAAATGCATGGTGGTGGTTAAATGTCTATGCATGCAACTTGTATTGAGACTTTTCAGATTCTGACCTCTGCTTAAGCTAGTTGAACATTTTTGACAGATGACTTTGCGCTGATCAATTGGATGTTGTGTAAAAAAAATGCCAGACTGCACTCTTCCTAGCATCGGATCCCTTTTCAGGGATTGCAGACTGAGCTTTAACCGGATGGCCACGCTGTCCTCCAACAGGTTTTGGCTTTGCCACGCGTTTTGGGCCAGATACGGGCCCGGCAGATGGAACCTGTTGCGATGTTGATGCCTGCTGCGGCCCCTCCTCCACCTCCGCTTCAGAACTACTGCCGCCTGCACCCTGTTCCCCCAATGGCTGCCAATCGGGGTCAACAACTGGGTCATCTATTACCTCCTCTTCTAGCTCATGTGCAACTTCGTCTGTATCACCGTGTCGGTCGGTGGTATAGCGTTCGTGACGGGGCAACATAGTCTCATCAGGGTCTGATTGTGGATCAGTACCCTGAGAGGGCAATGTTGTGGTCTGAGTCAAAGGACCAGCATAGTAGTCTGGCTGTGGCTGTGCATCAGTGCACTCCATGTCAGAATCTACTTGTAATGGGCATGGCCTGTTAACTGTTTCACTTTCTAAGCCAGGGACGGTATGTGTAAAGAGCTCCATGGAGTAACCCGTTGTGTCGCCTGCTGCATCCTTCTCTCTTGTTGTTGCTTTTGCTGAAGAGGACAAGGAAGCGACTTGTCCCTGACCGTGAACATCCACAAACGACGCGCTGCTTTTACATTTACCAGTTTCAGAAGAGGAGGCAAAAGAGCTAGAGGCTGAGTCTGCAAGGTAAGCCAAAACTTGCTGTTGCTGCTCCGGCTTTAAAAGCGGTTTTCCTACTCCCAGAAAAGAGAGCGTTCGAGGCCTTGTGTAGCCAGACGACGAACCTGGCTCCACAGCTCCAGACTTAGGTGGAATATTTTTTTTCCCACGACCACCTGATGCTCCACTACCACTACCATCATTACCAGCTGACAATGAACGCCCACGGCCACGACCTCTTGCACCAGACTTCCTCATTGTTTTAAAAACTTAACCAAAGTAACTTTATTTGTTGCTGTCAAACAACTTACACGGTGAGCTATAACTTCAGTATGATTTCGATATTCCTTTACAGGTTGGTGAGACCGCAAGGAAAATCAGGCACAATGTTACACACTCTGTTTTCTGTGGCACCAAATCACAGAGATGCCACACACGCAGGACTGTCACTCACGCACAAATGTCAATATTAATCTCCCATTTTTTTTTTTCAGGGAGACTTTAGAAACAAAATAAAATAAAATGATTTTTTCAGGAAGAATTTAGAAACAAAATAAAATAAAATGATTTTTTCAGGAAGAATTTAGAAACCAAATAAAATAAAATGATTTTTTTCAGGGAGAATTTAGAAACCAAATAAAAAAAAAAATAGGCTTTCTATGGCCCACTGAGTGAGAGATGGCATACACAGGAGTCAGGAGTGGCACACAAGCCCAGAGGCCAATATTTATCTCCCACTGATTGATTTAGTGATTTTTTCAGGTAGAATTTAGAACCCAAATCAAGCAAAAAAATAAATCGGCTTTCTATGGCCCACTATTTGAGAGAGAGAGAGAGAGATGGCACACCCAGGAGTCAAGACTGGCACACAAGCAGAAAGGGCAATATTAATCTCCCAATTATTTTTTTTTTTTTCAGGGAGACTTTAGAAACAAAATAAAATAAAATGATTTTTTCAGGAAGAATTTAGAAACCAAATAAAATAAAATGATTTTTTTCAGGGAGAATTTAGAAACCAAATAAAAAAAAAATAGGCTTTCTATGGCCCACTGAGTGAGAGATGGCACACACAGGAGTCAGGAGTGGCACACAAGCAGAAAGGGCAATATTAATCTCCCACTGATTTTTTTTTTTTTTTCAGGGAGAATTTAGAAACCCAATAAAAATAAAAAATAGGCTTTCTATGGCCCACTATTTGAGAGAGAGAGATGGCACACCCAGGAGTCAGGAGTGGCACACAAGCAGAAAGGGCAATATTAATCTCCCACTGATTTTTTTTTTTATTTTTTCGGGGAGAATTTAGAAACCCAATAAAAAAAAAATAGGCTTTCTATGGCCCACTATTTGAGAGAGAGAGATGGCACACACAGGAGTCAGGAGTGGCACACAAGCCCAGAGGCCAATATTTATCTCCCACTGATTGATTTAGTGATTTTTTCAGGTAGAATTTAGAACCCAAATCAAGCAAAAAAATAAATAGGCTTTCTATGGCCCACTGAGTGAGAGATGGCACACACAGGAGTCAGGAGTGGCACACAAGCCCAGAGGCCAATATTTATCTCCCACTGATTGATTTAGTGATTTTTTCAGGTAGAATTTAGAACCCAAATCAAGCAAAAAAATAAATAGGCTTTCTATGGCCCACTGAGTGAGAGATGGCACACACAGGGATGGCACTCTGGCAGAAATGCCAATCTTAATCTCCCACAAAAAAAAATAAAAATAACAGGGACTGTCCTACAATTACTATCTCCCTGCAGTAATCTCAGCCAGGTATGGCGGGCAGCAATAAGGAGTGGACTGATGCACAAATTAAATAAAAAGTGTGGACAAACAAACAAGATAGCTGTGCAGAAAGGAAGGAACAACAGGATTTGTGCTTTGAAAAAAGCAGTTGGTTTGCACAGCGGCGTACACACAGCAATGCAGCTATCAGGGAGCCTTCTAGGGCAGCCCAATGAGCTACAGCGCTGAGGAAAAAAAAAAAATGTAGCTTCCACTGTCCCTGCACACCGAAGGTGGTGTTGGACAGTGCAAATCGCTACAGCACAAGCGGTTTGGTGGTTAATGGATCCTGCCTAACGCTATCCCTGCTTCTGACGAAGCGGCAGCAACCTCTCCCTAAGCTCAGATCAGCAGCAGTAAGATGGCGGTCGGCGGGAACGCCCCTTTATAGCCCCTGTGACGCCGCAGACAGCAAGCCAATCACTGCAATGCCCTTCTCTAAGATGGTGGGGACCAGGACCTATGTCATCACGCTGCCCACACTCTGCGTTCTCCTTCATTGGCTGAGAAATGGCGCTTTTCGCGTAATTGAATCGCGACTTTGGCGCGAAAGTCGCGTACCGCATGGCCGACCACGCACAGGGGTCGGATCGGGTTTCATGAAACCCGACTTTGCCAAAAGTCGGCGACTTTTGAAAATGAATGACCCGTTTCGCTCAACCCTAGCAAAGAGTAAGCTCCACATTGGGGAAAAAAATTCCTTCCCGACTCCACATACGGCAGTCAGACTAGTTCCCTGGATCAACGCCCTATCAAGGAATCTAGTGTATATACCCTGTAACATTATACTTTTCCAGAAAGGTATCCAGTCCCCTCTTAAATTTAAGTAATGAATCACTCATTGCAACATCATACGGCAGAGAGTTCCATAGTCTCACTGCTCTTACAGTAAAGAATCCGCGTCTGTTATTATGCTTATACCTTTTTTCTTCCAAACGCAGAGGATGCCCCCTTGTCCCGGTTTCAGGTCTATGATTAAAAAGATCATCAGAAAGGTCTTTGTACTGTCCCCTCATATATTTATACATTAACATAAGATCATCCCTTAAGGTACCGTCACACTAGACGATATCGCTAATGTGGCACCCCTAGGGGTATTTGCCACAAAAATAGTTACTGACAGTAAGTACAAATACTAAAATAGCAAGACTGCACTACCACCTCCGGCCAGAAGGGGGAGCTCCAGATCCATTCTGGTCTGAGAGAAGAAATGGCAGTTGGGCTAAGGAGCTGATAGTGAGAGGTCATACAGCTGAATCTCTAACAGCCCTGTGACTGTTACCAGGCCAAAATCACCGGCCTGAGGAGAAGAGGGATAGAGAAAAAGGACATTGTGAGAACCGGGTAGCATTAATCACTACCCAGAACAGGCGCAAAGACGGATACCGGATCCGTGGCTGTATTCATTATATATAATACAGCAACCGGAAAAACGTGAGGTGATATCAGCTTCACTAGGGTCGGATGCAACAACAGACACAGAGTTCAGCGGTACTCCCAGAGGGGGTAAACCGATAAAAGGACTCGGGTTGCCCGTCGAACCAGGACCCGGAGGGGACAGATTGGGCCGGCAGCCAGTTCACATACAGCAGCAGGGCCACACAGAAATTGCGCACAATAAGAGGCGAAGACCCCGGCAGGGTCAAAGTAACTCAGAGTTCCCATACAGACTCCGGTGACAGGACTGGCTGTAAATCCCTTTATGTTAAAGTAAACTGGTTAAACGTTTCAGTGCCTCAGTCTTTCATTTGGACAATAGCCATCTATCCAGGATCGAGATCGTCACCGCTGGGAGAACCTGCTGCTGATCAAGTAAGTGCCTGTCCCCTCATGATACCCCTTACACTGTGCATTGCCTGAGGCCACAGCACCGGGTCAAGCCACCCATGACATCCCCCTCAAGAGACAGACTCCATTGGTCCGGTGCTGGGTATCCCGGTCTCCTGGGCGTCACAATTGGCGTCACGAACAGGATCTAGCCAGCCCGTATACCGGGTATTGTGTGCCGTGATTGGAGCCCAAAACTGTGAAAACTGGGATGAAAAATCTTGAAAATTGACTTTATTAAAGAAAAATCCATTCCCCATTGAAAACTATTGAAAGTGACTTTTCCCCATTGGTTATAATGGAGTAAAGATGGCCGCCATCCCCTGAGGTAATCACTTCATAACCGTTAGGCACGAGACTGTTAATTGAGCTACGCCATCACCTGAGCCCCAGTCTAACTGAAAAACTTCAGAATCCGCCATTACAGAGCGCGGTGGGTGGGAGCAGCAGGGGGCGTGTCATTGTGGGCGGCACCAAGCTGAGCGCTCTGACATCAGAGCAAGGGGAAAATCGATCCTGCTGCACAGCGGAACGAATCTACACTATCCCGACGGAAGCGGAGGACCGGAAGGGTCCGGATTAACTAAGGGGGCACAGTATGTCGCAGCACGGAGACGCCGCAGCACCCGGCGGCGCTAATGCAGCTGAAAGACAGAGTGTCAATAGAGAGTCCGGCAGCGCAGCGGTGCAAGGAGTGGCGCCCATCATGCCGGTGCTGATGCCATATACCCCGGGTGGCCCATGGCTTCCAATGTATGAAGGTAAGCCTAATACCCTTGACGATTTCAGAGAAAAGATACTGGCCCATTTTGACATGTTCCCTGTGGGTGAAGTTCAGCGTGTTAGTCTCCTGATGATTCAGTTAAGTGGCCATGCTAAGCGAGAAGTCACAGCATGGGCAGCTGATCTAAAAGGCACTGTTGAACGCATATTTGCTGGATTAAAAGCTACATTTGAAACCACGGCCAGCAGCAAAGCTAAAATACGATTCTTTAGTTGCAAACAAAAAGCTAATGAGGGCGTGAGAGACTTTGCCTTAAACCTGCAGGAAGCCCTTAAATCACTTACACTGGCTGAACCCATTTTTAACACCGGAGCGGATAAACTGCTAAGAGATCAATTTATTGAGGGACTCTACACCCCTTCTCACCGGGGGCATGTGAGCATGCTTGTTTTTAAGAACCCTGAATTGACATTTGCCCAATTAAAGGAGAGCGCTATATGTCTCCAGCTGGCAGAGGCACCTCGGGATCAGGATCCTGCGCAACCCATGGCAGAGGCACCTCAACAACAGGGAGTGCCAGTGACATCAGCTATGTCTGGGGCCATTGCTAATCCCCTGGGGCCCAGTACTAATGAGGCTCTTCAACAAAAGCTTGACTCTTTAGCTGATGTTGTTGCTTCAATGGCTAAAACCATGCAGGAGATGAGAGGACACAAGATGGAGTTGGCAAACTGTAGAGAGGATGTTCCATGGATGAGACCCCGGAGATACCCGACATGGAGAGGACGACCCCGCGACCGCTACCAACCGGATGGACAGCCCATTTGCCGCCGTTGCCAGCAGCCGGGCCACTTTGCACGAGATTGTGATTTAAACGGGAATCCCCTGGGAATGCGGGCCGCTTCGCAGGAATGAACTTTCAAGGCCCAACACCCTGGCACGACAGGTACATCGGAGGACGACCCATTATCCCTATCGTGCTGGACGGAATTCCCCTCAACGCTTTGCTGGACACAGGTTCCCAGATTTCATCTATACCGTATATCCTTTATAAGAGGTACTGGGCTGATGCAGATATTGATAAAGGGCCCTCTGATGTTGAACTAGATATATGGGCCAGTAATGGTAAGTTGGTACCGAAACTAGGATTCAGGGAGATGACCATAAAGATTGGTAAAGTAGAACTGAAGAAACAGGGTATAATTGTTGTTGATGTTGACCGGCGGAACTGTGAACCAACTGTATTGATAGGAATGAATGTGTTAGAGAACTGCTTTTCCAAAGTCATTTCTGTCTTACAGCAAATTGCTGAAACTGCCCAATCCTGCCAGCAGAGAGTTCTCCGGAGGGAAATAAAAGTATTGATGTTAAGGCAACAGGTAGAAGTTGCAGGTGGAGAAATCGGCAGTGTGAGGGTAAGTGATCCAACGTCTATTGTAATCCCACCAAAAACAGAAATGCTGGTATGGTGTAGAGCAGCCATTGGTACTAAGGGACGAGATTATCAAGCCTTAATAGAACCAGTGTACACCGACAGCAGGCCCACTATACTCACAGCACGAGGGATAGTCGAGGTACACCAGGGACGAGTACCGGTACGACTTTTGAATTGTGGAGAGGAAGAGGTCACTTTGCCAAGGTATGCTACAATGGCAAAGCTATATACTGTTGACAACAATGCCATCACAACCATTGAGCCCTTAGGACCAACCTGTCAGGTGGAAGGCAATGGCTCAGATGGAGAAATGGAGGATTGGTGCCAACAGCTACACGTGGGCATAAATTCAACACCTACCCATCAAAAACAAGGGGTGTATAGGCTAGTGACGGAATATGAACAAGTCTTCAGTAAACACCCATTGGACTTCGGACGGATAGAAGGGGTAGAACACACAATCCCCACAGGTGACCATCCCCCAATAAAAGAAAGATATAGACCCATACCGCCCGCTCACTATCAATGTGCAAAAGATATGCTGAGAGAAATGAAACAGGCCGGGGTAATAAGAGACAGCTGTAGCCCCTGGGCGGCCCCTCTAGTGATTGTCAAAAAAAAAGGACGGAACCATGAGAATGTGCGTAGACTACCGGAAGATTAATAACATCACCCATAAAGACGCCTACCCCTTGCCTAGGATAGAAGAGTCCTTAACTGCTTTGAAATCTGCTAATTATTTTTCCACCTTAGACTTAACAAGCGGGTATTGGCAAGTCCCTGTGGCTGAGAGAGATAAGGAAAAGACGGCATTCACCACACCAATGGGTCTATGTGAATTTAATCGCATGCCGTTCGGACTCTGCAACGCATCCGGTACCTTCCAGCGGCTGATGGAATGCTGCCTCGGACACAAGAACTTCGAGACCGTCCTCCTGTACCTAGATAATGTGATCGTCTACTCAAAGACTTACGAACAACACTTAATAGACCTGGCAGAAGTGTTCGAAGCCTTATCCAGGTATGGCATGAAAGTCAAGCCATCCAAATGTCACCTTCTCAAGCCAAAGGTACAGTACCTGGGACACATCGTGAGTTCGGAGGGAGTAGCACCAGATCCCGAGAAAATAAGCGCCATAAGGGATTGGCCAAGACCTACCAGCGCAAACGAAGTGAGACAATTCCTGGGATTGGTGGGTTACTATCGCAGATTTATAAAAGGATTTACCAAGTTGGCAGCACCCTTGCAAGACACCTTGGTAGGGCAGACGAAGAAACCTTCAAACCGAAACCCTCCTTTTCAGTGGAACGACGAAAGGGAAGACTCCTTTGAACAACTAAAGAAGGCACTAACCGGAGAAGAGGTTCTGGCATACCCAGATTACCATAAACCTTTCATCCTCTACACCGATGCCAGTAATGTGGGACTAGGAGCGGTGCTGTCACAAAAGCAAGAAGGTCGGGAGAAAGTCATCGCCTTTGCAAGTAGAAAGCTCCGGCCTACTGAAAGAAATTCAGAAAATTACAGCTCCTTCAAATTGGAACTACTGGCAGTAGTTTGGGCTGTGACGGAGCGTTTCAAACACTATCTGGCCGCTGCAGAATTTATTGTCTATACTGACAACAATCCGTTGACCCACCTGGACACAGCCAAATTAGGTGCGTTAGAACAGCGATGGATAGCCCGGTTATCTAATTACAACTTCATAATCAAGTATCGAGCAGGTCGCAAGAATGGAAATGCCGATGCCCTATCCCGGATGCCACACTTGAGAGATGTAGAAGAGGAAACGGGGGAGCTTGAAGAAATTGAACTACCAGCCTTCCATCGTCCCAAGGCAAAACATCATCAGTCAAGTACCTATCAGAAACAACAAGAGGTGAATTTTAATCCGTTAGCACACCATAGATGGGCTGACACCCAAGACAGCAATCCGGCTGTGAAGTTGGTGAAGGAACTGTTGACTGAGCAAAGTGCATATCCCTATGAGGATGCCCCAGAAGAGACGCATCAACTCTGGAAAGAGAGAGGCAAAATGTTCCTGTATCAAGGGAAGCTCTGTAGAAGATACACCAATCCGAAAACACATGAATTGGTTTGGCAGATTATTGTGCCTAAACAAGATGTGAAGATGGTCCTCGAAGCTTACCATAATGGTGCTGGTCACTTCGGTTGGAAAAAGTTAGAAGTACTTCTAAGAGAAAGATTTTATTGGGTCGGGATGAGAAAATCAATCGAACAGTGGTGCAGAAATTGTGGCCCGTGTAACCTCAGAAGAAACGATCAAAAGAACCAAAGAGCACCACTGCAGCCCATAGTCACCAAACAACCACTTGAACTTGTAGCCATGGACCACGTGAAGTTGACACCAAGCCGGTCCGGCTATGTCTATGCCTTGACCATCGTGGACCATTATTCACGTTTCTTGGTAGTAGTACCCGTAAAAGATCTGACAGCAAAAACAGCAGCCAAAGCGTTCCAAACGTACTTTTGTAGACCCCATGGATATCCGGAACAGGTTCTCACCGACCAAGGTACAGCCTTTGAATCAGAGATCTTCAGAGAATTCTGTAATATGTATGGTTGCAAAAAGATCCGGACGACGGCCTATCATCCACAAACAAACGGCTTATGCGAGAAGATGAACCATATTGTAATAGACCTACTAAAGACTTTACCTGAGACAGAAAGGAATCAATGGCCAGAGAAATTGCCTGACTTGGTGGATCTGTATAATCATGTCCCGGTGAGCTCCACCAACTGCACCCCAGCTTACCTTATGCGTGCAAGACCCGGCCAATTACCAATCGATCTAGAAATGGGAATTCTGAAACCAGACGCAGAAGTTCAAGACTCCAATTGGGATATCATACGGCAAAAGCAGTATCGCCAAGTGCAAGAGAGTGTGGAAAGAAGCCTTCAGCAAACTAGAGAAAGACAAGAGCGAACTTTCAACCAGAATGCTCTAGCGACCCCATTAAGACCGGGTGACCAAGTGCTCAAGAGAAATCGTCGAACGAATAAACTGGACAATCAGTGGGAAGCCGTACCCTACACAGTTTTACCAACAAGAGTGGATAATCCTAAAATGTGTCTCATTAGCAAAAACGGAGGCTTAACATCTGTACTAGTGTCAAGAGACAATCTTAAATTATGTCCGGAAGCATTGAAAGAGCCAGACGTTGTCCAGCCAGAACCAGAAGTTATTCAACCCATACAGGTTCAACCAGTAAAGGAAAAAGAAGAGGAAGTGTATCACACCTGTATAGGAGACTTTCCCAAAACCCTACTAACATACCATGGTGCAGTAGTGGTTCCCATGGTGGCCTTTTACCCAACACCGAACCCAATACCAGAAGTCCCAAGACAGGAAGAGGCTGACCCCATACTACAGGAGGTTCCAGGCCAGGAAGAACAGATTCCTGGTCAGAGTAATCCCATTCACGGTGGACTTGCCAACTCCATAGTCGTGGAATTATCTTTAGCAGAGCGGGCAGATACTACATCCGCAGAAGACAGTAGTACACCACATGAAGAGACACCGCTATTACGTAGATCACAGCGTAGTACCCAGGGTCAATTACCGGCCAGGTATGCAGATTACCAACTATAAAGCTCATAATGTGAATTGTATATATGTTATGCCGTATATAGTTAAACAGAAAATGTAGTATAGTCATTGCTATCAGTCTGCAACGTTTAAGCCCAGTGCCTACAGAGACTTGTCTGTATGAACTTATTGCATATTCTTGAACTTTTTATCAGCCCGGAGGCACTAAATCAAAGCTCCGGAAAGACTGCTTTTTGAACTTTTCTTTTTGCTCTTTTTGAACTTTCTTTAGACTTTATATTGATAACTCCGTTGGAAAAATGGAACTAAATTCCTGGACACTAAGTACAGTGCCGTTCCTAATACCTTCAAGGATAGAACTGTATTAATGGACGCTATTTGAAGTGACTTTTTACAGAACTCTATTTTTGTTTCCTTGAGTGGTTTTTGTAACTTTTTATTTTTAAGACTCTGTACATATTAATTGTTATTTCAAAATGTTATTGTCCCACAGTCCCGGAGTACTGTTCTTAACTAAGGGGGAATGTGGCACCCCTAGGGGTATTTGCCACAAAAATAGTTACTGACAGTAAGTACAAATACTAAAATAGCAAGACTGCACTACCACCTCTGGCCAGAAGGGGGAGCTCCAGAGACTCCCCTTGATCCATTCTGGTCTGAGAGAAGAAATGGCAGTTGGGCTAAGGAGCTGAAAGTGAGAGGTCATACAGTTGAATCTCTAACAGCCCTGTGACTGTTACCAGGCCAAAATCACCGGCCTGAGGAGAAGAGGGATAGAGAAAAAGGACATTGTGAGAACCGGTGTATCATTAATCACTACCCAGAACAGGCGCAAAGACGGATACCGGATCCGTGGCTGTATTCATTATATATAATGCAGCAACCGGAAAAATGTGAGGTGATATCAGCTTCACTAGGGTCGGATGCAACAACAGACACAGAGTTCAGCGGTACTCCCAGAGGGGGTAAACCGATAAAAGGACTCGGGTTGCCCGTCGAACCAGGACCCGGAGGGGACAGATTGGGCCGGCAGCCAGTTCACATACAGCAGCAGGGCCACACAGAAATTGCGCACAATAAGAGGCGAAGACCCCGGCAGGGTCAAAGTAACTCAGAGTTCCCATACAGACTCCGGTGACAGGACTGGTTGTAAATCCCTTTATGTTAAAGTAAACTGGTTAAACGTTTCAGTGCCTCAGTCTTTCATTTGGACAATAGCCATCTATCCAGGATCGAGATCGTCACCGCTGGGAGAACCTGCTGCTGATCAAGTAAGTGCCTGTCCCCTCATGATACCCCTTACACTGTGCATTGCCTGAGGCCACAGCACCGGGTCAAGCCACCCGTGACATCCCCCTCAAGAGACAGACTCCATTGGTCCGGTGCTGGGTATCCCGGTCTCCTGGGCGTCACACTAGCGATCCGTGACGTTGCAGCGTCCTCGCTAGCGATATCGTCCAGTGTGATAGGCAGCAGCGATCAGGCCCCTGCTGTGATGTCGCTGGTCGGGGAAGAAAGTCCAGAACTTTGTTTCGTCGCTGGATCTCCCGCTGACATCGCTGAATCGGCGTGTGTGACGCCGATTCAGCGATGTCTTCGCTGGTAACCAGGGTAAACATCGGGTTACTAAGTGCTGGGCCGCGCTTAGTAACCCGATGTTTACCCTGGTTACCATCGTTAAAGTAAAAAAAACAACCACTACATACTTACCTACCGCTGTCTGTCCCCGGCGCTCTGCTTCTCTGCTCTGGCTGTGAGCACAGCGGCCGGAAAGCAGAGCGGTGACGTCACCGCTCTGCTTTCCGGCTGCCCGGCGCTCACAGCCAGAGCAGAGAAGCACAGCGCCGGGGACAGACAGCGGTAGGTAAGTATGTAGTGGTTGTTTTTTTTTACTTTAACGATGGTAACCAGGGTAAACATCGGGTTACTAAGCGCAGCCCTGCGCTTAGTAACCCGATGTTTACCCTGGTTACCGGCATCGTTGGTCGCTGGAGAGCTGTCTGTGTGACAGCTCTCCAGCGACCAAACAGCGACGCTGCAGCGATCCGGATCATTGTCGGTATCGCTGCAGCGTCGCTTAGTGTGACGGTACCTTTAGTCTTCGTTTTTCCAAACTAAATTGACCCAAGTGTAATAACCTATCTTGGTATTGCAGACCCCCCCAGTCCTCTAATAACCTTGGTCGCTCTTCTCTGCACCCGCTCTAGTTCAGCTATGTCTTTCTTATACACCGGAGACCAGAACTGTGCACAGTATTCTAAGTGTGGTCGAACCAGTGACTTGTATAGAGGTAAAATTATGTTCTCCTCATGAGCATCTATGCCTCTTTTAATGCATCCCATTATTTTATTTGCCTTTGTAGCAGCTGCCTGACACTGGCCACTGAATATGAGTTTGTCATCCACCCATACACCCAGGTCTTTTTCATTGACGGTTTTGCCCAGAGTATTATAATTAAGCACATAATTATACATCTTATTACTTCTACCCAAGTGCATGACCTTACATTTATCCCCATTAAAGCTCATTTGCCACTTGTCAGCCCAAGCTTCTAGTTTACATAAATCATCCTGTAATATAAAATTGTCCTCCTCTGTATTGATTACCCTGCAGAGTTTAGTGCCATCTGCAAATATTGAAATTCTGCTCTGTATGCCCCCTACAAGGTCATTAATAAATATGTTAAAAAGAAGAGGGCCCAATACTGACCCCTGTGGTACCCCACTGCTAACCGCTACCCAGTCCGAGTGTGCTCCATTAATAACCACCCTTTGTTTCCTATCCCTGAGCCAGTTCTCAACCCACTTGCACATATTTTCCCCTATCCCCTTTAAATTCCATTTCCATGATTTCTGCATCTTGTCTTGTTTTATGCCTATTTTTATCTGATTTAATTTCACCGATACAAAAGAAGAAAAGAAGAAAAATGCAAAACAGGGAAGATTATTTTCACATGCAAATGTTTTTGTTTACCTTACAACTCCAAGACTTGCAGCAAATATTGTTCTGCACTAACATCTGTTTCCCTTTAATTGTATAATATTTTGCAATAGTATATATAATATTCTGTCTTACTTATTTTTAATGTTAAAATGACAAACATTTTCCAGCGCTATTATTCTTCTGTAGGTTAAGGACTCAGCCATATGGTGTAGTTGGAACATACAGCTTTAGGCCAACTTTTAATCGAAGCGAATGTACTTATCTTTTTCGGATCCTGCGTGACATAAGCAAATGCTGCCACCTATTGTAGACATGCCTCATGTAACTTTCTAATAGACGACTGCTGCGAATCTGCTGATGTTTTGTCTTCTACTTAAATAATTTCAATTAATGTCGGTACGTTTTTTGTAAAAGTAAATACTTATACTTACATAAAATATAATATTTTAAAGTTTTTTTTTTAATGTCTGACAGCAGGAAAACTCAATAAATAAGAAAAGGACCAATACGCAACAATTAAAGGAAACTTGTTACTAGGTTATGCTGCCTGAAGTACGGGCATTATGAATGAGAGCCTGGCAGTGCGATTGCAGCCACGTATTCTGTGCGATTTGAGCCAAGTTAGTTCTTTCCCTATGGTCCACAGCCGACTTTTCAAAATATTTTTTCTCTGAGAATTTCACAAGTAAAACACACTTGCCTGCAATCGTGCTGCCAGCCTATGACAGGTTCCCCACCACTCAAATATCTAGTAGCCCCTACTGTTCACTTTGCTCCAGCAAACGACATGACTTACATCCATATAACCAATCACCAATTACCCGATTTATCCAGGACTATTTCTTTTTTTTTTCTACATTCAGGCCATGTGCACACGTTCAGTATTTTTCGTGTTTTTTTCGCGTTTTTTCGCTATAAAAATGTGATAAAAATGCGAAAAAAAACGCTTACATATGCCTCCTATTATTTAAAGTGTATTCCGCATTTCTTGTGCAAATGTTGCTTTTTTTTCCGCGAAAAAAATCGCATTGCGGAAAAAAAAGCAACATGTTCATTAAATTTGAGGAATTGCGGGGATTCCGCACACCTAGGAATGCATTGATCTACTTACTTTCCGCATGGGGCTGTGCACACCATGCGGGAAGTAAGCAGATTATGTACGGTTGGTACCCAGGGTGGAGGAGAGGAGACTCTCCTCCACGGACTGGGCACCATATAATTGGTAAAAAAAAAAGAATTAAAATAAAAAATAGTGATATACTCACCCTCTGATGGCCCCGGAGTCCTCCCGCCTCTCATCGGTGCATGCTGTCGCTTCCGTTCCAATAGATGGTGTGTGTGAAGGACCTGCGATGACTTCGCAGTCTTGTGATTGGTCGCGTGACCGCTCACGTGACCGCGACGTCATCGAAGGTCCTGCACACACACACCATCTATAGGAACGGACGCCGCTGAGGAGATCGGCTGTCTGCAGGTAAGTATAACCATTTTTTTTAATTTTCTTTATTATTTTTCAACATTCTATCTTTTACTATTGATGCTGCACAGGCAGCATCTATAGTAAAAAGTCGGTCACACTTGTCAAACACTATGTTTGACAAGTGTGACCAACCTGTCAGTCAGTTTTCCAAGCGATGTTACAGATCGCTTGGAAAACTTTAGCATTCTGCAAGCTAATTTCGCTTGCAAAATGCTAAAAAAAAACGCGAAAAAAACGGGGAAAAAAACGCAAAAAAAATGCGGATTTCTTGCAGAAAATTTCCACTTTTCTTCAGGAAATTTCTGCAAGAAATCCTGACGTGTGCACATACCCTCAGAGGCAGGCAGTTGCTACAGTACTTACCTGTTGTACTCGGCGCTGGCACAGAGCGGTCACAAACTGCTCCTGCTGGCAATTCAGCAGTTTCTGCACATGTCATGTTGATAGGGCAGCGGCTTCTCTTCCTGCTCTGTTGACTTGGCTTGACTTCAAACGTCATCCTGATTGACAGCCGGCTCCCTGCTGTCTAAGCACCAATAGTTGTCTGTCAATCAGATTGATGTCGGCAGTCACACCCCATCGACAGAGCAGTCCGGAAGAAGAAAAGCTGCTCTGTTGTCGCTGAGCAGGTAAATCTGTGGCAGGAGCGGTCGGTGACCACTCTGTGCCAGCATCAAGTAGAACAGGCAGGTCATTAGCAACTACCTGCCTGTTCGATTTAAGGCCCATAGTAAAATAAAAGGAGTCCCAGATAAACTCTTTAAGCAATCATTGACCTAAGTAATCTTGCGCCATACATGAGACATTATCCTTAATACCAATGATTGACTGCAGGAAGCGTTCGTGTACATGACATCCGCATAGTAAATAAAGACGAGCAGAGGGACGGTGCTGGATCGGTGAGGAATTTAACAGTAAAACTGTAGTTTTGCATATTGGAGAGAGGGCACACGGATGGTTGACATGGCTGCAAATTTCTTAGTAATAAAAAAGAAAGAGTACTACCTTCTTTTTTTCTTGTGATATTTTGAACTCCTAAGAAATGGTGCCAATTATGCCAAAGATCCAGGGCAGTGCACATGTCCTAGATCTTAGGTCAGTGGCCTTGATCTCCAGTTCAGCACCTCTTTGAACTGTATCGGCATCAACATGATGCAATGCAGCCATAGTCTCCCTGCTCCAGCGCTCTCCATCCTGTATTGTTTTTTTCTCAGTGGACATTCAGTTATACATTTATTATAAATTGAATAGGGTGCATATAATATTTAATGTTAATAATAAAAATGTGCTATTATGTCAGACACAATTTAATTAGGCTTTCCCCCAGTATACTCCTATTGCATGCCAATAAGAAACAGTGGGGAAAAAAGGATTTAGTCAGCCATCAATTGTGCAAGTTCTCCCACTTAAAAAGATGAGAGAGGCCTGTAATTGACATTATAGGTAGACCACAACTATAAGAGTCAATATGAAAAAAACAAATCCAGAAAATCACCTTGTCTGATTTGGCAAGATTTATTTTTCAAATTATGGTGGAAAATAAGTATTTGGTCATTAACAAAAGTTCATCTCAATATTTTGTTATATATCCTTTGTTGGCAATGAGAGTGGTCAACATCTTCTGTAAGTCTTCACAAGGTTGGCACACACTGTTGGTGGTATGTTGGCCCATTCCTCCATGCAGATCTCCTCTAGAGCTGTGATGTTTTGTGCCTGTCACTGGGCAACACGGACTTTCAACTCCCTCCAAAGGTTTTCTATGGGGTTGAGATCTGGAGAATGGCTAAGCCACCCAAGGACCTTCATATGATTCTCACGAAGCCAATTCTTCATTGCCCTGGCGGTGTGCTTGGGATCATTATCATGCTGAAAAACCCATCCACGTTTGATCTTCAATGCCCTTGCTGATGGAAGGAAGTTTGCACTCAAAATCTCATGATATCTGGACCCATTCATTCTTTCATGTACACAGATCAGTCGTCTTGGTCCCTTTGCAGAGAAACAGCCCCAAAGCATAACATTGACACCCCCATGCTTCACAGTAGGTACAGTGTTCTTTGGATGCAACTCAGCATTCTGTCTCCTCCAAAGAGTTTTGTTTCAGTTCTACTTTTTTCATCAGACCATAGGACATTCTCCCAATACTCTTATGGATAATCCAATTACTCTCTAGGAAGCTTCAGACGGGCTGGACATGTTCTGCCTTAAGCAGGGGGACATGTCTGGCCCTGCAGGATCTGAGTCCCTGGTGGTGTAGTGTGTTACTGATGGTAGCCTTTGTTACGGTGGTCCCAGCTCTATGCAGGTCATTCACTAGGTCCCCCCATGTGGTTCTGGAATTTGTGCTCACCATTCTTATGATTATCTTGATTATTTTGAGCCCCAGATCGAGGGAGATACAAGTGGTCTTGTATGTCTTCCATTTTCTAATTATTATTGCTCCCACAGCTGATGTAATCATGCCAAGCTGCTTGCCTATTGCAGATTCAGTCTTCCCAGCCTGGTTCAGGGCTACAATTTTGTTTCAGGTGTCCTTTGACAGCTCTTTGGTCTTCACCATAGTGGAGTTTGGAATGTGACTGTTTGAGGTTGTTGAAAGGTGTCTTTTATACTTATAATAAGTTCAAACAGGTGCCATTACTACAGGTATTGAGTGGAGGACAGAGGAGCCTCTTAAAGAAGAAGTTACAGGTCTGTGAGAGCCAGAAATCTTGCATGTTTTTAGGTGACCGAGTACTTATTTTCCACCATAATTTTCAAAATAAATCTTGCCAAATAAGTCAAGGTGATTTCCGGATTTGTTTTCTCATTTTGACTCCCATAGTTGTGGTCTACGTATGATGTCAATTACAGGCCTCTCTCATCTTTTTTAAAGGGCCTCTGTCACCCCTTTCAGCCGTTATAAACTAAAAGAGCCACCTTGTGCAGCAGTAATGCTGCATTCTAACAAAGTGGCTCTTTTAGTTTTTGGTGCAGTTATTGCCGAAATAAAGCGTTTTATAATTTCGCCAAAATACCTTTCTTTAGCCAGGGAGGCAGGTCTTAACCCCCCTGCTGGAAACGCCACACTGCCGTCACTCAAATCTTCAGGGGTGCCAGGCGCCGCCCCCTCCATGCTGTTTTCCCATGAAAACTGACGCCTGCGCTGTTTAGTACTGGCTGGTGCAGGCGCAGTGAGCTCTGGCCGTCTGACCTCACATGCAGTCTTGCAGACAGTGCCTGCACCAGCCAGTACTAAACAGTGCAGGCGCCGGATTTCATGGGAAAACAGCGCGGAGGGAGCGGCGCCCCTGAAGATTTGAGTGATGGCAGTGTGGCGATTCCAGCAGGGGGGTTAAGACCTGCCTCCCTGTCTAAAGACAGATATTTTGGCGAAATTATAAAACGCTTTATTTTGGCAATAACTGCACCAAAAACTAAAAGAGCCACCTTGTTAGAATGCAGCATTACTGGTGCACAAGGTGGCATTTATAGTTTATAATGGCTGGAGGGGGTGACAGAGGCCCTTTAAGTAGGAGAACTTACATAATTGGTAGCTGACTAAATACTTTTTTTCCCCCCACTGTATGCCATAAATGTCTGATTGCCATTAGTCACCCTACCAGGATCCACACTGATCTGGAGAGCATCTTAGTGCTGTTTAAGTGGAAAGCTGTCATAAAAAAATGACCTATTTTTCAACAGAAACCATCATTCTAATTTTTATTTAAAAAAATCAATAGCACATATGAAACTCAGCAACTTTGTAATTTATCTGATAAGATAAATCTATTTCTTTCTCCTCCTGGACTGATCTTTCACTCTCAATTCATGAGTAAATTCTGCAAAATCTGTATTTAGTGAAGACAGATTTTCCCATTACTGAGAAAGAAAATTACATTTGGTGCTTTTAACAACTGAACGTTCAATGACGGATATATCCCGACATTGGACGCCACCCCCTGTTTGGTGCGGGCTCCGGCGATGAGCCCGCACCTTTTACGGCACATGTGCCCATAACAGACGTGGGTGGAATCGCGATCTACCCACGGCTGTTAACATGTTAAACACCGCTTGTCAGAGTTTGAAAGCGGCATTTAACATGCATGCACAGGAAGCGCGTCATTAACCCTGCCCATCGGCACCCGTGTCACATGACCGCGGGTCAACGATGGGTTGGCATGACAACCCAAGGTCTGCAGGCGACCCATGTGGTTGTCATAGCTGGATAGCTATGAGCGCCACCCAGTGGTTGGCGCTCATAGCAAGTGAGCATTTCTGCTACATAGAGCAGAGCTGCAGCCCTGCTCTATGTAGCACAAGCGATCAGCTGCTTCTAGTATCCCATGGAGACTGTTGAAGCAAATAAAAAGTTTAAAAAAAAGTTTTAAAAAATATAAAAAAATATAAAATATATAAATGTTCAAATCATCCCATTTGCCCTATTCAAAATAAAACAATAAAAAAAATCAAATATACGCATATTCGGTATTGTCGCATTCAGAATCGCCCGATCTGTGAATATATAAAAAGGATTAATCTAATCATAGTTACATAGTTATTAAGGTTGAAGGAAGACTATAAGTCCATCTAGTTCAACCCATAGCCTAACCTAACATGCCCTAACATGTTGATCCAGAGGAAGGCAAAAAAAAACCATGTGGCTGTAAGTGGAGTCAGGAAGGAATTTTTTTCCCCAATGTGGAGCTTACTATTTGTTAGCTCCACATTGGGGAAAAAAATTCCTTCCTGACTCCACATACAGCAATCAGACTAGTTCCTAGGATCAACGCCCTATCAAGGAATCTAGTGTATATACCCTGTAACATTATACTTTTCCAGAAATGTATCCAGTCCCCTCTTAAATTTAAGTAATGAATCACTCATTACAACATCATACGGCAGAGAGTTCCATAGTCTCACTGCTCTTAAGCTACTTTCACACTGGCGTCAGAATCTCCCCGTCGCAATGCGTCGGGCAGAGATTCCGACGCTAGTGTTTGACGCACTGCACAATGGGTGCAGCGGATGCATTTCTCCGGCGCATCCGCTTCCCCATTGTGAGGTGCGGGGAGGTGGGGGCGAAGTTCCGGCCGCGCATGCGCGGTCGGAAAAAGCGGTCCATCAGGAGCAAAAAACGTTACATGTAACGTTTTTTGCTCATGGCGGTCCGCCACAACACGGCGCAACCGTCGCACGACGGTTGCGACGTGTGGCAAAGCGTCGCAATGCGTCGCTAATGCTAATCTATGGGGCAAAAACGCATCCTGCGTTTTTTGCCATAAACGACGCATTGCGACGTCTGGCAAAAAACGCCAGTGTGAAAGTAGCCTTACAGTAAAGAATCCGCGTCTGTTATTATGCTTAAACCTTTTTTCCTCCAAACGCAGAGGATGCCCCCTTTTCCCTGTTTCAGGTCTATGATTAAAAAGATCATCAGAAAGGTCTTTGTACTGTCCCCTCATATATTTATACATTAAAATAAGATCACCCCTTAGTCTTCGTTTTTCCAAACTAAATAGCCCCAAGTGTAATAACCTATCTTGGTATTGCAGACCCCCCAGTCCTCTAATAACCTTGGTCGCTCTTCTCTGCACCGGCTCCAGTTCAGCTATGTCTTTCTTATACACCGGAGACCAGAACTGTGCACAGTATTCTAAGTGTGGTCGAACTAGTGACTTGTATAGAGGTAAAATTATGTTCTCCTCATGAGCATCTATGCCTTTATCAGTAAATGTCATAGCAATAAAAAAAATTGAAACTCCAGAATTAAGTTTTTTTGGTCCCTGCAACATTGCAATAACGGGCAATCATAAGATCATATACACACCAAAATAGTATCAATAAAACTGTCAGATCAATGCACAAAAATAAGCCCTTACCCAACACCAGATCCCAAAAAATGGACGCTGTGGGTCTCGGAAAATGGCGACATTTTTTTTTTCTGTTTATAAACTTTGGATTTTTTTCACCCTTTAAATAATAAAGAACCTAGACATGTTTGATGTCTGTGAACTTATAATGACCTGGAGAAACATAATGGCAGGTCAGTTTTAGCATTTACAGAACATGGTGAAAAAAAACAAAAAAACAATTGTGGAAGTGCACTTTTTTTGCAATTTCACCGCATTTGGAATTTATTTCCCATTTTCCAGTACACAATATGTAAAATCAATGGTGTCATTCAAAAGTACAACTCGTCCCACAAATAACAAGGCCTCAGTAAATAAAAACAAGTGGCCATCATTACTTTAAGAAATGAAGGTCAGTCAGTCCGAAAAATTGGGAAAACTTTGAAAGTGTCCCCAAGTGCAGTTGCAAAAACCATCAAGCGCTACAAAGAAACTGGCTCACATGAGGACCGCCCCAGGAAAGGAAGACCAAGAGTCACCTCTGCTTCTGAGGATCAGGTTATCGGAGTCACCAGCCTCAGAAATCGCAGGTTAACAGCAGCTCAGATTAGAGACCAGGTCAATGCCACACAGAGTTCTAGCAGCAGACACATCTCTACAACAACTGTTAAGAGGAGACTTTGTGCAGCAGGCCTTCATGGTAAAATAGCTGCTAGGAAACCACTGCTAAGGACAGGCAACAAGCAGAAGAGACTTGTTTGGGCTACAGAACACAAGGAATGGACATTAAACCAGTGAAAATCTGTGCTTTGGTCTGATGAGTCCAAATTTGAGATCTTTGGTTCCAACCACCGTGTCTTTGTGCGACGCAGAAAAGGTGAACGGATGGACTCTACATGCCTGGTTCCCACCGTGAAGCATGGAAGAGGAGGTGTGATGGTGTGGGGGTGCTTTGCTGGTGACACTGTTGGGGATTTATTCAAAATTGAAGGCATAATGAACCAGCATGGCTACCACAGCATCTTGCAGTGGCATGCTATTGCATCCGGTTTGGCATGCTATTCCATGCGGTTTGCATTTAGTTGGACCATCATTTATTTTTCAACAGGACAATGACCCCAAACACACCTCCAGGCTGTGTAAGGGCTATTTGACCAAGAAGGAGAGTGATGGGGTGCTACGCCAGATGACCTGGCCTCCACAGTCAACAGACCTGAACCCAATCGAGATGGTTTGGGGTGAGCTGGACTGCAAAGTGAAGGCAAAAGGGCCAACAAGTGCTAAGCATCTCTGGGAACTCCTTCAAGATTGTTGGAAAACCATTTCCGGTGACTATTTCTTGAAGCTCATCAAGAGAATGCAAAGAGTGTGCAAAGCAGTCATCAAAGCAAAAGGTGGCTACTTTGAAGAACCTACTGTAGAATATAAGACATAATTTCACTTTTTTCCCACTTTTTTGTTAAGTATATAATTCCACATGTGTTAATTCATAGTTTTGATGCCTTCAGTGTGAATTTACAATTTTCATAGTCATGAAAATACAGAACAATCTTTAAACGAGAAGGTGTGTCCAAACTTTTGGTCTGTACTGTATATATTGATAGATAGATAGATACAGTATATAGTTACTCTTCAAATCAGGTTTTTCATTTTTCTTACTTTTAGGTAACAATGTTTATTTTTGTTTGCATATTACAATCTTTCTTAAAAATAAAAAAATGTAAAAAAACCTTGAAATTCTCACACTGGCCACTATGACTATTTTGTACCCTAACTTCCTGTTGTTTCAGGAAACAACACATGTACATTAACTTCAATGTTCAGACCCAAAACTCCATCTTTTATATTGAATTGTCTAATGACGGTGTGTAAAGGTAATTTTGAAGGGAGGGGAAAGTGCAACATCACCTATTGTGAATGGTGGATCCTATGTTTTCAGCTGTGTATAAAGGTGCTACCTATCACTGTATTCCTGCCTCTGATGATAATGAAACTGCTGAAAACTCAATGGACAGGAAGTATAAATCTAAAATGCCCCAGTGGCTAGTGTGAAAATTGCAAGATTGACCATTTTCATTTTTTTAAAGATTATAATATGGAAAAAAGCATTACTAAATATATTAAAAGATATATGTAGCATAAAAACCTGATAAAACAATTGGTAATTTTCTGATGATAGCTTCCATATACATGAACTTTTAGGTCCCTTAGAAATGAGGGTTAAACTGAAGCAGTTGGGCAGCTTCCGATCAGACGTAGCAGTCGACCGTCTTGCAAATTGAAAGCTGTGGTAGTAAAAACTGATTTGTCTATCACCAGGAGTTGTGAGTGTGCACATTGTAAATTTAATTAAACAGCAGGTGCAAAATCAGGTCATATGGCTTTGATGTGCCCCATGTGACAATGACAAGTAGACAATGATTCTAATACGAGCTCATTTGCATATATTTGCATTGGATTGCAGAGAACACTGTATCTTTCACCTGCTTTTGTAGGATGTTTCTGCTAAGTTTTCTCCCATTTGAGTGTACCGTTGTGGCTGCATCACGACTGATAAACACAATATATTGTTATAAATTATGGAAACCCGCTCCTGTCTGTGGGAAGCAGATTTAAAATATATTATGCATAATGCAATGTCATAGCAAGTTACTGCCTCATATCCACGTCCATTGTGTTATTACATTTAGCATTATCATTATTTTGCAGGATGGAGAATTTGCACTTTATCTGGGTGTAGAGAAGCTTATGGACAGAAGAGGATTACAGTTTAATAAAAGCAGGTCTAATAGTGGGTGATATTTAAAGGGGCTTTCAGTTTTCATGACTTTAACGTAGATGACCTAGGCAATATCCGATCAGTTGTGGTCAGACTCCTGGCGCCTCTACTGATCAGCTGATTGAAGGGATTGCAGCGTGCTGTAAGCGACACAGCTCCATACATTGTGTAGTGGCTGTGAATGGTACTGCAGCTTTCTTCTACGCAAGAGGTCAATGATTGCATAGTATGTTTTACCCCCCTAGAGCCCATTTTGAACTTAAAATTGCAGTCAGATGGCGGTATAGATCGGACCGAGATCGGACTGGCCGACCCAAGTGTGACAGATGGATAGAAATGCATGAAGCTCAGGTCAAGAGAGCCACCTACCAGTTCGTGCAATGTTTTTCGATCTCATTCCTATTTATGTGGACGTCTGACTGCGCCATAAAGAGAATGTCCACTTTCAGGAAAGTGGGCTCCAACCTATGTAAAATACATAAAATATTAAGCTCAGCAGACACTGGATCCAGCACTGGCTTCCCGCCAATGCTCCAGTCCCAGTGTTAACACTACAGAAGTAACGGCAGCATGTCAATAGCACATGTCACCGCACTAGCCAGTCACTGAGCTCAGTACTCATGTGCTGCTGATATGACTTTACCACTATAGTCAAAGCACCAGGACCAGAGCAGCGGTGGGGAGCCGACATTGGACCAATGGAGATTGAGTACCTGCGGAGCTTTAATATTTTATGCCTTTTACACTGTTAGTTGAGATTCTGGTTTGGCTATTATCCTAAGTTATGTGACAAGGCTCGTTAAAGGGTCAACATTGACTGTTAGGATTGCTACTTCCAATAGATGGCACTAGAGTTCTAGTTCTCATCCTCTCTGAAGAGACAATTTGCATATTTCCCAGAGGAGCATTGCGGCTTTAAGTCTCCTCACCTCGACATGCTTACCATGTCACTCTCCACAAGGAGAAACAATACTTCTTGGACACTGTTAGGGGGAAAGTAGAAAACCCTTTTAATGACCAAGAACCATTTTTCAAATCTGTCATGTGCCACTTTACGAGGCAATATCTCTGGAATGCTTCTTGCTGTACTAACGATTCTGAGATTGTACTTTATATTAGCTGTATAATTCATAGCGGTAAAAGTCAACATATTTAGCATTTTTAAAACCAAAAACACATGGGCCACCTGCATAGCGAACAAGACTGTAGGAACCTGTTCACACCACCAAAGAACTTGAAAACACAAAAGCGCACAGAGAGGTCAAAAAATACTCTGTTGTAAAAAAGTCACAGGACTGCTCTATTATGGGTATACCTTGGCGATTGGTGGAGCAGCTTAACATACTTTTTTTGCAAAAAAACGTATTAACTAAATACCCTGTATTTTTTCATTTTTGACTAGCACTTGCTTATTTACTGTGACTTTTTCTATTCACAGATAGCACTGCCTCCCTGTCTCTTTTTATAATAATAAATGCACAGATAGTGCTGGCTCCCTGCCTCTCTCTATAATAATGTATGCATAGTAGAGAGGGTGTTTATTGATTTGTCCATTGGTCGGGTTAATAATCTCCAGCCTCTGGACAGTAGCTGTGGAAGCTTCCTCTTTACCTGCCGGGATCTGAGGCTCTTCTTTTGATCAGCCAACCTGTTGCAACATCTTAGCGGCATGATGCACATGTGATGTGGCGCCAAGCCGGCTAATAAAAAAAAGCTTCAGATATGATGAAGTTCTCTCTACTCCGGTCCAGTGGCCACAGATCACTGACGTCGCTGATGGACCAAGTTGGACAAATCGATTTTCACCAACTCTAATGCATAGATCGTACTGCCTTCCTGTATCTCCCTGTAATTGTGTATGCATAGATTGTGTAATGTATGCATAGATAGTACTGCCTCACTGTCTCTCCCTGCACTTGTTTATGCATAGATAGTTCTGTCTCACCTTCCATATAGTAGTGTATGCATAGATAGTCCTGCCTCCTGCATGCCTCTCTGTAATAGTGTATGCACAGACAGAACTGCCTATCTATCTCTCCCTATAGTAGTCATAGAATCATAGAATGTTAGAGTTGGAAGGGACCTTGAGAGTCATCATGTCCAACCCCCGCTCAATGCAGGATTAACTAAATCATTTCAGACAGGTGTCTGTCCAGCCTCTGAAGACTTCCATTGAAGTAAAACTCACCAGATTTTACTAGTTTCTTATAGTGTATACATAACTACCACTACCTCCCTGCCTCTCCCCATAATAGTGTATGTATATATAGTACTGCCCCCTTTTCTCTCCCTATAATAGTGTATGGATAGATACTACTGTCTCACTATCTCTCCCTGTAATAATGTATGCACAGATAGTACTGCCTCCCTGTCTCTCCCTGTACGGCCGGGGTCACACTAGATAGTTTTACGGACGTATGAGAGGCGCAAAAACAGCGCATTGCACACCGACCAATGATTCTCTATGGGGCAGCTCCTATCTGCCGTATATTTCGCAGCCGTATTTTACGGGCTGAGAATATCGCAGCATGCTGCTTTTGTCAGCGTATTGCACAAAAAATCCGCCAAATGAAAATCTATGGGGGCGAGAAAAATACGGATTACACACAGACCATCAGTGTGACTTGCGAGAAATACGCAGCTGTGTTCTATAGAAAAGCCGGCAATTCAGTGCGGTGTACAGTAAAATCACACTGACAGGTTAGAATAGAATAGCTAAAATAAATGTCAAAATATAGTATAGGCATATATATATGTCATTGAGACACACACATATATGTATATATAGTATATATATTTATAATTCATACAGTGCTAGATAGCAGAAAAGTCGGTAATTCAATTGCCGGCTTTTGCTATCTCCTTATCAAACCCGACAGGATATGAGACATGGTTTACATACAGTAAACCATTTCATATCCCTTATTTTTTACATATTCCTCACTACTAATGTTAGAAGTGTCTGTGTGCAAAATTTGGTTGCTCTAGGTGATAAAATAAAGGGTTAAATCACGGAAAAAATTGGCGTGGGCTCTTGGCCAGATTGGAAAAGCCAGTGACTGAGGGCAGATATTAATTGCCTAGAGAGGGACCATGGTTATTGTCCCCCACCCTGGCTAAAAAAATCTGCCCCCAGAAAAGGCACATCTGTAAGATGCGCCTATTCTGGCACTTGGCCTCTCTCTTCCAACTCCCGAGTAGCTCTGGGATTTGGGGTAATAAAGGGTTAATGTCACCTTGCTATTGTAGCCTGGTTAATAATGGAGAGTTGTCAATAAGACGTCTATCCATTATTAATCCAATAAAGTAGTAAAGGGTTAATAATACACACACACATTATGAATAAAGTATTTTAATGAAATAAATACACACATGGGGTTTTAAAATCTTTATTGTACGCTTAATCCACCTGAAGACCCTCGTTCTGTAAAAAAAAATAACATAAAAAAGCAACAATTTTCCATACCTTTCCGGCGACCAGTCCCACATTGTAAATCCATCTGAAGGGGTTAAATAAATTTACAACCAGGAGCCTGCTAATGCAGCTGTTGCTCCTGGTTGTAAAAACTGGGAAATGAATGGAATGCAGGGGAACGTAGCATCGTAGACTTGCGGTGATGCGCCCCCTGGTGGCATAAACTCTTATGAATTCTAGCATGGGAAAATAATCAGAAAAATTCCCACGCTAAAGTTCATATGAGTTCATGCCAGCAGGGTGTGCAGCACCGCAAGTCTACAATGCTACGTTCCCCTGCATTCCATTCATTCACAGATAGTGCTGCCTCCCTGCCTTTCCCTATAATAGTATTGGTAGGGCTAGCGGAACGCACCAAATAATAAGATAGGTAGAATAAGGTGTGTTCTCAGCCCGGGGTCCACCGTGCAGAGATGGAACCTGCTGCCAAGTAATGGCAGACTATATGGCGGTACAATGTGAATACACACGGGTTAACTTCACCCTGTGTGAAGGAAGCTAACCCTGTTAAGTCACAGGTCCGCGGTACCGCACACAAGAGCACAAGCAAGGAGTCTCCGAGCTCAGTCCTAAGACTTGGGATCTGAGTCTGTGTAGACTACTTGCGGTCAACACCGCAACTGGGGTGTCAGCGTAACCAAAATAATAACAAAGGAATGCACGAGAGTGCGTGCGGTGCCGCACTGGCGGACGCCACTAACCACCCAGGCTAGGGTCAGGAAAGCGCTGTGAAAGCGCACGGTGCCACACTGGTGGACAAAGCAACTAGACACTATATTAGTGTGTAACGTGCTGTTGGATAAGTCAGGCGCTAGATAGCAATCATACACCTTCCGCAAACAGTCATCCAATAGGGAGGGTTATTTAAAGAGCGACTTTCACTCACAACACACACACGTTTACAAATGTACACTAGCGCATGGCCGTGCGGCCCTGCGAGCCTTAAATAGCTGCAGCACGTATAGGACCTTTCAAAGAAGGATCAATGGAATTGCTGCAGTACCTGAGCATGTGACCCTAGATCTCCACTGAGAGATCTTGCCCTGGGCATGCTCAGTGTGCAAAGCAGAACTTAGTCCTAGTACCTACAGGACCTTCCGTGAGAAGGACCAATGGAAGTTGCTGCAGTACCTGAGCATGTGACCCTAGATCTCCACTGAGAGATCTTGCCCTGGGCATGCTCAGTGTGTGCAAAGTAGGACTTAGTCCCAGAAGTGTCTGCTCGCCGCTGCCCAGCACTGGCTTCAATGGCAAAAGCTGGAAAAGCAGCAGCAACCCTATGCACAGAGTGAGACTGAGCAAGACGCTGGGACCGACGTCTCCGCTGAGCAGACTCCACTGTGGCTGGAGAAGAATGGGAGACCGCAGCAGAGATTGTTCGAGATTCCCCCTGTGCAGAGGCGGGAACTCGACACCTAACAAGTATACACATAGATAATACTGCCTAAACGTCTCTTCATCACACAGCACACAATAAAAAATGGTTGCTGGTTACAACATCAAAAGTAGGCATTGCATATTGGTATGTACTACACCTGTTAACTAGCAAATGTTTTTCATTCGCTTTTAGAATACCATGACCAGACTATGCATAAAATTACTAAATTCGAGGCAAATATAAGATTAATCATTAAGCTTTGCATAACATATATATCATTTGTTTTTGCTCATCTAAAATGAAGAATCACTTGGTCATGTTGCCAATAGACTGGACTGAGGCAGCGCTGCTAATAAACAACAGCTGTGGTGGGCAATCTGGCTCTGGCATGGAATTAAATTTAAGGTGTATCTGGCACAACGTCCGGCAAATGTCTTGACCGTCTCTTTCCCACATGTGTGGGATTATGAGAGATATCTGATGGAATATGCTTAAAAAGCTGCTAAACTCACAGTTGCACCTGGTCCGTCTATTACGAAATGGCTTATCATTTTTCTTACTCATTTGACTCTATTTTGCTGACGTAAATTAAAGTCACTTTTTCAACCTACATGTCAGAAAACCGAAAAAAAAAAAAAAATAAAACATCAAAATAAAAAAATAAGAAAAATTATGGAAAAACAGATGTATTTCACTTTCAAATAAACGAGCAGATGGATATTTTGGCAGGAAAGTGGTTTAAACTGACCCTCAGCCATGGGCTTTACAATGACAGTCTGTCACGCTGACTCCCGAGTAATACCCTGTGTAATTCTACCTCTTTCTAACTTAGGAAAACTTTTTTATAATCACCTGAGCACCTAAAGAGAACTTGTCATCTTTGCTGACATGTTCTAGTATTTCTACTCCCCATTAAATAGCATTTCCTGAGCATCTTTTCTTAGAACTCTCCATTGTGTTGTTCCCCTCTTGCTTTATCCTGGAAACAATGCCCATTGTATTTTCCTGTAGGATCTGATACTGTGCTCACTGTATATGGACATACTCTATTGAGGAAGATAACAACGCCTAAATAACAATTCATTCCTGCATTTCCAGAGGAATAACAGAGGAACTGCACAGAACAGAACTCTGATTTATTACCGTATATACTCATGTATAAGCCAAGATTTTCGGCACTTTTTTGTGCTGAAAATGACCCCCTCGGCTTATACACGAGTCATTGTCCAGAAAGCAGGGGAGGGGGAGTGGTGGAGCCACGGCAGGAACCAGCTCACAGAAGACATTATACTCACCCTCCTGGCACCATTGCTGCATCTCCGTCCCTGCATCTCCGTTCCGTCACCGGCAGCTCTTTCTCTTCTGAGCAGTCACGTGGTACCGCTCGTTAAAGTAATGAATATGCACGCGTCTCCACTGGAGCGCATATTCATTACCTTAATGAGTGGTACAATGTGACTGCTCAGCACAGGAGAGCTGCCGCACTGGGACAACGGAGATGCAGCAACAGCGCCAGGAACGTGAGTAGGACGGGGGGAGTGAGTTATGCATAAAACGATGGAATGGGGGGTGAGCCATGCGGGACTGGGGGCGCCATGCATACAACAGGGGGATCCATGCATACAACAGGGGGAGCCACGCATACAAGGATAGGACAGGGGGAGTCACACATACCAGGACAAAACAGGGGAGCCACATACCAGGACAGGATGGGGGAGCCACACATAGCAGGACAAAACGGGGGAGCCACATATCAGGACAGGATGGGGGGAGCCACACATAGCAGGACAGGGCAGGGGAGCCACACATACAAGGACAGGACAGGGGGAGCCACAGATAGCTGGACAGGATGGGGGGAGCCATACATGCCAGGAAAGGATGGGGGAGCCACACATAGCAGGACAGGCTGAGGGAGCCACACATAGCAGGACAGGATGGGGTAGCCACACATGCCAGGTCAAAACGGGGGAGCCACACATAGCAGGAAAGAGACGGGGGAGCCACGCATAGCAGGACAGAGCAGGGGAGCTACACATACAAGGACAGGACTGGGGGAGCCACATACCAGGACAGGGGGAGCCGCACATAGCAGGACAGGATGGGAGAGCCACACATGCCAGGAAAGGATGGGGGAGCCACACATAGTAGGACAGGCTGAGGGAGCCACACATAGCAGGACAGGATGGGGGAGCCACACATGCCAGGACAAAACGGGGGAGCCACACATAGCAGGAAAGAGACGGGGGAGCCACGCATAGCAGGACAGGGATGAGGGGACAATGCATACCCGGTTTATACTAGAGTCAATAAGCTTACGCAATTTTCTGTGGCAAAATTAGGTGCCTCTGCTTATACTTTGGTCGGCTTATACTCGAGTATATACGGTATACTCATGGGGAATTCTTGTTTTTTTAAACCAGACAGATTAATATAGTGGACAGGACCTTTTTACAGAATTGAGGAGATGAATGGTCACAGTGTAGTCAACATTTGATGTCAATAAAACAAAAATAAAAGGGAGCATTTAAAAAAAAAAGAAAAGTGTGCATTGTGATATGACCAGACATAGCTTTGCACATAAGGAATGTCCTTGTATATAAATCTGCCTAAGGGCTTGTGCAGACGACCATACTTTTGGCCCAAGTCCAATCCAACAAAATATCGGATTGGACTCGGACCAATGTTAGTTAATGGGGCCGTTCCCATGTCTGATCTTTTCCTCTGGCCGACTTGGTCCAAGGAAAAAAATCATAGCATGACCGAGATGGACTGACAGAACGGGGAAGGTGGAGAAATGTTTTTTCCATCTTCTCCACATCCGAGAAAATTGGATCCCACCCTGATAAACCTCTGATCAGGGTATGGTTAGCATAATATTGTCATGTGACCTCAGATCAATTTCACGCTTCCATGACTCTCTCAACAGAGGACTCAACCTTACTAGAGGGTCTTCCAAGCTGATCTAACTGCTTCATGTAGTTTATGAAGAAGTTAGTTCAGGTCAAGGAGACTTGGCATTCAAGCTTATGATGCGAGTATAGTAACATAGTAACATAGTTAGTAAGGCCGAAAAAAGACATTTGTCCATCCAGTTCAGCCTATATTCCATCATAATAAATCCCCAGATCTACATCCTTCTACAGAACCTAATAATTGTATGATACAATATTGTTCTGCTCCAGGAAGAAATCCAGGCCTCTCTTGAACCCCTCGACTGAGTTCGCCATCACCACCTCCTCAGGCAAGCAATTCCAGATTCTCACTGCCCTAACAGTAAAGAATCCTCTTCTATGTTGGTTGAAAAACCTTCTCTACTCCAGACGCAAAGAATGCCCCCTTGTGCCCGTCACCTTCCTTGGTATAAACAGATCCTCAGCGAGATATTTGTATTGTCCCCTTATATACTTATACATGGTTATTAGATCGCCCCTCAGTCGTCTTTTTTCTAGACTAAATAATCCTAATTTCGCTAATCTATCTGGGTATTGTAGATCTCCCATCCCCTTTATTAATTTTGTTGCCCTCCATTGTACTCTCTCTAGTTCTATTATATCCTTCCTGAGCACCGGTGCCCAAAACTGGACACAGTACTCCATGTGCGGTCTAACTAGGGATTTGTACAGAGGCAGTATAATGCTCTCATCATGTGTATCCAGACCTCTTTTAATGCACCCCATGATCCTGTTTGCCTTGGCAGCTGCTGCCTGGCACTGGCTGCTCCAGGTAAGTTTATCATTAAAGGGACACTGTCACCTGAATTTGGAGGGAACAATCTTCAGCCATGGAGGCGGGGTTTTGGGGTTTTTGATTCACCCTTTCCTTACCCGCTGGCTGCATGCTGGCTGCAATATTGGATTGAAGTTCATTCTCTGTCCTCCGTAGTACAAGCCTGCACAAGACAATCTTGCCTTGCGCAGGCGTGTACTATGGAGGACAGAGAATGAACTTCAATCCAATATTGCAGCCAGCATGCAGCCAGCGGGTAAGGAAAGGGTGAATCAAACACCCAAAAACCCCGCCTCCATGGCTGAAGATTGTTCCCTCCAAATCCAGGTGACAGTGTCCCTTTAACTAGGATCCCCAAGTCCTTCTCCCTGTCAGATTTACCCAGTGGTTTCCCGTTCAGTGTGTAATGGTGATATTGATTCCTTCTTCCCATGTGTATAACCTTATATTTATCATTGTTAAACCTCATGTGCCACCTTTCAGCCCAAGTTTCCATGTGGGGATTCAATAGCAACCAGGTAACCCTCGCATGTACTCAAGCTGGCTAGCAGCCGTAAATCATGCAGCTGGGTGGAGCACATCCAAATACTCTGAGACCACCCGAGCGTGCTCGGGAAAACACATGCAAGGAGTATACTCGCTCATCACTAATAAGCATCATTTACATTACCATGCATTAAATGTATGCACATGAACACTAGGGGGAGATGCGCATGACAGCCTGTGTCGCACTATAGCATATGGACTCTACACATGGCAAGTTTTATTTTAGGGAGATATCTAATTTTTGTTTGGGCCAGTTGTTTACTTTCAGAAAATATATCGGTATGGGGGTTTGATATTGGTTCTTTAAATGTGTGAATTAGATATTATTTGTACTGTATATGTCAAAAGTGCGAAAATTGCCATGGCTGCCAGATGCCCAAAATGTAAAAAAAAAAAAAAAAAACATAGGCAATGCTCAAACTATACAGCACTTATTAGATAGTGATAAAATGGCTAGCGATGAGTGGGTGTGAATGGGAAATACAGAGGGGAATATACTGTAAGTATTTGATACACTGCAGATTTTGCAAGGTTTCCCACCTACAAAGAATGGAGAGATCTGTAATTTTTATCGTAGGTACATTTCACCTGTGAAAGACAGAATCTTAAAAAAAAAATCCAGAAAATAACATTGTATAATTTTTACATAATTAATTTGAATTTTTTTGCATGAAGTAATACAATCATACATTGTGATTTTCTGTTTTTTTATTTTTATATTCTGTCTCTCACAGGTGAAGTGTACCTACGATAAATATTACAGACCTCTCCATTCTTTGTAGGTGGGAAAACTTGCAAAATCGGCAGTGTATCAAATACTTATCTTCCCCACTGTATGTATGTTTTCCTGCATGGCCGTGGGGAGGAGGGTGTCCCAAGCTCTTCTTGCATAGATGTCATAAGAAATGTATAGCATTAATGGTGGAGAGACATTTATATTGTGTTTGTTTTCTCCCTGGGAAACAGACATTTCCGTGTGGTGCGCACGACCTGAGGCAAATTTCATTATTTGTATTTCATTTGTACAAGGCTCCGCAGTCAAGGTAGACGAGATCTGGAAATTATCTGTATTGCGGGCAATAAGAAAACAGAAATGACTCATAAATCAAGCGGTCATAAAACTAATGAGTAAAACAATGAAAAGAAAACCCAAATCATTGAGTGCAAATGATAAATGTAGTTAATAATACCGCAGCTTAATATATCGTTATCTGTTTCTATAAAACTACTAAATCCTTCCATATTTCCTTCTGTTATGTATAACATGGTGCCTTTACAGCTATAACAGCTCCCACTATTCTGGGAAGGATTTCTACTATATTTTGGAGGATTTTGTGGGAATTTTTGCCCTTCATCCAGAAGAACATTTGTGAGGTCAGATACTGATGTTGGGTCGAGGCCGGGCTCACAATTTCAGTTCTAGTTAATCCCAAAGGTGTTGGATGGGGTTAAGGTCTGGGCTCTGTGCAGTTGATTATCTTTTTCCACCAAACCTACCCAACCATGCCTTTATGGACCTTGTGCACTGGGCACAGTCAAGAGGAACAGAAAATGCCCTTCCCCAAACTGTTCCCACATAGTTGAAAGTTACAATTGTACAAAATGTCCTGGTAGGGTGAGGCATTAAGACTTGCATTGAATGGAACTAAGGGTTCTGGGCTGAACCCTGAAAAACAAGCCCATGGCAGTATCCTTCCTCCAGGTTTCCCCTCTCCAGAGCAACTGCTTTATGTAGTGTTGGCCCAAGAACCATAGAAAGATTTTGGATGGGAATAGAACAGCATGCCCAATGACCCTTGGTGGCAAAGCCTGAAACTACAGGGGAGGGAAAGAGAACAGGGGACAGAAAGAGAAAAATGTTTGCTCAGTTATCATGCTGTGATGGTCTTACGTAGGGGAGGAGGCCTCCAAATCTCCCTGGAACTGGGACCCTAATTATCCTTTTGTTGGGGATATTCATGATGGTAGAGAGGACCGAGTATCACTTTGCTTCTGTTAATCCCTGGTCTGTCCCTGTCCCCCAGAAAACCTACCTAGGAGGGCCACCATAGCTTCCAGTTCAGCCTGACTGCCCGTCAGACCAACAGTCTGCTGCTGAAAGACCCTAGATTGCAGGTCTGTCTCTTCAAGCGATAGGCCCTGCAATTCTTTGGCAAGGACTACAATTGGATTCATACCAAAATACAAAATGTTCTGGCTAGGGTTGAGCGAAACGGGTCGGCCATTTTCAGAAGTCGCCGACTTTTGGCAAAGTCGGGTTTCATGAAACCCGACCCGACCCCTGTGTGGGGTCGGCCATGAGGTCGGCGATCTTCTGAATCTGGTATCGGAATTCCGATCCCGAGTTCTGATATGTTTGTAATATCGGAAATCGGTATCGGAATCCATATAAAATCCTATAAAAGTAAAAGTCGCTCAACCCTAGTTCTGGCCGGTATAATGTCATGCTTGGATGGCCTTAAGTAGGGGAGGGAGGCCTCCAACTCTCCCTGGAACTGGGACCCTAATTATCCTTGTCTCAGGGGTACTCTTGATAGTAGAGAGAGGCCCGAGTCTCACTTTGCTCCTGTCAATCACTGGTCTGTCTCCTCTCCCACCCCATGGAGAATGGGACAGAAGACTAATATGAACAAGACGCGCAAGACAAAACAGGGATAACAGAAACCCTCTATCATGCAACAGCACCATCCAACAATAGGGAAGAGGATAGGGACAGGAAGGAATAAACTAAATGGGAAACAGGGACCAGGAGATAAACACAAATATACAACAGAGCACCTCTAACAACAAATTCTTTCCAAAACACTTAACTTAATCACACCGCACAGGAAGACAAATCTCCAAAAGCAACAACGAACTCTTATTTAGCACAGTATCTCCAAATAACATTGAAGCAGAGCTTTCACTAGCAAGACAGAGTGGGTCTGGCCAGGTTTTATAGGCAGCGTTAACCACCAGATCAGAAGCATCTGAAATGGAGCTGCATGTTTCTGACCAGAATAGATAAGGTCGTTAACCTCTTCAGCACCAAAGGAAACCAGCTTAATATGGGATCCAAACACATAGGCTAAATCGAAAATATGCAATTCACAATACACAGCAATTTTCTATCCCCAGATCTCCCAGGTTGGCGTGACACACTCATGTCATCAGTAATATGAGAGCAGCATGATGTAGGGACAGAGAGCTTGATTCAGGCGATGTGTCACTTACTGTGCTATTTGCTGCAGTTTTGATAAAATCCCTGTTTTCTATTCTGCAGATCTAGCAGTGCTCTAAATGCTGAGCCCTGTATAACCTCTCCCTCTTCCATGAGGGGCACCAGGACGAATCAACCTACCAGCATTAACCCCAGATGCCGTCACCCACATGCTCTCTTTAGAACCAAATCCTTTCCAATATACCAGGTACTGTACAGAGCAGCAAACCATATGGGAATCTATGATTTTGGCTACCTGAAATTCTAAATTGCCATGAATAATAACTGGTAACGACGGTAAGGGTGACGGTTCCACAGGCGCAACAAATATTTGGAGCAAAGACCTGTAAAAAACATCTTGAAAGTCAGTGGAAAAGCAACAGGGTTGATTATAGCGCCCACTTTATAAGGACAAATAAACCTAGTACTTAATTTCCAAAAAGGAACTTTCAGTTAAATATTTTTGGTGGAGAGCTATACTAAATCATTCACCCCCAGGTCCAGACCTGACAATCGTTTCTTATCAGCCATAGGTTTGTATTTGTCCACCATGATCTTTAAATTATTCTGAACACCTTTCCACACAGATGAGAGAGAAGAAGACAATTGTTCCATTAAAGGAACCCCCAAAGACTCATCTTTACTGAAGGTACAGAATTGTGGACTACCGTATGCACCAAAAAATTGTGACTTACCAATGGACTCACTACAATGATTGTTTAACGCAGCCAGTGGTAGAATAGAAGACCAATCCTGCTGGTTATCTGAAACAAAATATCTGAGGAAAGCCTCCAAACTTTGGTTTAGGTGTTCAGTCTGGCAAGTAGTTTGAGGATGGAAGTCCGAAAAAAGGATAGCTGCATCCCTAAGCGAGCACAAAATGCCCTCTAAAATTTAGAAACAAATTGGGTTCCCCGATCTGACAACACATGGGAGACAACCCCATGAAGTTTCACAATCTCAATGATAAACACCTGAGCCAGTGTCTTGGCATTAGGTAGAGAAGGTAAAGCAATAAAGTGCACCATTTTATTAAACCTATCCACCACAACTAAGATAACAGTTTTATCAGAGGACGAAGGAAGATCCATAATGAAATCCATAAATAAATGAGCCCATGGTCGGTCAGTAATGGTCAATCCATTAGAGCCCCAGACCGACAAGTATGCAGGATCTTGAAACGCGCACAGACACAACTTGAAGACACAAAGTCAACTACATCCTTACGCAACCTTGGCCATCAAAAACGAGGACAAAGGAGGTCCAAGGTTGCCTTACAAAATAGAAAAACTTGGCACACACAGGACGTAGATGCGGTGAAATTTAATGAGGTAACAGTACATTTAGTAGACGTTTCTTTCAATTTTTGACCTTCATCAATGTACTAAATAAATAAAAGTAAAAACTATAAAGTAAAAAGTATAATATAAACAAGGTACATACAAAATATAGGTCATATGACAAACTGTAAACAAGGCTTATTTGGCCGCCGAATCAGTATAACGGTACGTATGGATAAATATACAGAAGCCATCCCTGGTCACAATCATTATAGAGCAATCATAGTGGAAAAGCCAGCAACATGGCAGAATAACTTGCAGTGATAGGGATACCAATGATGGTAAATAAGTATAGACAGGCTTGTGCCCGCTGGCATAGTTCGATATATAAGCGCTGGTCTCAGGAATCAGGAGACCGCGCGGCCGGAAGTAGCTAACCAGAAGTGACTCGGAGGGGGGGCGGAGCGTGATAAGGTGGTTCTTGTAAGCGTTCCACTGAGAGGAAAAGTGGGTGGCACTAAGAATATGTTTGCGTTCCAACCCTGAGCATGCGCACAGAAGCCTGGCAGCAATTAGTACTTGGAACAGAAGTGCACTCCGGTGGATCTATTTTGAGTGACGTAAAGAAGGTGGAAAGAGGGTTGTTGTGATCGTGAAGACAGTCGTGGATACACAATCTTAATATAGACGATTCTGCAAGGGAAATGCAAGAGAATTAGTCTTTTTGGCACCCATAATGCAATATAATATAACATACATACATTGTAAATACAGAGTACAAGACTGGGAATAGTATGGCATAATATTAAGGCAAATCTTTCAAGGCAAAAAGGATTGAATATCGTATTCCCTAATTAGGGTCTGGAGTTCGTGAATCCAGTATGCCTCCCTTTTCTGTAGCACATTGATGCGATCACCCCCCCCCCCCCCCCACCGGGGTGGTGCGACAGAATCAATTACCTGGAATTTTAATTGGGCAATAGTGTGTCCCACAGTGATGAAATGGTAAGGGATAGGTAATAATAGATTCTTGCACCTAATGGTTGATTTGTGTTTAGATATGCGGTATCTTATGGGTTGGGTAGTTTCACCTATGTAGCAGAGACCGCATGGACACTTGACCAAATAGATCACAAAAGATGAGTCACATGTGAAATATTCCTTGATGGTATATTGTTTCCCATTTAGGGGATGGTAGAAGCTCTGTCCTTTCTGGACATTATTGCACTGTGTGCACTGTAGGCAAGGGAAGGTACCGAATCTAGGATTCATGAGGAAACGTTGTTTTATTGCCTGACTAGAAGGGCCTATATCCGCCTTGACTAATTTGTCTCGTATATTCCGTGGTCTCCTGAAGCAGGGGAGAAAGGGAGTGTTGAACTGTTTTACATTGGGATGGGCTGTCCCTAAGATGTGCCAATGTCGCCTTACGGTTTTGTGCATTAGGTAAGCCAGGGGGTGGTAGTTATGTACAAATGGAATAAGGTCCTTAGCGCCAGTTTTGGAGTGAGAGCTATCATCAAGCCCTGAAGTGTCTAGGACATGAGAGGGGATATTCCCTCTCCATGAACTTAGAGCGCATTTCTTCTAAGCGTTGCGGTAGTAGGTCCCGTTTAGAAACTATTCTGTTCACCCTTTTGAATTGGGATTTAGGTATAGAGTCCTTCATCCTTGTTGGATGAAAGCTCTGGTAGTGAAGGAGACTATTACGGTCTGTAGGTTTTGTTAACAAGTCAGTAACCAAATCGCCACCATCAGTTTTAAGAACAAGTGTATCCAAGAAAATGACTTGTTCAAGGCTATACGTCATGGTAAAATCAAGACCCAGCCAAGATGATTTCAAAAAGAGGAAAAATGCTTCTAGGGTGTCAAATGGGCCGTTCCAGATACAAAAAATATCATCAATGTACCTCTTTCATGTGACGGCATGTGTGCGGAAGAGGTCTTCCAGCAGTTCAGACAGGATCTAGATCGAGGCAAACTACATGTTCCCCTCAATCTTACCCCCCTTGACCAACAAGCGTTAAACTCACTCCAGGCTGATAAAGATTTGATAATAAAACCAGCTGATAATGTATGTATGTTATATATTGCCTTATGGGTGCCAAAAAGACTAATTCTCTTGCATTTCCCTTGCAGAATCGTCTATATTAAGATTGTGCATCCACGACTGTCTTCAAGATCACAACCACCCTCTTTCCACCTTCTTTACGTCACTCAAAATAGATCCACCGGAGTGCACTTCTGTTCCAAGTACTAATTGCTGCCAGGCTTCTGTGCGCATGCTCAGGGGTGGAACGCAAACATATCCTTAGTGCCACCCACTTTTCCTCTCAGTGGAAAGCTTACAAGAACCACCTTATCACGCTCCGTCCCCCCTCCGAGTCACTTCTGGTTAGCTACTTCCGGCCGCGCAGTCTCCTGATTCCTGAGACCAGCGCTTATATACCACACTATGCCAGCGGGCACAAGCCTGTCTATACTTATTTATCATCATTGGTATCCCTATCACTGCAAGTTATTCTGCCATGTTGCTGGCTTTTCCACTATGATTGCTCTATAATGATTGTGACCAGGGATGGCTTCTGTATATTTATCCATACGTACCGTTATACTGATTCGGCGGCCAAACAAGCCTTGTTTACAGTTTGTCATATGACCTATATTTTGTATATATCTTGTTTATATTATACTTTTTACTTTATATTTTTTACTTTTATTTATTCAGTACATTGATGAAGGTCAAAAATTGACCGAAACGTCTCCTGTATGTACTGTTACCTCATTAAATTTCACCGCATCTACGTCCTGTGTGTGCCAAGTTTTTCTATTTTAATAGCACGGTTTGGGCACCTACTTGAGTACCACTAGCGAGTTGTGCCCACGTTATCTTCCAAGGTTGCCTTACTACCTGAGTGACTAGTCGTGATGGGCTTCAAAATTTTAAGATGCAGATGAACAAGTACAATTTCTCTGAAGGACCAGCACGGGTGTTCTCCTGATTCTTCAACACCTGACCCTCAAGTTCAGAACACAATGCGGAGACAATCACCCCTTCTTGCAAAATAGGGACAGCATTGTCAGTACTCCCACTCCCAGGGAAACTCCGAGATGAAGCATCCGCTTTGATGTTCTTAATCCCAGGATAGTCATACACATGATGAGGAGGCAGTTCATGACCCCTTTCAGAGAACTCTTCCTCAAAATCACACAGGAAAGATGGAATGATTTTACTGGAGATAGTAGCACCTTGGCAATTATTTTTGCAAAAATCACTCCATTTAATAACCTCTCTGACCTGCCAGTCTGTAAACAGATTATGTTTAGTCAACCAGGAAAGACCCAACACAATAGGAGTCGGGAGGTTTTTCAACATGTGGAAAGGAGAAAGGAGCTCCCTGTGAAGAGCCCCTATGCGCAGGTTCACACCATGCACTAGTTGCATAACATTTCCATGACCGAGAGTTGCAGATTGCAAGTATGGGGACAGGCTACACTAGAGTACTACAGGAAAGATCAAGGTGTCGTGCGAACCGAGCATCCACCATATTGGCTCCCACAGCACTATCCAAGAGGATAGATATTTTCTCAGTTTCCATAAAACCAATCACTTCTGCAGAAAGAAAAACTGAGATACCCATGCGGAGGAGGTACATACAACCAGGTTGTTATCCTCCACACACCCTGTGGTAAGAAGTTGTCTGACAGCTTTTTGTGCTTCAGGTAAAGAAAGACAGACTTCAATGAAATGCCCCTTTTGACCACAGAAAAAACACAATCCCATTTTGCGGCAAATCGTAAGAGACTCACACCGAGGGGAAGCACCTCCTAACTCCATCAGTTCTTCAGAGCACACAGAGAGAACCTCAGTTTTAGGGAGCACCATAGTGGCGGAGTCACAACAGGGCTACCCCTGAGGCGTTTATCAATAAGTATGGCCAGAGCCATGGTGGCCTTCAACAATTCAGGAGTCTCATAAAGCGCTAGTGCATCTTTTAGTCTTTCAGACAGGCCCTGACAAAAATTACTCCTAAGAGCATAATTGTTCCACCAGGTGTTAGTGGCCCATCTACAGAACTCTGAGCAGAATTCCTCTGCTGGCTGACCTCCCTGCTGGAGCTTATGCAGCTTAAACTCAGCAAGGGAGACACAGCCTGGACCGTCATAAATGAGGCCTAGAGCCTCAAAAAACCATCAACAGACCGGAGAGTTAGGGAGTCCACCGGAAGTGAAATGACCCAGGATTGAGGATCTCCTTGAAGGAAAGAATTAGCAATCCCAACACATTGCTCCTCACTCCCAGATGAGCATGGATGAAGCTTAAAATACAGCTTGCAGGCTTCACAGAACACTATAAATGTATCCCGTCCCCCAGAAAACATATCTGGGAAGGCCAACATAGGTTTCAGTTCAGCCTGACTGCCCACCAGACCAAAAGTCTGCTGCTGAAAGGCCCTAGATGGCAGGTCTGCCACTTCAAGAGATAGGCTCTGCAATTCTTTCGCAAGGACTACAATGGGATCCATACAAGATGCAAAATGTTTTGGCCAGTGAAAAATGTCATCCTGGGATGGTCTTAGGTAGGGGACGGGGGCCTCAAACTGTTCCTGGAACTGGGACCCCAACTTATTAGTGATGGGTGAATATACTCGTTACTCGAGATTTCCCGAGCACGCTCGGGTGTCCTCCGAGAATTTTTTAGTGCTCGGAGATTTCGTTTTTTTCTCCGCAGTTGGATGATTTACAGCTACTAGCCAGCTTGATTACATGTGGGGATTCCCTATCAACCAGGCAACCCCCACATGTACTTATGCTGGCTAAAAGCTGTAAATCATTCAGCTAAGTCGATGAAAACTAAATCTCCGAGCACTAAAAATACTCGGAGGACACCCGATCGTGCTCGGGAAATCTCGAGTAACGAGTATATTTGCTCATCACTACTAACTATCCCTTTCCCGGGGGTACACATTATGGTAGAGAGGCCCGAGTCTCTGACCTCACAATGCTCCTGTTAATCCCTGGTCTGTCCTCTCCACCACCCCATGGAGCTTGGGATAGAAATGTAATGTGAACAAGACACACAAGAAAAAACAGGGATAACAGAAACCATCTATCAAACAAAAGCACCAACCAACAATAGGGATGAGGAAAGGGACAGAGAGGAATAAACTAATTTGGAAACAGGGACCAGGAGATAAACTCACACATACAAGAGAACACCTCTAACCACAACTTCTCTCCAAGACGAATCTTCAAAAGCTACAATAAACTCCTATTCAGCACATCGTCTCCTAAGAGCAAGGAAGCAGAGCTTTCACTGGCAAGACAGAGAGGGTCTGGCCAGGTTTTATAGGAAAAGTTGACAACCAGATCAGAAGCAGCTGAAATGGAGCTGCATGTTTCTGACCAGCATAGAGAAGGTCATTAACCTCCTCAGCACCAAAGGAAACCAAATTCATTTAGTGTGAGATCCAAATGCACAGGCTAAAAGGAAGATCTGTGATTCACAATATGCAGTGATCTTCTACCCCCAGATCTCCAAGGTTGAGGTGTCATCAGTAATATGAGAGCAGCATGATGTAGGGACAGAGAACTTGATTCAGGCGATGTGTCACTGTGCTATTTGCTGCAGTTTTGATCAAATCCCTGTTTTCTATTCTGCAGATCTAGCAGTGCTCTAAATGCAGAGCCTTGTATAACCCTTCCCAGATAACTGATTTTATGATTCCTGTGTACAATGTATATTGACCGCAAAGTCAAACAGTGGTGGAGGCAGTTTTACACATATTAGCTGGACTTCCTGACACATAACACCTAGTCCTGTAGTGATAACCCCCTGCTGATAAAGCACTGATTGTATTGAAGCTACAGAAAGAAGCCTGATAAGTGATATATCCTTGGAATCAGGGACTCTGCCCCTACATTATTCTGCTCCTGGATTACATAACAAAAATCTGCTGACAAATAAACAATATTAAGTTGTCAGCCAGCCTTACTGTCCATGTACTCAGAATACCACAGGACTGCTGAGCTGATCCGCATGTGTCTTTCCTAGTATATTTGGGATCAGTGACCATAAGCTAAATCCTCCTGGAGCAGAGACACAAGTTACAGATTACTCAAGAAAGAAACTATGCAACAAAGACCATCCTAAAGTAATGAGTTACATATAAAGCTTCTTCTGTGTCCACTGTAAATTGGCGTCTACATTTTCTGGACTATGAGACACAATACATGAAAGCCCTTGTACAGATGCAACAGAAATACAAAGTAATGAATAATGACCTAGAAAAATACTGATCATATCTTATACTTTAGTGTCATCTGCTGGTCAAAATGCATCACTACAACATTAGGACAGTTCACATTATTATCTAGAAAACGTTGGTTGTTCACTTTTTTAACTTTTGTGATTTAATATTCGTTATGTAATGACGTGTAATTTTTTTAATGGGAAAAAATATCTAGGAAACATGTTTTTCTAAAGATTCTGTATATACTGTAAGACTAACAATATTGCAATCACAGAGCACCAAATTTACCAAAATCCCTGTGTGATGCTATCAGATATTCCTTTCTCATAAGTCTATGTGGGATGCATAGATACATGTTCAGGTATGCAAGCAAACTATTAACCTTCCGCTTCCAGGAGTCTATAGCGCCTCTTCGAATGGTCATGCATGTGCACTGCCACACTATTATTTGTGTATGATACCGGCAGAAATAGCCAAGTGTTGTGCTCAGTTATCTCTGACTGAGATTTAGACCTTTTTGTGAAGAGTAAATGAGCATGTGTGACCACCCCTCCATTCATTCCTATGACTGATAGGGGTCTGAGGAATGGGGCGATCAGCTGCGTAGCAACTATCCAGTGTGTAAGTGATAAGTTGTGATTCAGATACAACCTCTTTTATCCCTTCCTGATATAGGAATAGCATCCAATGTTGCGTGTAGTTGTAGGAGCAGGCTCAGGAGATGAGCCTGCACCATATACATGGTGGGTTCTGGCAGTGTTATACAGCCTACTACTGAACGCCCAAGAGATTGTTAATGGGGGTTCTTCAGTGAAAACTAGTTATCACTAGAGATGGGTGGACCCCTGGATGTTCAGGTCCGGTGGGTTTGACTGAACAGTTTCAAAAAGTTTGGGTTCAGGTACCAGACAGTACCCGAACCCGGACCGCATTCACTTGAATGGGGGGCCCGAACATCCAGTGTTTGCCACGCTGTCATGTGCTGTAAAAAGACAGCGTGAACACTCAGCTGTGATCAGAGGTATAAAGTTTACCTCCGGACACTGGTGTTAGCTGATGGGACTACTGATCTCATCATCCGACACATGATGCTGCTAATAACCATCAGATCAGGAGCGTTGGAGTATTCATCAGCAGCTCCTGCGTTGTAAATAAATAATTAAAAAAAGACGCGGGTTCCTCTGTATTTTTGATAACCAGCCAGACAAAACTCAAAGCTGGGGGCTGCAACCCTCAGTTGTCAGCCTCAACAAGGCTGGTTATCAAGAATAGAGGGGTCCTCATGCTGTTTTTTTTAAATTATTTAAATAATTTTAAAAAAACGGCGTGGGGTCCCCCCATTTTTGATAACCAGCCTTGCTAAAGCAGACAGCTGGGGGCTGGTATTCTCAGGCTGGTAAAGGGCCATGGATATTGGCCCCCCAGCCTAAGAATAGCAGCCTGCAGCCGTCCAGAAAAGAGAGTTTTTCTCACAGTGCTAGTGGGGATTTTACCGAAGTGATGGCAGTTCAGCCCGGCAGGGAATGAACCCTCAGTGACCAGAGGTAAACTCCATGACGTCACCACCAGTCACTGATGCTGCGCTTGCAGCCGCTCACTCACCAGCGTTTCTCAGTCTGGATGGTCGCATCTTGGCACCGTTCAGGTTGAAAACTGTTTATCCCCCGAACATGGATTATGGTGTGGGATAGAAAGACAGACAGGTATGGTATATTGTGGTTTTTTTAATTTTACTTTTATTACAGGAGAACAAGGGCTTCAGTGGAAAAAGCGTTAGTGAGCATAACTGTGTTTGTTATTTTTACATAAAAATGTAAAAGTATGTTTTGTTTTATTTATAATAAAGGACTTTATTCTGGTTGTGTCTTTATTTGCCATACAACTATATGGTTAGTAACAGATAGGTGTCTTATAGACGCCTCTTCATTACTAAGCCGTGGGCTTGATGTCACCTGACAATACAAAAGTGACATCAACCCCACAAATATGAACCCCACTTGCCTCCGCTACAGGTCAAGTGGGAATAACCGGTCAAAGCGCCAGAATTGGTGCATCTAATAGATTTGCCTTTTCTTGGCAGCTGTGGGCTGCTATTTTTAGGCTGGGGGGGGCCAATATCCATGGCCCCTTACCAGCATGAGAATGCCAGCCCCCAGCTGTCTGCTTATCAAGGCTGGTTGTCAAACATGGGGGGGACCCCACGCCATTTTTTAAAATTATTTTTTAAAATAATTTTTAAAAAACAGCGTACGGACCCCTCTAGTCTTGTTAACCAGCGTTGCTGAAGCTGACAGCTGAGGGTTGCAGTCCGCAGCTGTGAGTTTTGCCTGGCTGGTTATCAAAAATACAGGGGAACCTGTTGTGAATTCTGCTCTTGGGCTCCCTCCGGTGGTTATGAGTGGTAGTGCTGCTGTCTTTGGATCGCAGCATTTATCAGGTGTGTCCACTTACTGCAATATGGACTGGGCTATTTAGTCTTGCTTGATCCTTTAGTCAGTGCCAGTTGTCCATTGTTTTTGGAGGATTCACATCCCTACCTGGTCTCTCCTGTTTTGCTGTTCTTTTCTAGAAAGATAAGTTCTGGCTTTGTTTTTGCTGTCCACATTCTCTGGGCCTTATATTTCAGTGCATTTTCATGTTTTGTCTTGTCCAGCTTTGTCTGTGTAAGGATTTTTTGCAGCCAAGCTGTATCTCTGGAGATGCAGATATGCCCTCCATGTCTTTAGTCAGATGTGGAGATTTGTATTTTCTGTGGTGGATATTTTCTAGTGTTTTAATACTGACCGCATAGTACTCTGTCCTATTCTTTCTTTTTAGCTAGAAAGGCCTCCTTTGCTAAATTCTGATTTCAGTCTGCGTATGTCATTTCCCTCTCCTCTCACAGTCAATATTTGTGGGGGGCTGTCTATCCTTTGGGGATTTTCTCTGAGGCAAGATAGTTTTCCCATTTCTATCTTTAGGGGAAGTTAGTCCTTAGGCTGTGTCGAGGTGTCTAGGGAGTGTTAGGTACATCCCACGGCTACTTCTAGTTGCGGTGCTAGGTTCAGGGTCTGCGGTCAGTACAGGTACCACCTTCTCCAGAGTACGTCTCATGCTGCTCCTAGGCCACCAGATCATAACAGTACAACTGGCCAACAATGAGTTAAACGCATCTCATAAGAAGGGAAGAAAAGTGCTGAGCCATTTTTTTTCTGTAGTCTGTTTTGTCTTTTCTTCCCTCTTTCCCTCTGGGTGGCTCAGGAGTTTGGCGCTGGCATGGAGGATCAGGGATTGGTTTCTCATGTGGACCAACTTGCTGCTAGAGTACAGAGTATTTCCGATTATATCGTTCAGACTCCGGTTTCAGAGCCTAGAATTCCAACTCCTGATTTGTTTTTTGGGGACAGGTCCAAATTTTTGAGCTTTAAAAATAACTGTAAACTGTTTTTTGCTCTGAAACCCCGTTCTTCTGGTGATCCCATTCAGCAGGTTAAAATTGTGATTTCCCGGCTGCGTGGTGATCCTCAGGATTGGGCATTTTCCCTGGAATCTGGGAATCCTGCTTTGCTTAACGTAGACACCTTTTTTCAGGCACTAGGGTTATTGTATTATGAACCTAATTCAGTGGATCATGCAGAGAAGACCTTGTTGGCCCTGTGCCAGGGTCAAGAAGCGGCAGAATCGTATTGCCAGAAATTTAGAAAATGGTCTGTATTGACTAAATGGAATGAGGATGCCTTGGCGGCAATTTTCAGAAAGGGTCTTTCTGAATCCGTTAAAGATGTTATGGTGGGGTTCCCCACGCCTGCTGGTCTGAGTGAGTCTATGTCTCTGGCCATTCAGATTGATCAGCGCTTGCGCGAGCGCAGAGTTGTGCGCACTGTGGCGTTGTCCTCCGAGCGGAGCCCTGAGCCTATGCAGTGTGATAAGATTTTGTCTAGAGCTGAACGACAAAGATTCAGGCATCAGAATAGGATGTGTTTTTACTGCGGCGATTCTGCTCATGTTATTTCTGATTGCCCTAAGCGTACTAAGAGAATCGCTAGTTCTGTTACCATCAGTACTGTACAACCTAAATTTCTGTTATCTGTGACCTTGATCTGCTCATTATCGTCATTTTCTGTCATGGCATTTGTGGATTCAGGCGCCGCTCTGAGCTTAATGGACTTAGACTTTGCCAGACGTTGTGGTTTCCCCTTGCAGCCTTTGCAGAACCCTATTCCTTTAAGGGACATTGATGCTACACCGTTGGCTAAAAATAAACCTCAGTTTTGGACACAGCTGACCATGTGCATGGCGCCAGCCCATCAGGAAGATTGTCGTTTTCTGGTGTTGCATAATTTGCATTATGCTATTGTGCTGGGTTTTCCATGGTTACAGGTACATAATCCAGTGTTACATTGGAAATCTATGTCTCTGACTAGTTGGGGTTGTCAGGGGGTTCATGGTCACGTTCCTTTGATGTCAATTTCCTCTTCCACCTCTTCTGAAATTCCTGAGTTTTTGTCAGATTTCCAGGATGTATTCGATGAGCCCAAATCCAGTTCCCTTCCACCGCATAGGGACTGTGATTGTGCTATTGACTTGATTCCAGGCTGTAAGTTCCCTAAGGGCCGACTTTTCAACCTGTCTGTGCCAGAACATGCCGCCATGCGGAGCTATATTAAGGAGTCTTTGGAGAAGGGGCATATTCGGCCATCTTCTTCACCATTGGGAGCAGGTTTTTTTTTTGTTGCCAAGAAAGATGGCTCCTTGAGACCCTGTATTGATTATCGCCTCTTGAATAAGATCACGGTCAAATTTCAATACCCTTTGCCTTTGCTTACTGATTTGTTTGCTAGGATTAAGGGGGCTAGTTGGTTTACTAAGATTGACCTTCGAGGGGCATATAATCTTGTTCGTATTAAGCAGGGTGACGAATGGAAAACTGCATTTAATACGCCCGAAGGCCATTTTGAATACCTTGTGATGCCATTCGGACTCTCTAATGCCCCATCTGTGTTCCAGTCTTTCATGCATGATATCTTTCGGAGTTATCTTGATAAATTCATGATTGTATATTTGGATGATATTTTGATTTTTTCCGATGATTGGGAGTCTCATGTGAAACAGGTCAGGATGGTATTTCAGATCCTCCGTGATAATGCTTTATTTGTGAAGGGGTCTAAGTGCCTCTTTGGAGTACAGAAGGTTTCTTTTTTGGGCTTCATTTTTTCTCCCTCATCTATAGAAATGGATCCGGTTAAGGTTCAGGCCATTCATGATTGGATTCAGCCCACATCTGTGAAGAGCCTTCAGAAATTCTTGGGCTTTGCTAATTTTTACCGTCGTTTCATTGCCAACTTCTCTAGTGTGGTTAAACCTCTGACCGATTTTACGAAGAAAGGCGCTGATGTGACGAATTGGTCCTCTGCGGCTGTCTCTGCCTTTCAGGAGCCTAAACGCCGATTTACTTCTGCCCCTGTGTTGCGTCAGCCAGATGTTTCTCTTCCATTTCAGGTTGAGGTTGATGCGTCTGAGATTGGGGCAGGGGCCGTTTTGTCTCAGAGGAATTCTGATGGTTCCTTAATGAAACCGTGTGCCTTCTTTTCTCGGAAGTTTTCGCCTGCGGAATGCAATTATGATGTCGGCAATCGGGAGTTGTTGGCTATGAAGTGGGCATTTGAGGAGTGGCGACATTGGCTTGAGGGGGCCAAGCACCGTATTGTAGTCCTGACCGATCATAAAAATCCGATTCACCTCGAGTCTGAAAAAAACGACTGAACCCTAGACAGGCTCAATGGTCCCTGTTTTTCTCCCGTTTTGATTTTGTGGTCTCGTATCTTCCGGGTTCTAAGAATGTTAAGGCTGATGCCCTCTCTAGGAGTTTTTTGCCTGATTCTCCTGGGGTCCTTGAGCCGGTCGGCATTCTGAAGGAAAGGGTGATTCTTTCTGCCATCTCCCCTGATTTACGACGGGTTCTTCAGGAATTTCAGGCTGATAAACCTGACCGCTGTCCAGTGGGGAAACTGTTTGTTCCTGATAGATGGACTAGTTAAGTGATTTCTGAGGTTCATTGTTCTGTGTTAAGTAAATAAAGCAGCACACTGCAGCGCTAGAACATACACACTTGAAAAACGAAATTTGAACTGCATTACTGCACTAGAAATATGAAAAATGAGAGCGTTTAGCGCATAAAAATGGCCAATTTTATGTGTACCTGGTAGCCCCTTTATGGCATCTCTCTTATACCAGGTCCTACACTTGCCTTACCTTGCTGAGAATAAACGTCTCCATCTGAATGGGTACATGTGAAACCTCTTCCTAGACTTCTCTGTGGAGGGGTATTGGACCTGCTGTAATTAAAACACCTGTGGCTAAGAGGCGGAGTGCACGATCAGAAGGCTAGAGAATACATTTCAAAAACCTGACCGGCACATCCAAACATAGACTCAGTGTGAACAGGTGCTGAACCTAGAGTCGCCAACTCGTATTTAGTTAATTAAATAAGGCAGCACACTGCAGCGCTAGAACATACAAACTTGAAAAATGAAATTTGAACTGCATTACTGCACTAGAAATATGAAAAATGAGAGCGTTTAGCGCATAAAAATGGCCAATTTTATGTGTACCTGGTAGCCCCTTTACGGCATCTCTCTTATACCAGGTCCTACACTTGCCTTACCTCGCTGAGAATAAACGTCTCCATCTGAATGGGTACTGTTGTGAATTCTGTTGTCGGGCTCCCTCCTGTGGTCATGAATGGTACTTCGGCTGGTTCTGTCCATGGACTTCCTCTGGTGGGTGTTTCTGAGTTTCACAGGTGACTAGGTTAATTCGTTAGCTGCTGCTCTATTTAACTCCACTTAGATCTTTGCTCTATGCCACCTGTCAATGTTCCAGTATTGGTCTGTTCATTCCTGGTTCGTTCTTGTGACCTGTCTTCCCATCAGAAGCTAAGTTCCAGCTTGTATTTCTTTGGTTTGCTATTTTTTCTGTCCAGCTTGGTATTTAATTTGTTGTCTTGCTTGCTGGAAGCTCTGGGACGCAGAGGGAGCACCTCCGCACCGTGAGTCGGTGCGGAGGGTCTTTTTGCGCCCTCTGTGTGGTCTTTTTGTAGGTTTTTCTGCTGACCGCAAAGTAACCTTTCCTATCCTCGGTCTGTTCAGTAAGTCGGGCCTCACTTTGCTAAATCTATTTAATCTCTGTGTTTGTATTTTCATCTTTACTCACAGTCATTATATGTGGGGGGCTGCCTTTTCCTTTGGGGAATTTCTCTGAGGCAAGGTAGGCTTTATTTTTCTATCTTCAGGGCTACCTAGTTTCTTAGGCTGTGCAGAGTTGCATAGGGAGCGTTAGGCGCAATCCACTAGCTATTTCTAGTGTGTTTGATAGGTTTAGGGATTGCGGTCAGCAGAGTTCCCACGTCCCAGAGCTCGTCCTTATTATCAGTAACTATCAGGTCATTCCGTGTGCTCTTAACCACCAGGTCCATTATTGTCCTGACCACCAGGTTATAACAGTACAGGTGGCCCAAAGTACTAATGCATCTCAATAGAGGGATAAGAGAAGTTCTGAGACCATTTTTTTTTCTTTGCAGTGTGTTTTGTCTCTATTTTCCCTTTTACCTCTGGGTGGTTCAGGACACTGGTGTAAACATGGACATTCAAGGTCTGTCCTCTTGGATGGATAATCTCACTACAAGGATACAAAACATTCAAGATTTTGTGGTTCAGAATCCGATGTCAGAGCCTAGGATTCCAATTCCTGATTTGTTTTTTGGTGATAGATCTAAGTTCTTGAATTTCAAAAATAATTGTAAATTGTTTCTTGCCTTGAAACCTCGCTCCTCAGGTGACCCTGTTCAACAAGTAAAGATCATTATTTCTTTGTTACGTGGTGACCCTCAAGACTGGGCATTTTCCCTTGCGCCAGGAGATCCGGCATTGCGTGATGTTGATGCGTTTTTCCTGGCGCTTGGATTGCTTTATGACGAACCTAATTCAGTGGATCAGGCAGAGAAAATCTTGCTGGCTCTGTGTCAGGATGAAGCGGAGATATGAGATATATTGTCAGAAGTTTAGAAAGTGGTCTGTGCTCACTCAGTGGAATGAATGTGCCCTGGCAGCAATCTTCAGAAAGGGTCTCTCTGAAGCCCTTAAGGATGTCATGGTGGGGTTTCCCATGCCTGCTGGTCTGAATGAGTCTATGTCCTTGGCCATTCAGATCGATCGACGCTTGCGTGAGCGTAAAGCTGTGCACCATTTGGCGGTACTATCTGAGCATGGGCCTGAGCCTATGCAATGTGATAGGACTTTGACCAGAGCTGAATGGCAAGAACACAGACGTCGGAATAGGCTATGTTTTTACTGTGGTGATTCCACTCATGCTATCTCCGATTGTCCTAAGCGCACTAAGCGGTTCGCTAGGTCTGCCACCATTGGTACGGTACAGTCTAAATTTCTATTGTCTGTTACTCTGATTTGCTCTTTGTCATCCTATTCTGTTATGGCATTTGTGGATTCAGGCGCTGCCCTGAATTTGATGGACTTGGAGTATGCTAGGCGCTGTGGTTTTTTCTTGGAGCCCTTGCAGTATCCTATTCCATTGAGAGGAATTGATGCTACGCCTTTGGCCAAGAATAAGCCTCAGTATTGGACCCAATTGACCATGTGCATGGCTCCTGCACATCAGGAGGATATCCGCTTTCTGGTGTTGCATAATCTGCATGATGTGGTCGATTTGGGGTTGCCATGGCTACAGGTTCATAATCCAGTATTGGACTGGAAATCTATGTCTGTGCCCAGCTGGGGTTGCCAGGGGGTACATGGTGATGTTCCATTTTTGTCTATTTCGTCTTCCACTCCTTCTGAAGTTCCAGAGTTTTTGTCGGATTATCGGGATATATTTGATGAGCCCAAAGCCAGTGCCCTACCTCCTCATAGGGATTGCGATTGTGCTATTAATTTGATTCCTGGTAGTAAGTTTCCTAAAGGTCGATTGTTCAATTTATCTGTGCCAGAACATGCCGCTATGCAGAGTTATATAAAGGAATCCTTGGAGAAAGGCCATATTCGCCCGTCGTCATCACCGTTAGGAGCAGGGTTCTTTTTTGTGGCCAAGAAGGATGGTTCTTTGAGACCTTGTATTGATTACCGCCTTCTTAATAAAATTACAGTCAAATTTCAGTATCCTTTGCCATTGCTGTCTGATTTGTTTGCTCGTATTAAAGGGGCTAGTTGGTTCACCAAGATAGATCTTCGAGGGGCGTATAATCTTGTGCGTATTAAACAAGGCGATGAATGGAAAACATTTAATACGCCCGAGGGCCATTTTGAGTACCTGGTTATGCCATTCGGGCTTTCCAATGCTCCATCAGTATTTCAGTCCTTTATGCATGACATCTTCCGAGAGTACCTGGATAAATTCCTGATTGTGTATTTGGATGATATTTTGGTCTTTTCGGATGATTGGGAGTCTCATGTGAAGGTCAGAATGGTGTTCCAGGTCCTTCATGCGAATTCCTTGTTTGTGAAGGGGTCAAAGTGTCTCTTTGGAGTTCAGAAGGTTTCATTTTTGGGGTTCATTTCTTCCCCTTCTACTATCGAGATGGACCCTGTTAAAGTCCAGGCCATTTACGATTGGACTCAGCCGACATCTGTGAAGAGCCTGCAAAAGTTCCTGGGCTTTGCTAATTTTTATCGGCGCTTCATCGCTAATTTTTCTACTGTTGCTAAACCGTTGACTGATTTGACCAAGAAGGGTGCTGATGTGGTCACTTGGTCTTCTGCGGCTGTAGAGGCTTTTCAGGAGTTGAAGCGTCGTTTTTCTTCTGCCCCTGTGTTGTGCCAGCCAGATGTTTCGCTTCCGTTTCAGGTTGAGGTTGATGCTTCTGAGATTGGAGCAGGGGCTGTTTTGTCGCAAAGAAGTTCTGAGGGCTCGGTGATGAAGCCATGTGCTTTCTTTTCTAGAAAGTTTTCGCCTGCTGAGCGTAACTATGATGTTGGTAATCGTGAATTGTTGGCCATGAAGTGGGCATTCGAGGAGTGGCGTCATTGGCTAGAAGGAGCCAAGCATCGCGTGGTGGTCTTGACAGATCACAAGAATTTGACTTATCTTGAGTCTGCCAAACGATTGAATCCTAGACAGGCTCGTTGGTCGCTGTTTTTCTCCCGTTTTGACATTGTGGTTTCGTACCTTCCGGGCTCTAAAAATGTGAAGGCTGATGCCCTGTCAAGGAGTTTTGTGCCTGACTCTCCGGGTGTTCCTGAGCCGGCGGGTATTCTCAAAGAGGGGGTAATTTTGTCTGCCATCTCCCCTGATTTGCGGCGGGTGCTGCAAAAATTTCAGGCTGATAGACCTGACCGTTGCCCAGCGGAGAAACTGTTTGTCCCTGATAGATGGACTAGTAGAGTTATCTCTGAGATTCATTGTTCAGTGTTGGCTGGGCATCCTGGAATCTTTGGTACAAGAGATTTGGTGGCTAGATCCTTCTGGTGGCCGTCTTTGTCGCGGGATGTGCGTTCTTTTGTGCAGTCCTGTGGGACTTGTGCTCGGGCTAAGCCCTGCTGTTCTCATGCCAGTGGGTTGCTTTTGCCCTTGCCGCACCCGAAGAGGCCCTGGACGCATATTTCTATGGATTTTATTTCGGATCTCCCCGTCTCTCAAAAGATGTCGGTCATTTGGGTGGTTTGTGATTGCTTTTCTAAGATGGTCCATTTGGTACCCTTGTCTAAATTGCTTTCCTCCTCTGATTTGGTGCCATTATTTTTCCAGCATGTGGTTCGTTTAAAGGTATCCCGGAGAACACCGTTTCTGACAGAGGTTCCCAGTTTGTTTCAAGGTTTTGGCGATCCTTTTGTGCTAGGATGGGCATTGATTTGTCTTTTTCCTCGGCTTTCCATCCTCAGACAAATGGCCAAACCGAACGAACTAATCAAACTTTGGAAACATATCTGAGATGCTTTGTTTCTTCTGATCAGGATGATTGGGTGTCCTTTTTGCCGTTGGCTGAGTTCGCCCTTAATATTCGGGCCAGCTCGGCTACTTTGGTTTTGCCGTTCTTCTGCAATTCTGGTTTCCATCCTCGTTTCTCTTCAGGGCAGGTTGAGTCTTCAGACTGTCCTGGTGTAGATACTGTGGTGGATAGGTTGCAGCAGATTTGGACTCATGTTGTGGACAATTTGACATTGTCCCAGGAGAAGGCTCAACGTTTCGCTAACCGCCGGCGCTGTGTGGGTCCCCGACTTCGTGTTGGGGATTTGGTTTGGTTGTCATCTCGTTATGTTCCTATGAAAGTTTCCTCTCCTAAGTTTAAGCCTCGTTTCATTGGTCCGTATAAGATTTCTGAGGTTATCAATCCTGTGTCATTTCGTTTGGCCCTTCCTGCTTCTTTTGCCATCCATAATGTGTTCTATAGGTCGTTATTGCGGAGATACGTGGTGCCTGTGGTTCCATCCGTTGATCCTCCTGCCCCGGTGTTAGTTGAGGGGGAGTTGGAGTATGTGGTGGAGAAGATTTTGGATTCTCGTGTTTCGAGAAGGAAACTCCAGTACCTGGTCAAGTGGAAGGGATATGGTCAGGAAGATAATTCCTGGGTTTTTGCCTCTGATGTTCATGCTGCCGATCTGGTTCATGCCTTTCATTTGGCTCATCCTGGTCGGCCTGGGGGCTCTGGTGAGGGTTCGGTGACCCCTCCTCAAGGGGGGGTACTGTTGTGAATTCTGTTGTCGGGCTCCCTCCTGTGGTCATGAATGGTACTTCGGCTGGTTCTGTCCATGGACTTCCTCTGGTGGGTGTTTCTGAGTTTCACAGGTGACTAGGTTAATTCGTTAGCTGCTGCTCTATTTAACTCCACTTAGATCTTTGCTCCATGCCACCTGTCAATGTTCCAGTATTGGTCTGTTCACTCCTGGTTCGTTCTTGTGACCTATCTTCCCATCAGAAGCTAAGTTCCAGCTTGTATTTCTTTGGTTTGCTATTTTTTCTGTCCAGCTTGCTATTTATTTTGTTGTCTTGCTTGCTGAAAGCTCTGGGACGCAGAGGGAGCACCTCCGCACCGTGAGTCGGTGCGGAGGGTCTTTTTGCGCCCTCTGTGTGGTCTTTTTGTAGGTTTTTGTGCTGACCGCAAAGTAACCTTTCCTATCCTCGGTCTGTTCAGTAAGTCGGGCCTCACTTTGCTAAATCTATTTCATCTCTGTGTTTGTATTTTCATCTTTACTCACAGTCATTATATGTGGGGGGCTGCCTTTTCCTTTGGGGAATTTCTCTGAGGCAAGGTAGGCTTTATTTTTCTATCTTCAGGGCTAGCTAGTTTCTTAGGCTGTGCCGAGTTGCATAGGGAGCGTTAGGCGCAATCCACGGCTATTTCTAGTGTGTTTGATAGGTTTAGGGATTGCGGTCAGCAGAGTTCCCACGTCCCAGAGCTCGTCCTTATTATCAGTAACTATCAGGTCATTCCGTGTGCTCTTAACCACCAGGTCCATTATTGTCCTGACCACCAGGTCATAACAGGGTACATGTGAAACCTCTTCCTAGACTTCTCTGTTCTGTGTTGGCTGGCCATCCTGGAATTTTTGGTACCAGAGATTTGGTTGGTAGGTCCTTTTGGTGGCCTTCTTTGTCGCGGGATGTTCGTTCTTTTGTGAAGTCCTGTGGGACTTGTGCGCGGGCCAAGCCTTGTTGTTCCTGTGCTATTGGGTTGCTTCTGCCTTTGCCGGTCCCTGAGAGGCCTTAGACGCATATTTCTATGGATTTTATTTCAGATCTTCCGGTTTCCCAGAGGATGTCGGTTAATCTGGGTGGTTTGTGATCGGTTTTCTAAGATGGTTCATTTGGTACCTTTGCCTAAATTGCCTTCCTCTTCTGATTTGGTTCCATTGTTTTTTCAGCATGTGGTTCGTTTGCATGGCATTCCGGAGAATATTGTGTCCGATAGAGGTTCCCAGTTTGTTTCTAGGTTTTGGCGGGCCTTTTGTGCTTGCCTGGGCATTGATTTGTCTTTTTCTTCCGCATTTCATCCTCAGATAAATGGCCAAACCGAGCGAACTAATCAGACTTTGGAAACTTATTTGAGATGCTTTGTGTGTGCTGATCAGGATGATTGGGTTGCTTTCTTGCCATTGGCCGAGTTTGCCCTTAACAAATCGGGCTAGTTCTGCTACCTTGGTTTCGCCTTTTTTTTGTAATTTTGGTTTTCATCCTCGTTTTTCTTCAGGGCAGGTTGAGCCTTCTGATTGTCCTGGTGTGGATTCTATGGTTGACAGGCTGCAGCAAATTTGGGCTCATGTGGTGGACAATTTGGTGTTGTCTCAGGAGGAGGCTCAGCATTTTACTAACCGTCGTCGGTGTGTTGGTTCCCGGCTTCGAGTTGGGTATTTGGTCTGGTTGTCTTCCCGTCATGTTCCTATGAAGGTTTCTTCCCCTAAGTTCAAGCCTCGGTTTATTGGTCCTTATAGGATTTCTGAGATTATCAATCCAGTGTCTTTTCGTTTGGCCCTTCCAGCCTCTTTTTCCATCCATAATGTTTTCCATGGATCTTTGTTGTGGAAGTATGTGGTGCCCGTTGTTCCCTCTGTTGATCCTCCAGCCCCGGTGTTGATTGATGGGGAGTTGGAGTATGTGGTTGAGAAGATTTTGGATTCTCATTTTTCGAGGTGGAAGCTTCAGTATCTTGTCAAATGAAAGGGTTATGGCCAGGAGGATAATTCTTGGGTTGTTGCCTCCGATGTTCATGCTGACGATTTGGTTCGTGCCTTTCATTTGGCTCGTCCTGATCGGCCTGGGGGCTCTGGTGAGGGTTCGGTGACCCCTCCTCAAGGGGGGGTACTGTTGTGAATTCTGCTCCCTCCGGTAGTTATGAGTGGTAGTGCTGCTGTCTTTGGATCGTAGCATTTATCAGGTGTGTCCACTTATTGCAATTTGGACTGGGCTATTTAGTCTTGCTTGATCCTTTAGTCAGTGCCAGTTGTCCATTGTTTTTGGAGGATTCACATCCCTACCTGGTCTCTCCTGTTTTGCTGTTCTTTTCTACAAAGATAAGTTCTGGCTTTGTTTTTGCTGTCCACATTCTCTGGGCCTTATATTTCAGTGCATTTTCATGTTTTGTCTTGTCCAGCTTTGTCTGTGTAAAGATTTTTTGCAGCCAAGCTGTATCTCTGGAGATGCAGATATACCCTCCATGTCTTTAGTCAGATGTGGAGATTTGTATTTTCTGTGGTGGATATTTTCTAGTGTTTTAATACTGACCGCATAGTACTCTGTCCTATTCTTTCTTTTTAGCTAGAAAGGCCTCCTTTGCTAAATTCTGATTTCAGTCTGCATATGTCATTTCCCTCTCCTCTCACAGTCAATATTTGTGGGGGGATGTCTATCCTTTGGGGATTTTCTGAGGCAAGATAGTTTTCCCGTTTCTATCTTTAGGGGAAGTTAGTCCTTAGGCTGTGTCGAGGTGTCTAGGGAGTGTTAGGTACATCCCACGGCTACTTCTAGTTGCGGTGCTAGGTTCAGGGTCTGCGGTCAGTACAGGTACCACCTTCTCCAGAGAACGTCTCATGCTGCTCCTAGGCCACCAGATCATAACAGGAACCCACGCTGGGATTTTTATAAACTATTTACAGTGCAGGAGCGGCTGAATGCTCCCATCTCCAACTCCTGCTCTCACTGTTATTAGCAGCAGCAGGTGTCAGATGATGGGATCAGTTGTCCCATCAGCTGACACCAGTGACCAAAAGTAAACTTTATACCTCCGATCACAGCTGATTTCACCGCCGATCAGAATCGGTGTTTGCCGCACTGTGATTCACATGATAGTGCAACAAACACTCAGTGTTCGGGCAGCCAAACCCGAACAGCAACACGAACTTCCTGGAGAAGTCCGTGTTTGGTGTCCGTGCCAGAACAGTAAGTGTTCGGTACGGACACCGAACTTTACTGTTCGGGTTCGCCCATCTCTAGTTATCACCTATCTGTATGATAGGCAATATGTGTGGTGATCTGACCACTTCTCCATTCATTTTCTATGGGGCTTCTGGAAAGAGCTGAACACAGTGCTCAGAATCTCCATAGGATATAAATGGAGCACCGGCGAGCATGTGCCATGGCGCTCCATTCTAACGGGGACCAAAGTTTCCTGTTCTGCCAATTGATGCGGATCCCAGCGGTCAGACCCCCAGCAATCAAAAAGTTATCACCCATCCAGACAACCTCATTAATTTCAATACATACTGCAATACTGAAGTATGACGCTATTCAGTGCAAGCGATCACAACGATCGCAGGTTCAAGTCATCTCCAATGATTGAAAAAATTGGAAAAGGTTAAAAAATAGTTTTAAAGATATTTAAGAAGAAACATAAGTTGTAATCGCTCACCTTTTCCCAAGACAAAATTTAAGAAATTCTGCAACATAAAAAGGTTGGCATCATGTTCGAAAATGACTGATCTTTCAAAATACAGCTACTTAACCTCGGAAATAAATGTAAAAAATGTAAAAATCACCATTTTCACCATTTACCACCGCATTCGTACTGACAATTAGAATCATTTTTATCGTCCAGTGAACTCTGTTTATAAAAAAGTAGTGGAATTTCATTTCTCTATTATATTTAATATAGCTGGAGAAGTGTCCTACTGCCCAAAGCCACCGGCGCATGTGCAAGGGTCAGCGCATGCCGCACAACTGCATCATTATCTCCAGGAAATTGGTTGGAGCAGCTTCACTGGTGGTGAAGAGAGTGAGAGGGTGAGGAGAGAGGGTGATGTGAGAGGGAGAGGAGACAAAGAGAGAGGGTGAGGAGAGAGAGGGTGATGTGAGATGGAGAGGAGACAAAGAGAGAGGGTGAGGAGAGAGAGGGTGATGAGAGAGAAAGGGAGAGGAGACAGAGAGGGTGAGGAGAGAGAGAGGGTGAGGAGAGAGAGGGTGATGAGAGAGAAAGGGAGAGGAGACAGAGAGGGTGAGGAGAGAGGGTGAGGAGAGAACTAAAAAAATAAATAAATATGCACCAATAAAAATGCTTAGCACCTGGGCGTAGAACGTGTTCAGTAGCTAATATACAGCTCTGGCAAAAATTAAGAGACCACCACATCAAAGCCCTGTAATGGGCAGCCCAATCTCCAGACCTGAACCCCATTGAAGACTTCTGGAATGTAATCAGGAGGATGATGGATAGTGCATGAAAACTGTGATTAAAAATCATGGTTATTCCACAAAATATTGATTTCTGAACTCTTCCTGAGTTAAAACATTAGTATTGTTGTTTCTAAACGATTATAAACTTGTTTTCTTTGCATTATTTGAGGTTAGAAAGCAATGGGGTTTTTAAATTTTGACCATTTTTCTTTGTCAGAAAAAAAATACTAAATGTATTGCTTGGAAATTCGGAGACATTGTTGTCAGTAGTTTATAGAATTAAAGAACAAATTACATTTTACTCAAAAATATACCTGTAAAGAGAAAAATCAGACAAACTGAACATTTTGCAGTGGTCTCTTAATTTTTGCCAGAGCTCTATATGTAGTATATCTCCTTTTTGACCCATTTGATTTTTTTCTGTTTTTCAGAACATTTTATGGTAAAATGAATTGTGTCGTCCTGGAAATAATAAAATACAAGCCCTCATACAGCTGTGTTGACACAGAGATGAAACACAGTTATGGCTCTCAGAAGCAAGAGAGGGAAAAAACAGCAAAAAACAAAGATTCCACCGTTGGGAACGTGTCAACCATTGTGTATATTAGGCAATTACACAAGTTTGTGACATAGGTTTCAATTCTTTTTCGAGATCTCTGCTCGCTATCACAGAACAATCACTTTCTCATTCACGGTTATTTTGAGAATTTGAAAAACAAAATATACCAGAAAGTTTTGGAACTTTTTATTTATACGGCGATTAAGCTTAATATACATAAAACCCGAAAGCCCCTTTAAGTCGCTGTCATATCAGTGACAGGTACACTGTGCAGGGCTGTGACCGGAATGTTCCCCTGCTGCACAGTGTCATTGCGGCCGCTGCAGGAAGCAGATGTGTGTAACAAGGTGATGACATATTCGGAATTTTTGCTCTTTATGAATATTCCATGAAATGGATAAAGATAAATAATTCGGCAGGTGCAGCCCAGCTGTGTACGAGTACGAGCACATCACATTTATCTCCCCTGCAATCATGGGAAGCAGAGAAAGGACAAATTATCCGGTACAACATGCAAATCCAGAAACTGACATGACTGCTTGTTCTGGGTAAGGATCTTTCACATGAAGCGAAAACATCAAATTCTCTCCACCATAGTCACAAAGTGAATTGTCCGTCACATTGTGCTCCTCTGCCACAAAGAACGTCTCAGCACCAGCCATAAAAGGAAAAAGGATCTTTCACTTTGTAAAAAGGGTAAAGGGTTTACATCATTAAAAGTTATCATCTTGACAAAGGATAGAGAAGAACGCAGTTTGTGGAGGTCTGACCTCTACTTCCCCGACCAGTCCCGAGAAAAAGAGCTTCAAAATGTCTTGCTGGAATTGAGCTGAAGTACTCCACTGCATCATTAAACTTCGCTGTTGGCTATCTTTGCCAGTCCCATAGAAAAATAATAGAGCAGGGGCACTGTTATGACTGAGCCCTACGTCTCACATGGGGATGACCAAATCAGGGGACAAGTTAAACCTGCACACCACTGGCCCATATACAGACTAGGCAATCTCTAACCTGACACTAATTTGTTCTTGCCCGACCAGAGGTTAGCACCCTAAAATTATGCAATGGTGCCCCCACTCAACGTTGGCTGACTCTGAGTATCCTTAGGCTGCTTTCACACATCAGGTTTTTTCTTTCAGGCACAATCCGGATCCGTTTTTTTCCTATCCCGGATCAGTTTTTTTTCCCATAGAGTTGTATTAGCGCTGAATTGTGCCTGAAGGACATGCATTTCATCCGTTTTGTGCCGGATCCGTCCCTTCAGGTTTTTTTGCCGGACACAAAAAATGTCTCCTGCAATGTTTTTTGTGTCCGGCGAAAAAGCCTGAAGTGACGTTTCCGGCTATAAACGCATGGAACTGATGTGTGAATGAACGTTTCCGGTGACCAAATCCGTTTTTACACATTGAGCAAGCCCAGAAGCTTTGTTTTTGATTCTGGCAAGAATCAATCAATCTCTCTCTCTCTCTCTCCTCCCACCAGGCAGTCAAAAACCATGCGCAATACAGAGAGCCGGATCCAGCTAAAAAACGGATCCGGTGCATCAGTTTTTCACAATTTACACCGGATCCGTTTTTTTAGCAAATTTGCCGGATTTAGCCTGAAACCAAAAACCTGATGTGTGAAAGCAGCCTTAACGGCAACCTCAACCATACCAGAGCGTAACCCAAAGCCACGAGAACACAATCTAGTGCACACAGACAGAGGGTGAGACAAAGGGCTAAAGACATGTCCAGACAGTCATAAATGAAAGATGGGAGGAAAAGGAACCCAAAAAGACCTTTAATGAAAACTCCCAGATCTTGTACGTAAAAAAAATTGGACAAAGCGCTAAGAAGGGGAACCCACAAACAAACCGAAGGAGAGCAAATAGAGAAAACTTCAGCAATATAATCTTTGACTGGGAAGCTGGGACTCCTAAACCAGGGCCGGCTCCAGTTTTTTGAGGGCCCTGGGCGAAAGAGTCTCAGTGGGCCCCCCCTTTAACAAATACCACGATTCATGATGTACAGAGACAGCAGAGAAATATAGGTAAAGTACAATGCCAGATTTCACTTCATACGTGAGTGATAGCTTTTGTAAATTCTACAATACCATACAGCAGAGGGGCTTTATATAAGTCTACCCCTTATATAATTATATAATTTTTGTGACCTACTCCCTCTTCCTCAGTTACAAGTAGGCATTTTATTGTTAGTAGAACTTACTGCAAAGAAAAAACAGCATACATGACAATTTTTTAACGAAAAACTTTTTAACCCCTTAACCCCCAAGGGAGGTTTGCACATTAATGACCGAGCTCATTTTTACAATTCTGCCCACCGTCCCTCTATGAGGTTATAACTCTGGAACGCTTCAACAGACCTGATGATTCTGACATTGTTTTCTCATGACATATTGTACTTCATGATAGTGGTAAAATTTATTTCATATTACCTGCGTTTAATTGTAAAAAAAACAGAAATTTTGCGAAAATTTTGAAAATTTTGCAATTTTACGACTGAATTTTTATGCCCTTAAATCACAGAGATATGTCACACAAAATACTTAATAAGTAACATTTCCCACATGTCTACTTTACATCAGCACAATTTTGGATCCAAATTTTTTTTTGTTAGGAATTAAAAGGGTTCAATGTTGACCAGCAATTTCTCATTTTTACAACACAATTTTTTTTAGGGACCACATCACATTTGAAGTCACTTTGAGGGGTCTATTGATAGAAAATACCCAAGTGTGACACTATTGTAAAAACTGTACCCTCAAGGTGCTCAAAACCACATTCACGAAGTTTATTAACGCTTCAGGTGTTTCAAAGGAATTTTTGCAATGTTTAAAAAAAATTAACATTTAAATTTTTTTCACAAAAAATTTATTTCAGCTCCAATTTGTTTTAATTTACCAAGGGTAACAGGAGAAATTGGACACCAAAAGTTGTTGTACAATTTGTCCTGAGTACGATGATACCCCATATGTGGGGGTAAACCACTGTTTGGGCGCATGGCAGAGCTCGGAAGGGAAGGAGCGCCATTTGACTTTTCAATGTAAAATTGACTGGAATTGCGATAGGACACCATATCAAATTTGGAGAGCCCCTGATGTGCCTAAACATTGAAATCACCCACAAGTGGCACCATTTTGGAAAGTAAACCCCCCAAGGAACTTATCTAGATGTGTGGTAAGCACTTTGACTCACCAAATGCTTCACAGAAGTTTATAATGTAGAGCCGTCAAAATAAAAAATCATATTTTTTCACAAAAATGATTTTTGCCTCGAATATTTTATTTTCCCAAGGGTAACAGAATAAATTGGAAACCAACTTTGTTGGGTAATTTGTCCTGAGTACGCTGATACCCCATATGTAGGGGTAAACCACTGTTTGGGCACATGGCAGAGCTCGGAAAGGAAAGAGCGCCGTTTGACTTTTCAATACAAAATTGACTGGAATTGAGATAGGACACTATGTCGCGTTTGGAGAGCCCCTGATGTGCCTAAACAGTGGAAATCCCCCACAATTGACACCATTTTGGAAAGTAGACCGCCTAAGGAACTTATCTAGATGTGTTGTGAGAACTTTGAACCCCCAAGTGTTTCACCTCAGTTTATAATGCAGAGCCATGAAAATAAAAAAATATATTTTTTTCCACGAAAATGATATTTTAGCCCCAAAATTTTTATTTTCCCAATGGTAACAGGACAAATTGGACCCCAAAAGTTGTTGTCCAATTTGTCCTGAGTACGCTGATACCCAATATGTGGGGGGAACCACTGTTTGGGAGCATGGCAGAGCTCGAAAGGGAAGGAGCGCCGATTGGAATGCAGACTTATATGAATTGGTCTGCAGGAGTCACATTGCATTTGCAGAGCCCCTGATGTACCTAAACAGTAGAAACCCCTCAGAAGTGACACTATATTGGAAACTAGACCCCCCAAGGAACTTATCTAGATGTGTTGTGAGAACTTTGAACCCCCAAGTGTTTCACTACAGTTTATAACGCAGAGCCGTGAAAATAAAAAATATTTTTTTTCCACGAAAATGATATTTTAGCCCCAAAATTTTTATTTTCCCAAGGGTAATAGGACAATTTGGACCCCAATCATTGTTGTCCAATTTATCCTGAGTACGCTGATACCCAATATGTGGGGGGGAACGACTGTTTGGGCACATGGCAGAGCTCGGAAGGGAAGGAGCGCTGTTTGACTTTTCAATGCAAAATTTGGCCAGGACTTCAACGGAGGGTGAGTATATGTTTATTTTTTATTTTAAGTCTGTATACTACATAGCTCTGTGCTGTATACTCCGTCGTTGTGCCATATACTACATGGCTGGGCAATATACTACGTGGCTGGGCAATATACTACGTGGCTGAGCAATATACTACGTGACTGGGCAATATACTATGTGTCTGTGCAATATACTAAGTCGCAGGGCAATATACTACGTGACTGGGCAATATACTACGTGGCTGGGCAATATACTACGTTGCTGGGCAATATACTACGTGGCTTGGCAATATACTACGTGACTGGGTAATATACTACGTGGCTGGGCAATATACTACGTGTCTGTGCAATATACTACGTGTCTGTGCAATATACTACGTGGCTGGGCAATATACTACGTGACTGGGCAATATACTACGTGTCTGTGCAATATACTACGTGTCTGTGCAATATACTACGTTGCTGGGCAATATACTACGTGGCTTGGCAATATACTACGTGACTGGGTAATATACTACGTGTCTGTGCAATATACTACATGTCTGTGCAATATACTACGTGACTGGGCAATATACTACGTGACTGGGCAATATACTACTTGCCTGGGCTATATACTACGTGGCTGGGCAATATACTACGTGGACATGCATATTCTAGAATACCCGATGCGTTAGAATCGGGCCACCATCTAGTATACTACAATATAACTGTATATACAGCTTGTGCCCTCTATATAATACAATATGACTATATATACAGCTTGTGCCCTCTATATACTACAATATGACTGTATACACAGCCTGTGCCCCCTATATACTACAATATGACTGTATATATACAGCATGTGCCCCTATATACTGCAATATGACTATATATACAGCTTGTGCCATCTATATACTACAATATGACTGTATATACAGCCTGTGCCCCCTATATACTACAATATGACTGTATACACAGCCTGTGCCCCCTGTATACTACAATATGACTGTATATATACAGCCTGTGCCCTCTATATACTACAATATGACTGTATATATACAGCCTGTGCCCCTATATACTGCAATATGACTGTATATACAGCTTGTGCCGTCTATATACTACAATATGACTGTATATATACAGCCTGTGCCCCTATATACTGCAATATGACTATATATACAGCCTGTGCCCCTATATACTGCAATATGACTGTATATACAGCTTGTGCCGTCTATATACTACAATATGACTGTATATACAGCCTGTGCCCTCTATATACTGCAATATGACTGTATATACAGCCTGTGCCTCTATATACTGCAATATGACTGTATATACAGCTTGTGCCATCTATATACTACACTATGACTGTATATACAGCCTGTGCCCCCTATATACTACAATATGACTGTATATATACAGCCTGTGCCCCTATATACTGCAATATGACTGTATATACAGCCTGTGCCTCTATATACTGCAATATGACTGTATATACAGCTTGTGCCGTCTATATACTACAATATGACTGTATATATACAGCCTGTGCCCCTATATACTGCAATATGACTATATATACAGCCTGTGCCCCTATATACTACAGTGACTGTATATACAGCCTGTGCCCCTATATACTACAATATGTCTGTATATACAGCTTGTGCTGTCTATATACTACACTATGACTGTATACACAGCCTGCGCCCTATATACTGCAATATGACTGTATATACAGCTTGTGCCGTCTATATACTGCAATATGACTATATATACAGCCTGTGCCCCTATATACTACAGTGACTGTATATACAGCCTGTGCCCCTATATACAGGTCCTTCTCAAAAAATTAGCATATAGTGTTAAATTTCATTATTTACCATAATGTAATGATTACAATTAAACTTTCATATATTATAGATTCATTATCCACCAACTGAAATTTGTCAGGTCTTTTATTGTTTTAATACTGATGATTTTGGCATACAACTCCTGATAACCCAAAAAACCTGTCTCAATAAATTAGCATATTTCACCCATCCAATCAAATAAAAGTGTTTTTTAATAACAAACAAAAAAACCAACAAATAATAATGTTCAGTTATGCACTCAATACTTGGTCGGGAATCCTTTGGCAGAAATGACTGCTTCAATGCGGCGTGGCATGGAGGCAATCAGCCTGTGACACTGCTGAGATGTTATGGAGGCCCAGGATGCTTCAATAGCGGCCTTAAGCTCATCCAGAGTGTTGGGTCTTGCGTCTCTCAACTTTCTCTTCACAATATCCCACAGATTCTCTATGGGGTTCAGGTCAGGAGAGTTGGCAGGCCAATTGAGCACAGTAATACCATGGTCAGTAAACCATTTACCAGTGGTTTTGGCACTGTGAGCAGGTGCCAGGTCGTGCTGAAAAATGAAATCTTCATCTCCATAAAGCATTTCAGCCGATGGAAGCATGAAGTGCTCCAAAATCTCCTGATAGCTAGCTGCATTGACCCTGCCCTTGATGAAACACAGTGGACCAACACCAGCAGCTGACATGGCACCCCACACCATCACTGACTGTGGGTACTTGACACTGGACTTCAGGCATTTTGGCATTTCCTTCTCCCCAGTCTTCCTCCAGACTCTGGCACCTTGATTTCCTAATGACATGCAAAATTTGCTTTCATCAGAAAAAAGTACTTGGGACCACTTAGCAACAGTCCAGTGCTGCTTCTCTGTAGCCCAGGTCAGGCGCCTCTGCCGCTGTTTATGGTTCAAAAGTGGCTTTACCTGGGGAATGCGGCACCTGTAGCCCATTTCCTGCACACGCCTGTGCACGGTGGCTCTGGATGTTTCCACACCAGACTCAGTCCACTGCTTCCTCAGGTTCCCCAAGGTCTGGAATCGGTCCTTCTCCACAATCTTCCTCAGGGTCCGGTCTCCTCTTCTCGTTGTACAGCGTTTTCTGCCACATTGTTTCCTTCCAACAGACTTACCATTGAGGTGCCTTGATACAGCACTCTGGGAACAGCCTATTTGTTGAGAAATTTCTTTCTGGGTCTTACCCTCTTGCTTGAGGGTGTCAATGATGGCCTTCTTGACATCTGTCAGGTCGCTAGTCTTACCCATGATGGGGGTTTTGAGTAATGAACCAGGCAGGGAGTTTATAAAAGCCTCAGGTATCTTTTGCATGTGTCTAGAGTTAATTAGTTGATTCAGAAGATTAGGGTAATAGGTCGTTTAGAGAACCTTTTCTTGATATGCTAATTTATTGAGACAGGTTTTTTGGGTTATCAGGAGTTGTATGCCAAAATCATCAGTATTAAAACAATAAAAGACCTGACAAATTTCAGTTGGTGGATAATGAATCTATAATATATGAAAGTTTAATTGTAATCATTACATTATGGTAAATAATGAAATTTAACACTATATGCTAATTTTTTGAGAAGGACCTGTACATGGACATGTGAACAGCCCCTTAGAATATAATGGGTACATGTTCTATCTGTGACAATCACGTGAAACATGGACGTCTGATTGAGGCCTATTGGTTTACCCTGATAATGGAGTATTGCTTTACATTCAAAAGTTTATAGAGTATTTATGATCGTATTCAGTTTATTTTGTGACGTCCGGTGCCAGATCCTCTTTACGTTTGGATCATGAGGGAAGGGAGAAACAAAACGTGGTTGGGGGAAGACAACAAGCAATGTTAAAAAATATCATTTTACTGAAAGAGCAGTAGATTTTTGAAGAAACAGTGGTAGAGATGATCAAATCAATCAAATCAATTGGTGAGGAATCAACTTAAGAGCCCCTGCAAATCTCCAAAAGAAAAAAAAATGTCCGAGGCGATTTTACATATTGCATAAGCCAGAGAAGGGGCTCACATGGTGTAAGGCACATCCACATAGGCTTCGCCATAATGCCTTGCGGCTATCACATCACACGGTCTAGTGTAACTAATCAGGGGGGTCGATCAAAAGCACTATAAAAGATGTCGGAAGGGAAAGCAGCAGCCATTTTAGGATTGTACAGCTAAAGAGCACATGGTCAGAGTGCAAAGCTCCTTCCATATAGATATAGAAAAAAAAACTATATGTGATTGTGATGTACTACTACAGAGCTGAAACATATTGAAAATGAGAGTGGTAGTCCTGCATATGCAAATACAATTAAAAACATGAACAAAATGGGCACAGCAGAGGAGCGCATATCAGCCCCCGCCCTGATGGTCACCTCATCACTGCGGACACCACAGCTGTGCCGCAAAGGTGCCAAAATTGGCAAGATAGTAAGCACGTGCAATGCTGAATCCATTTACACTTGTATTCGTCACCAGGATGGTTTTGAGGTAGTCTTTTTTCTCCATTAATGACCAACATGACTCCAGAAGAAATTACCTTCATTCTCCAGCTCCTGGAGTTTGCATTGATGCACAATTTCTTTTTTTTCGGTGAGTCCCACCACCTTCAGCTCCAAAAGACAACCATGAGGGCAGCCTTTGCACTGTCCTATGCAAATCTGTTCCTGGGGCTGAGACCTGTTCCTGTCAGATCGCTACTCATCAATGGACCGCGTCCTCTCTAGGTATTCCTGATCTGGAAGGGAAGTCTGACGGAAATGGTTTGGTGTTTTAGGGAACTCAATTATATTAATCTAAACTTATGCCTTACCGATAAGTCTACTTTTATTAGCATGGAGTTTTTAGCTCGGATTTGTGTGTATACAATTTTCACAGTATCCATGTGATGTCATCTTGGTTTCAAATTTTGTACTGAAGACCCAATATTAGTATAGTGTACTAGTTATCTAGTTTTTGAATATATTATATAATGTCCCTTTAAATCTAGCCCTGTCTAATCTTTTTAACCCTTTATTGTTTGAGACACAGATATATTTGGATTCCATATAGGCATATCCTTCTGTTATCACCATCTGCGTTATGGGAACATGAGACTCTATTAATTGATTCCATTATGAGTGTTCAGTACCGGGGTCCTATCAATGTATACTTACCTCCCTCACCGATCCTGTGCACGTGTGTCGCCGCTCTGGACCCGTGGATCTCAGGACATGTATTCCGGAGTGGCGCTCCGGTCACATCATCGGACTCGCGCCGTGTTTGACATGGGTGTTGACTCCAGGTCGCCTCTCTTGACGCGGTCTTGCTATGTGCCCCTCCTGATTGGCTAGGTGATGTGCGCCATTCTGAATTCAGAGAAGGCTATGACCCAAGCACATCCCATTTGCTGACTCTGCTGGGTGCTGGGGTGTGCATAAATAAGTGGACTGATATTGTCCAGGGTATGAGGTTACTGATAGGTGAGGATTAGGATCCACCATACACATGCATATGACTATTCCACCCACATTTTAAACCACTATATGCAATTCATTAAAGATCTGGTGTGTGTATCAAGGCTGATTGGTCCAAGGAAAGTACAAATGCTTGTGTCAGTGTGATATCACCCCCGGAAGAAGGCCATTTGCTGAAACTTTTGGGTTCACTTCAGGTCTCACAACAGGTAGTAACGAGTCCTCTCTTTTGGTATCATTACTTTCAAGTTTGTGCTATGGACCCAAACCTAATGATCCTTGCATAATGTTTTGTGTTTAACATTATTCACTTGGCTTATTACACACGTAGTCAGTTATATACAAATATTCTGCCTATTGATGGGCTTTACTGACAGATATAGACGTGTTTACCTGTGATATGTGATCTTTTGGACTGTAGTGCCATCTTGTGGTTTTCCACCTTTTAACAATTGTGTTTTTTATTATCTTTGTATTATTAAAATTAATAATTTCTACTTTCTCAGTAGTATTGGATATTTTGGTTCTTGTGTACAATTCCCTTGTAAAATTGCATCTCTATTAATCACTTTATCTCTTACCAAACTCTTCAATGTATCCTAAATGTGCAGCCGTGGCCATATTTTTGTCCTGTAAAATGATGTCTCCAGCCTGGGCGAGTTATTGTGCTGATTATCAAATACCAATCCACTACAGTGTACAATATAAAAGGAAAGTCACTCTTATTCTATGTGCACATGTTGCGGATTTGCCTGCAGCTTTTTCCGCACAGAATCTGCATCTCTTGCAAGAAAATGCAGCTAAAATTCCACGTGTTTTTGATGCGTTTTTTCATGCAGATTTGTATGCGTTTTTGAAAACTAAATAAAGATCTATTATTGAAAAAAAAATTGTGATGTAATTTCTTGTCCAACCTCTTCATTGACATACTCCATTGAAGAACCATTGAAGAATAATGTTTACACACACAGAAAGATAGATCTATAGATAGATAATAGATAAATAGAAAGATAGATAGATCTATAGATAGATAGTTATGGCATAGATAGATCTATAGATTGATAGATAGATAGAGGGAGTGAGATAGATAGAAGGAATGAGATACATAGATAGATAGATAGATAGATAGATAGATAGATACAGTTAAGTCCATATATATTTGGACAGAGACATTTTTCTAATTTTGGTTATAGACATTACCAAAATTAATTTTAAACAAAACAATTCAGATGCAGTTGAAGTTCAGATTTTCAGCTTTCATTTGAGGGTATCCACATTAAAATTGGATGAAGGGTTTAGGAGTTTCAGCTCCTTAACATGTGCCGCCCTGTTTTTAAAGGGACCAAAAGTAATTGGACAGATTAAATCATTTTAAATAAAATGTTCATTTCTAGTACTTGGCTGGAAACCCTTTGTTGGCAATGACTGCCTGAAATCTTGAACTCATGGACATCACCAGACGCTGTGTTTACTCCTTTTTGATGCTCTGCCAGGCCTTCACTGCGGTGGTTTTCAGTTGCTGTTTGTTTGTGGGCCTTTCTGTCTGAAGTTTAGTCTTTAACAAGTGAAATGCATGCTCAATTGGGTTGAGATCAGGTGACTGACTTGGCCATTCAAGAATATTCCACTTCTTTGCTTTAATAAACTCCTGGGTTGCTTTGGCTTTATGTTTTGGGTCATTGTCCATCTGTAGTATGAAATGACGACCAATCAGTTTGCTGCATTTGGCTGGATCTGAGCACACAGTATGTGTTATGACCTGGTGGTCAGGACAATAATGGACCTGGTGGTTAAGAGCACACGGAATGACCTGATAGTTACTGATAATAAAGGACGAGCTCTGGGACGTGGGAACTCTGCTGACCGCAATCCCTAATCCTATCACACACACTAGACATAGCCGTGGATTGCTCCTAACGCTCCCTATGCAACTCGGCACAGCCTAAGGAACTAGCTAGCCCTGAAGATAGAAAAATAAAGCCTACCTTGCCTCAGAGAAATTCCCCAAAGGAAAAGGCAGCCCCCCACATATAATGACTGTGAGTAAAGATGAAAATACAAACAGAGAGATGAAATAGATTTAGCAAAGTGAGGCCCGACTTACTGAACAGACTGAGGATAGGAAAGGTTGCTTTGCGGTCAGCACAAAAACCTACAAAAAGACCACGCAGAGGGCGCAAAAAGACCCTCCGCACCGACTCACAGTGCGGAGGCGCTCCCTCTGCGTCCCAGAGCTTCCAGCAAGCAAGACAACAATAAAAATAGCAAGCTGGACAGAAAAATAGCAAACCAAAGAAAATACAAGCAGGAACTTAGCTTCCGCTGGGAAGACAGGTCACAAGAACGATCCAGGAGTGAACTAGACCAATACTGGAACATTGACAGGTGGCATGGAGCAAAGATCTAAGTGGAGTTAAATAGAGCAGCCAGCTAACGAATTAACCTTGTCACCTGTGGAAGGAAACTCAGAAACACCCACCAGAGGAAGTCAATGGACAGAACCAGCCGAAGTACCATTCATGACCACAGGAGGGAGCCCGACAACAGGATTCACAACAGTACCCCCCCCTTGAGGATGGGTCACTGAACCCTCACCAGAGCCCCCAGGCCGACCAGGATGAGCCAAATGAAAGGCACGAACCAGATCGGCAGCATGAACATCAGAGGCAAAAACCCAGGAATTATCTTCCTGACCATAACCCTTCCACTTGACCAGGTACTGGAGTTTCCGTCTTGAAATACGAGAATCCTAAATCTTCTCCACCACATACTCCAACTCCCCCTCAACCAACACCGGGGCAGGAGGATCAACGGATGGAACCACAGGCACCACGTATCTCTGCAATAACGACCTATGGAACACATTATTGGTGGTCAAAAGAAGCAGGAAGGGCCAAACGAAATGACACAGGATTGATAACCTCAGAAATCTTATACGGACCAATGAAACGAGGCTTAAACTTAGGAGAGGAAACCTTCATAGGAACATAACGAGACGACAACCAAACCAAATCCCCAACACGAAGTCGGGGACCCACACAGCGCCGGCGGTTAGCGAAACGTTGAGCCTTCTCCTGGGACAATGTCAAATTGTCCACCACATGAGTCCAAATCTGCTGCAACCTATCCACCACAGTATCTACACCAGGACAGTCCGAAGACTCAACCTGCCCTGAAGAGAAATGAGGATGGAAACCAGAATTGCAGAAAAACGGCGAAACCAAAGTAGCCGAGCTGGCCCGATTATTAAGGGCGAACTCAGCCAACGGCAAAAAGGACACCCAATCATCCTGATCAGCAGAAACAAAGCATCTCAGATATGTTTCCAAAGTTTGATTAGTTCGTTCGGTTTGGCCATTTGTCTGAGGATGGAAAGCCGAGGAAAAAGACAAATCAATGCCCATCCTAGCACAAAAGGATCGCCAAAACCTCGAAACAAACTGGGAATCTCTGTCAGAAACGATGTTCTCCGGGATACCATGTAAATGAACCACATGCTGGAAAAATAATGGCACCAAATCAGAGGAGGAAGGCAATTTAGACAAAGGTACCAAATGGACCATCTTAGAAAAGCGATCACAAACCACCCAAATGACCGACATCTTTTGAGAGACGGGGAGATCCGAAATAAAATCCATAGAAATATGCGTCCAGGGCCTCTTCGGGACCGGCAAGGGCAAAAGCAACCCACTGGCACGAGAACAGCAGGGCTTAGCCCGAGCACAAGTCCCACAGGACTGCACAAAAGAACGCATATCCCGTGACAAAGACGGCCACCAAAAGGATCTAGCCACCAAATCTCTGGTACCAAAGATTCCAGGATGCCCAGCCAACACTGAACAATGAATCTCAGAGATAACTCTACTAGTCCATCTATCAGGGACAAACAGTTTCTCCGCTGGGCAACGGTCAGGTCTATCAGCCTGAAATTTTTGCAGCACCCGCCGCAAATCAGGGGAGATGGCAGACAAAATTACCCCCTCTTTGATAATACCCGCCGGCTCAGGAACACCCGGAGAGTCAGGCACAAAACTCCTTGACAGGGCATCAGCCTTCACATTCTTAGAGCCCGGAAGGTACGAAACCACAAAATCAAAACGGGAGAAAAATAACGACCATCGAGCCTGTCTCGAATTCAACCATTTGGCAGACTCAAGATAAGTCAAATTCTTGTGATCTGTCAAGACCACCACGCGATGCTTGGCTCCTTCAAGCCAATGACGCCACTCCTCGAATGCCCACTTCATGGCCAACAACTCTCGATTACCAATATCATAATTACGCTCAGCAGGCGAAAACTTTCTAGAAAAGAAAGCATATGGCTTCATCACCGAGCCATCAGAACTTCTTTGCGACAAAACAGCCCCTGCTCCAATCTCAGAAGCATCAACCTCAACCTGAAACGGGAGCGAAACATCTGGCTGGCACAACACAGGGGCAGAAGAAAAACGACGCTTCAACTCCTGAAAAGCCTCTACAGCTGCAGAAGACCAATTGACCACATCAGCACCCTTCTTGGTGAAATCAGTCAACGGTTTAGCAACACTAGAGAAATTAGCGATGAAGCGCCGATAAAAATTAGCAAAGCCCAGGAACTTTTGCAGGCTCTTCACAGATGTCGGCTGAGTCCAATCGTAAATGGCCTGGACTTTAACAGGGTCCATCTCGATAGTAGAAGGCGAAAAAATGAACCCCAAAAATGAAACCTTCTGAGCTCCAAAGAGACACTTTGACCCCTTCACCAACAAGGAATTCGCACGAAGGACCTGGAACACCATTCTGACCTGCTTCACATGAGACTCCCAATCATCCGAAAAGACCAAAATATCATCCAAATACACAATCAGGAATTTATCCAGGTACTCTCGTAAGATGTCATGCATAAAGGACTGAAATACTGATGGAGCATTGGAAAGCCCGAATGGCATAACCAGGTACTCAAAATGGCCCTCGAGCGTATTAAATGCTGTTTTCCATTCATGGCCTTGTTTAATACGCACAAGATTATACGCCCCTCGAAGATCTATCTTGGTGAACCAACTAGCCCCTTTAATACGAGCAAACAAATCAGACAGCAACAGCAAAGGATACTGAAATTTGACTGTAATTTTATTAAGAAGGCGGTAATCAATACAAGGTCTCAAAGAACCATCCTTCTTGGCCACAAAAAAGAACCCTGCTCCTAACGGTGATGACGACGGGCGAATATGGCCTTTCTCCAAGGATTCCTTTATATAACTCCGCATAGCGGCGTGTTCTGGCACAGATAAATTGAACAATCGGCCCTTAGGAAACTTACTACCAGGAATCAAATTAATTGCACAATTGCAATCCCTATGAGTAGGTAGGGCACTGGCTTTGGGCTCATCAAATACATCCCGATAATCCGACAAAAACTCTGGAACTTCAGAAGGAGTGGAAGACGAAATAGACAAAAATGGAACATCACCATGTACCCCCTGGCAACCCCAGCTGGACACAGACATAGATTTCCAGTCCAATACTGGATTATGAACCTGTAGCCATGGCAACCCCAAAACAACCACATCATGCAGATTATGCAACACCAGAAAGCGGATATCCTCCTGATGTGCAGGAGCCATGCACATGGTCAATTGGGTCCAGTACTGAGGCTTATTCTTGGCCAAAGGCGTAGCATCAATTCCTCTCAATGGAATGGGATACTGCAAGGGCTCCAAGAAAAAACCACAGCGCCTAACATACTCCAAGTCCATCAAATTCAGGGCAGCGCCTGAATCCACAAATGCCATAACAGAATAGGATGACAAAGAGCAAATCAGAGTAACGGACAATAGAAATTTAGACTGTACCGTACCAATGGTGGCAGACCTAGCGAACCGCGTAGTGCGCTTAGGACAATCGGAGATAACATGAGTGGAATCACCACAGTAAAAACATAGCCCATTCCGACGTCTGTGTTCTTGCCGTTCAGCTCTGGTCAAAGTCCTATCACATTGCATAGGCTTAGGCCCATGCTCAGATAGTACCGCCAAATGGTGCACAGCTTTACGCTCACGCAAGCGTCGATCGATCTGAATGGCCAAACACATAGACTCATTCAGACCAGCAGGCATGGGAAATCCCACCATGACATCCTTAAGGGCTTCAGAGAGACCCTTTCTGAAGATTGCTGCCAGGGCACATTCATTCCACTGAGTGAGCATAGACCACTTTCTAAACTTCTGACAATATATCTCCGCTTCATCCTGACCCTGACACAGAGCCAGCAAGATTTTCTCTGCCTGATCCACTGAATTAGGTTCGTCATAAAGCAATCCAAGCGCCAGGAAAAACGCATCAATATCACGCAATGCCGGATCTCCTGGCGCAAGGGAAAATGCCCAGTCTTGAGGGTCACCACGTAACAAAGAAATAATGATCTTTACTTGTTGAACAGGGTCACCTGAGGAGCGAAGTTTCAAGGCAAGAAACAATTTACAATTATTTTTGAAATTCAAGAACTTAGATCTATCACCAAAAAACAAATCAGGAATTGGAATCCTAGGCTCTGACATCGGATTCTGAACCACAAAATCTTGAATGTTTTGTACCCTTGTAGTGAGATTATCCATCCAAGAGGACAGACCTTGAGTGTCCATGTTTACACCTGTGTCCTGAACCACCCAGAGGTAAAGGGGAAAAGAGAGACAAAACACACTGCAAAGAAAAAAAAATGGTCTCAGAACTTCTCTTATCCCTCTATTGAGATGCATTAGTACTTTGGGCCACCTGTACTGTTATGACCTGGTGGTCAGGACAATAATGGACCTGGTGGTTAAGAGCACACGGAATGACCTGATAGTTACTGATAATAAAGGACGAGCTCTGGGACGTGGGAACTCTGCTGACCGCAATCCCTAATCCTATCACACACACTAGAAATAGCCGTGGATTGCTCCTAACGCTCCCTATGCAACTCTGCACAGCCTAAGGAACTAGCTAGCCCTGAAGATAGAAAAATAAAGCCTACCTTGCCTCAGAGAAATTCCCCAAAGGAAAAGGCAGCCCCCCACATATAATGACTGTGAGTAAAGATGAAAATACAAACACAGAGATGAAATAGATTTAGCAAAGGGAGGCCCGACTTACTGAACAGACCGAGGATAGGAAAGGTTGCTTTGCGGTCAGCACAAAAACCTACAAAAAGACCACGCAGAGGGCGCAAAAAGACCCTCCGCACCGACTCACGGTGCGGAGGCGCTCCCTCTGCGTCCCAGAGCTTCCAGCAAGCAAGACAACAATAAAAATAGCAAGCTGGACAGAAAAATAGCAAACCAAAGAAAATACAAGCAGGAACTTAGCTTCTGCTGGGAAGACAGGTAACAAGAACGATCCAGGAGTGAACTAGACCAATACTGGAACATTGACAGGTGGCATGGAGCAAAGATCTAAGTGGAGTTAAATAGAGCAGCCAGCTAACGAATTAACCTCGTCACCTGTGGAAGGAAACTCAGAAACACCCACCAGAGGAAGTCCATGGACAGAACCAGCCGAAGTACCATTCATGACCACAGGAGGGAGCCCGACAACAGAATTCACAACAAGTATGTCTCTGAATACCTCAGAATTCATTCGGCTGCTTCTGTCCTGTGTCACATCATCAATAAACACTAGTGACCCAGTGCCACTGGCAGCCACGCATGCGCAAGCCATCACACTGCCTCCGCCGTGTTTTACAGATGATGTGGTATGCTTTGGATCATGAGCTGTGCCACGCCTTCGCCATACTTTTCTCTTTCCATCATTCTTAGTCTTGGTTTCTTGATCTTAGTTTCATCTGTCAAAAGAATGTTCTTCCAGAACTGTGCTGGATTTTTTAGATGTTTTTTTAGCAAAGTCCAGTTTAGCCTTTTTATTCTTGATGCTTATGAGTGGCTTGCACCGTGCAGTGAACCCTCTGTATTTACTTTCATGCAGCCTTCTCTTTATGGTAGATTTGGATATTGATATGCCTACCTCCTCAGGGGCGTAGCTAGAGCTTTTGCCGCCCGGGGCTGCTCCCGAGTTTGGCCCCCCCACCTCCCCCCCCCTCAATACACACAAAGGTTACCAAAAATAGGGCAACACACATGATAGGGTCTGCAAAAAAAAAAAAAACAAGTTCTGCTTACCTGACCGCGCTCCTGCTCTCTCCACGCAGCTGAAGCGTGCACTCGCCGGCGACTGACAATGACGTCAGAAGCCGTCGACGTGTGTGCTGCGGCCGACTTCAGCTGCCAGCCTCCAAATGGCTGGTGGCTGTTGTTAACTATTGACGTACGGGCGCGGGCCCGCACGTCAATAGCGTTAAACAGCTGCAGCGCCGGCCGCGGTTTTAGAGGGCCCCGGGCGAAAGAGTCTCAGTGGGCCCCCCCTTTAACACATAGCATGATTCATGATGCAGATACAGCAGAGAAATATAGCATAGCCACATAGCATATAACACAGCCCACGTAGCATATAGCACAGCCACGTAGTGTATAACACAGCCCACGCAGTATATAGCACAGCCCACATAGCGTATAGCACAGCCACGTAGTATATAACACAGCCACGTAGTATATAACACAGCCATGTAGTATATTGCACAGCCCACGTAGCATATTGCCCAGCCACGTAGTATATAACACAGCCATGTAGTATATTGCACAGCCCACGTAGCATATTGCCCAGCCACGTAGTATATTGCCCAGCCACGTAGTATATTGCCCAGCCACGTAGTATATTGCCCAGCCACGTAGTATATTGCCCAGTCACGTAGTATATTGCCCAGCCACGTAGTATATTGCCCAGTGATGGAGTATACAGCACAGAGCCACGTAGTATACAGACTTAAAATAAAAAATAAACATATACTCACCCTCCGATGAATTCTGGCCCTGTATCGCACGAGGCAGCTTCCAGTCCCAGGGTTGGTATGAGCGCAGGACCTGTGATGACGTTGCGGTCACATGACCGTGACGTCATGGCAGGTCCTTCTCACATACCATCCTTGGCACCGGAAGCTGCCGCTTGCATGGAGCGGGGACTGGAGCGTTGCGAGGAGCGGGAAAGGCGATGGAGGGTGAGTATAGCAGGTTTTTTCATTTTTTTATTATTTTTAACATGACATATTTTTACTATTGATGCTGCATAGGCAGCATCAATAGTAAATAGTTGGGGACACACAGGGTTAATAGCAGCGGTAACGGAGTGCGTTACACCGCGGCCCGTTACCGCTGCTATTAACCCTGTGTGAGTGGTGACTGGAGGGGATTATGGAGCGGGCGCTGATTGTGGGGAGTATAGAGCAGGCGCCGGGCACTGACTGCAGCGGAGGGACTAATTGGACTGTGCCCGTCGCTGATTGGTCGCGGCAGCCATGACAGGCAGCTGCCGAGACCAATCAGCGACGACAGACAGAGGCCGCGACCAATGAATATCCGTGAAAGAAAGAAAGACAGAAGGACAGACAGAAAGACGGAAGTGTGACCCTTAGACAATGATGTAATATATATATATATATATATATTTCTCACCTGTGTCTTGCCTCTCTGTTGTTTTCTGTCTCTGTTCTCACATCTTTTCTGTCTCCCGCTCTGATTTTCATATTTCCTTCTGCCTCTTCTTCCTGCTTGTCCGTGGCTCTGCCCCCGACATTTAGCCCCGCCCCTCCATGGCTCTTCACATTGTGAGAGCTGTGACGCTGCTGGAGGGGCAGGATCGGATCTTCTGCTGCTGACTGCAGGTGCGGGGGTGAGTCACAGCGTGTGTGACTGTGTGCCCCTGCTACACTGCAGCCAGCAACTCTGCACGGCCGCGCGCACTGCCAGCGCTCTGCTCCAGTCCTCATAATGCTGGGAGGAAGGAGCAGAGAATGAGTGCGCGCAGCCGTGCTGATAGCCGCCCCCACATTGTGCCGCCCGGGGCGGCCTGCCCCCCCCGCACCCCCCTTCCTACGCCACTGTACCTCCTGGAGAGTGTTGGTCACTTGGTTGGCTGTTGTGAAGGGGTTTCTCTTCACCATGGAGATTATTCTGCGATCATCCACCACTGTTGTCTTCCGTGGGCGCCCAGGCCTTTTTGCATTGATGAGTTCACCAGTGCTTTCTTTCTTTCTCAGGATGTACCAAACTGTAGATTTTGCCACTCCTAATTTTGTAGCAATTTCTCTGATGGTTTTTTCTGTTTTTGCAGCTTAAGGATGGCATGTTTCACCTGCATGGAGAGCTCCTTTAACCGCATATTTACTTCACAGCAAAACCTTCCAAATGCAAGCACCACACCTCAAATCAACTCCAGGCCTTTTATCTGCTTAATTGAGATTGACATAAGAAGGGATTGCCCACACCTGTCCATGAAATAGCCTTGGAGTCAATTATCCATTTACTTTTGGTTCCATTAAAAACAGGGTGGCACATGTTAAGGAGCTGAAACTCATAAACCCTTCATCCAATTTTAATGTGGAAACCCTCAAAAGAAAGCTGAAAGTCTGAACTTCATCTGCATCTGAATGGTTTTGTTTAAAATTCATTGTGTTAGTGTCTGTAACCAAAATTAGAAAAATGTTGTCTCTGTTCAAATATATATGGACTTAACTGTATATCTATGGATAGATATATAGATAGATCTATAGATAGATAGATAATACCAAGCCCAATGTTTAGTAATAAACATAAAATGGTACATAAAGAGTTAAAGACACACACACACAAAATCTGCGTTGGCCGGGGTCACACTAGTGAGAAACTTGCACGAGTCTCGCACCTCAATACCCGGCACTGGGCCCAGAGTGTTCCGCTACATAGAAATACATGCAACCGCACACAGCGTTCCCGAGTGCCGGCGGCAGTGCTGGGTATTGAGGTGTGGGCTCCCATGCAATTTTCTGCGCCAAAGAGGGAAAGCCATCGACTGGGGGTCGATGTTTATAGCCTGGGAATAAGTTAAAACCCATGGATCTTCCTAGCCTATTAATCTCAGCCCGCAGCTGTATATTTAGCCTTTACTGGCTATTAAAATAACAAAGTGGGGTCCCCCTATAATTAATAGCTAGAAAAGGCTATGCAGAGAGCTGCGGGCTAATATTCATATCCTACTAAGGGACCATGGATATTGGCCCCCCCGGCTACAAACACCAGCACACAGCCTCCCCAGAAATGGCGCATCTCTAAGATGCACCAATTCCAGCACTTAGCCTCTCTTCCCATTGCCCTGTAATGGTGGCACAGGGGGTAATAGTTTGGGGGTTCACGCCACCTTTCAATTGAAAGGTGACATCAAGCCAGTTAAGTAATGGAGAGGCGTCAATAAGATACTGTTAGGGGTCGAGTTTCCGCCTCTGCACAGGGGGAATCTCAGGTCGTCTTCGCTGCGGTCTCCCATTCTTCTCCTGCTGCAGTCGAGTCTGCTCAGCGGAGACGTCGGTCCCAGCGTCTCGCTCAGTCTGACTCTGTGCAAATGGTTACTGCTGCCTTTCCAGCTTCTGCCATTGTAGCCAGTACTGGGCAGCAGCGAGCAGACGTTTTTGGGACTAAGTCCTGCTTTTCCCCTTCTGAGCATGCCCAGGTTAAAGGGACACTGTCACCTGAATTTGGAGGGAACAATCTTCAGCCATGGAGGCGGGGTTTTGGGGTGTTTGATTCACCCTTTCCTTATCCGCTGACTGCATGCTGGCTGCAATATTGGATTGAAGTTCATTCTCTGTCCTCCATAGTACACGCCTGCGCAAGGCAAGATTGCTCGTTGGAGATCAAGGGTCACATGCTAGATACTGCAGCTAATCCCATTGGTCCTCTAGGAAGGTACTTAAGTTGCTCAACTTCTGTGGCAGCCTCCCATTGGTACTTCTGGGAAGTGTTATGATAAGGTAATTCAGTACCACAATGGACATAGAGGTCAGAGCACATACAGTGACCTGACAATAACCCAAAAACATAGAACGAGCTCTGAGACGTGGGAACTCTGCTGACCACAATCCCTAATCCTCTCCAACCACACTAGAGGCAGCCGTGGATTGCGCCTAACGCTCCCTATGCAACTCGGCACAGCCTGAGAAACTAGCTAGCCTGAAGATAGAAAATAAGCCTACCTTGCCTCAGAGAAATACCCCAAAGGAAAAGGCAGCCCCCACATATAATGACTGTGAGTTAAGATGAAAAGACAAACGTAGAGATGAAATAGATTTAGCAAAGTGAGGCCCGACTTTCTGAACAGAGCGAGGATAGGAAAGGTAACTTTGCGGTCAACACAAAACCCTACAAAAAACCACGCAAAGGGGGCAAAAAGACCCTCCGTACCGAACTAACGGCACGGAGGTACACCCTCTGCGTCCCAGAGCTTCCAGCAAGCAGGAAAAAAGAAAAAAACAAGCTGGACAGAAAAAACAGCAAACAAAATAGCAAAGCAGAACTTAGCTATGCAGAGCAGCAGGCCACAGGAACGATCCAGGAGGAAACAGGTCCAATACTAGAACATTGACTGGAGGCCAGGATCAAAGCACTAGGTGGAGTTAAATAGAGCAGCACCTAACGACTTCACCACATCACCTGAGGAAGGAAACTCAGAAGCCGCAGTACCACTTTCCTCCACCAACGGAAGCTCACAGAGAGAATCAGCCAAAGTACCACTTGTGACCACAGGAGGGAGCTCTGCCACAGAATTCACAACAGTACCCCCCCCTTGAGGAGGGGTCACCGAACCCTCACCAGAGCCCCCAGGACGACCAGGATGAGCCATATGAAAGGCACGAACAAGATCGGGAGCATGGACATCAGAGGCAAAGACCCAGGAATTATATTCCTGAGCATAACCCTTCCACTTAACCAGATACTGGAGTTTCCGTCTTGAAACACGAGCATCCAAAATCTTCTCCACAATATACTCCAACTCCCCCTCCACCAAAACCGGGGCAGGAGGATCAACGGATGGAACCATAGGTGCCACGTATCTCCGCAACAATGACCTATGGAATACGTTATGTATGGAAAAAGAATCTGGAAGGGTCAGACGAAAAGACACAGGATTAAGAACCTCAGAAATCCTATACGGACCAATGAAACGAGGTTTAAACTTAGGAGAGGAAACCTTCATAGGAATATGACGAGAAGATAACCAAACCAAATCCCCAACACGAAGTCGGGGACCCACACAGCGTCTGCGATCAGAGAAACGTTGAGCCTTCTCCTGGGACAAGGTCAAATTGTCCACTACATGAGTCCAAATCTGCTGCAACCTGTCCACCACAGTATCCACACCAGGACAGTCCGAAGACTCAACCTGCCCTGAAGAGAAACGAGGATGGAACCCAGAGTTGCAGAAAAACGGCGAAACCAAGGTAGCCGAGCTGGCCCGATTATTAAGGGCGAACTCAGCCAAAGGCAAAAAGGACACCCAGTCATCCTGATCAGCAGAAACAAAGCATCTCAGATATGTTTCCAAGGTCTGATTGGTTCGTTCGGTCTGGCCATTAGTCTGAGGATGGAAAGCCGAGGAAAAAGACAAGTCAATGCCCATCCTACCACAAAAGGCTCGCCAAAACCTCGAAACAAACTGGGAACCTCTGTCAGAAATGATATTCTCTGGAATGCCATGTAAACGAACCACATGCTGGAAGAACAATTGCACCAAATCAGAGGAGGAAGGTAATTTAGACAAGGGTACCAAATGGACCATCTTAGAGAAGCGATCACAGACCACCCAAATGACTGAAATCTTTTGAGAGATGGGAAGATCCGAAATAAAATCCATAGAGATATGTGTCCAAGGCCTCTTCGGGACCGGCAAGGGCAAAAGCAACCCACTGGCACGAGAACAGCAGGGCTTAGCCCGAGCACAAATCCCACAGGACTGCACAAAAGAACGCACATCCCACGACAGAGATGGCCACCAAAAGGATCTAGCCACTAACTCTCTGGTACCAAAGATTCCAGGATGACCAGCCAACACCGAACAATGAACCTCAGAGATAACTTTATTCGTCCACCTATCAGGGACAAACAGTTTCTCCGCTGGGCAACGATCAGGTTTATTAGCCTGAAATTTTTGCAGCACCCGCCGCAAATCAGGGGAGATGGCAGACACAATTACTCCCTCTTTGAGGATACCCGCCGGCTCAGATAAACCCAGAGAGTCGGGCACAAAACTCCTAGACAGAGCATCCGCCTTCACATTTTTAGAGCCCGGAAGGTACGAAATCACAAAGTCAAAACGGGCAAAAAACAGCGACGAACGAGCCTGTCTCGGATTCAACCGCTTGGCAGACTCGAGATAAGTCAAGTTCTTATGATCAGTCAAGACCACCACGCGATGCTCCTTCAAGCCAATGACGCCACTCCTCGAATGCCCACTTCATGGCCAGCAACTCTCGATTGCCCACATCATAATTTCGCTCAGCAGGCGAAAACTTCCTGGAAAAGGCGGCGCATGGTTTCATCACAGAGCAATCAAACTTCTCTGAGACAAAACAGCCCCTGCTCCAATCTCAGAAGCATCAACCTCGACCTGGAATGGAAGCGAAACATCTGGTTGACACAACACAGGGGCAGAAGAAAAACGACGCTTCAACTCTTGAAAAGCTTCCACAGCAGCAGAAGACCAATTGACCACATCAGCACCCTTCTTGGTCAAATCGGTCAATGGTTTAGCAATACTAGAAAAATTGCAGATGAAGCGACGGTAAAAATTAGCAAAGCCCAGGAACTTTTGCAGACTTTTCAGAGATGTCGGCTGAGTCCAATCATGGATGGCTTGGACCTTAACAGGGTCCATCTCGATAGTAGAAGGGGAAAAGATGAACCCCAAAAATGAAACCTTCTGAACACCAAAGATACACTTTGATCCCTTCACAAACAAAGAATTAGCACGCAGGACCTGAAACACCATTCTGACCTGCTTCACATGAGACTCCCAATCATCCGAGAAGATCAAAATGTCATCCAAGTACACAATCAGGAATTTATCCAGGTACTCTCGGAAGATGTCATGCATAAAGGACTGAAACACTGATGGAGCATTGGCAAGTCCGAATGGCATTACTAGATACTCAAAATGGCCCTCGGGTGTATTAAATGCAGTTTTCCATTCATCGCCTCGCTTAATACGCACAAGATTATACGCCCCACGAAGATCTATCTTGGTGAACCAACTAGCCCCCTTAATCCGAGCAAACAAATCAGATAACAACGGCAAGGGGTACTGAAATTTAACCGTGATCTTATTTAGAAGGCGGTAATCTATACAAGGTCTCAGCGAACCATCCTTCTTGGCTACAAAAAAGAACCCTGCTCCTAATGGCGATGATGACAGGCGAATATGCCCCTTCTCCAAGGACTCCTTCACATAACTCTGCATAGCGGCGTGCTCAGGCACAGATAAATTAAACAGTCGACCTTTTGGGAATTTACTACCAGGAATCAAATCGATAGCACAATCACAATCCCTATGCGGAGGTAGGGTATCGGACTTGGGCTCATCAAATACATCCCGGTAATCAGACAAGAACTCTGGAACCTCAGAAGGGGTGGATGACGAAATAGTCAGAAATGGGACATCACCATGTACCCCCTGACAACCCCAGCTGGACACAGACATGGATTTCCAATCTAATACTGGATTATATGCTTGTAGCCATGGCAACCCCAACACGACCACATCATGCAGATTATGCAATACCAGAAAGCGAATAACCTCCTGATGTGCAGGAGCCATGCACATGGTCAGCTGGGTCCAGTACTGAGGCTTATTCTTGGCCAAAGGCGTAGCATCAATTTCTCTCAATGGAATAGGACACTGCAAGGGCTCCAAGAAAAACCCACAACGCCTAGCATACTCCAAGTCCATCAAATTCAGGGCAGCGCCTGAATCCACAAATGCCATGACAGAATACGATGACAATGAGCAGATCAAGGTAACGGACAGAAGAAATTTTGACTGTACCGTACCAATGGTGGCAGACCTAGCGAACCGCTTAGTGCGCTTAGGACAATCAGAGATAGCATGAGTGGAATCACCACAGTAGAAACACAGCCCATTCAGACGTCTGTGTTCTTGCCGTTCAACTCTGGTCAAAGTCCTATCGCACTGCATAGGCTCAGGTTTAAGCTCAGGTAATACCGCCAAATGGTGCACAGATTTACACTCACGCAAGCGTCGACCGATCTGAATGGCCAAAGACAGACTCATTCAGACCAGCAGGCATAGGAAATCCCACCATGACATCCTTAAGGGCTTCAGAGAGACCCTTTCTGAAAATAGCTGCGAGCGCACCTTCATTCCATTGAGTGAGTACGGACCACTTTCTAAATTTCTGACAATATACCCCTATCTCATCCTGACCCTGACACCGAGCCAGCAAATTTTTCTCTGCCTGATCAACTGAATTAGGTTCATCGTACAGCAATCCGAGAGCCAGGAAAAACGCATCGATATTACTTAATGCAGGATCTCCTGATGCAAGAGAAAATGCCCAGTCCTGAGGGTCGCCACGTAAAAAAGAAATAATGATCCTAACTTGTTGAACTGGGTCACCAGAGGAGCAAGGTTTTAAAGCTAGAAATAGTTTACAATTATTTTTGAAACTCAGAAATTTAGTTCTATCTCCAAAAAACAAATCAGGAATAGGAATTCTCGGTTCTAACATAGAATTCTGAACCACAAAGTCTTGAATATTTTGTACTCTTGCCGTGAGCTGATCCACACATGAAGACAGACCTTTAATGTCCATCGCTACACCTGTGTCCTGAACCACCCAAATGTCTAGGGGAAAAAAAAGGCAAAACACAGTGCAGAGAAAAAAAAATGGTCTCAGAACTTCTTTTTTCCCTCTATTGAGAATCATTAGTACTTTGGGCCTCCAGTACTGTTATGATAAGGTAATTCAGTACCACAATGGACATAGAGGTCAGAGCACATACAGTGACCTGACAATAACCCAAAAACATAGAACGAGCTCTGAGACGTGGAAACTCTGCTGACCGCAATCCCTAATCCTCTCCAACCACACTAGAGGCAGCCGTGGATTGCGCCTAACGCTCCCTATGCAACTCGGCACAGCCTGAGAAACAAGCTAGCCTGAAGATAGAAAATAAGCCTACCTTGCCTCAGAGAAATACCCCAAAGGAAAAGGCAGCCCCCACATATAATGACTGTGAGTTAAGATGAAAAGACAAACGTAGAGATGAAATAGATTTAGCAAAGCGAGGCCCGACTTTCTGAACACAGCGAGGATAGGAAAGGTAACTTTGCGGTCAAAACAAAACCCTACAAAAAACCACGCAAAGGGGGCAAAAAGACCCTCCGTACCGAACTAACGGCACGGAGGTACACCCTCTGCGTCCCAGAGCTTCCAGCAAGCAGGAAAAAAGAAATAGACAAGCTGGACAGAAAAAACAGCAAACAAAATAGCAAAGCAGAACTTAGCTATGCAGAGCAGCAGGCCACAGGAACGATCCAGGAGGAAACAGGTCCAATACTAGAACATTGACTGGAGGCCAGGATCAAAGCACTAGATGGAGTTAAATAGAGCAGCACCTAACGACTTCACCACATCACCTGAGGAAGCAAACTCAGAAGCCGCAGTACCACTTTCCTCCACCAACGGAAGCTCACAGAGAGAATCAGCCGAAGTACCACTTGTGACCACAGGAGGGAGCTCTGCCACAGAATTCACAACAGGGAAGGTCCTGTACTTGCTGCAGCTATAAAAGGTTCACATGACCGCACGGCCATGCGCTAGTATCAATCCAAGTTATGTGCTTTGCGCCAGTGTGGTTATGTGTGATTGTATTGAGGGACCTGGCTGAAATAAGCCCCTAGACTACCGGCCGCTCCGGTAAGGATATTGTGTTTTTGTATTCAGGGACCCGGCTGAAATAAGCCCCTAGAATACCGGCACCTCCGGTGAGGAGATTGTGTGCTTGCATGACCACTGACTGCTATCAGTTGGGCAGTTAGCTTGTGCTCCTGTGAGTCTAACATGGCGCAGTGCTTTCCTTTCACGGCTACTCTGTGAAGTAACAGAGCTAGCCTGTACCGCCAAATAGTGCCACCATTCACTAGCAGCAGGTTCCTCCTGCATGGTGGACCCTGGGCTGCGAACGCACCAATAATAATAAACATCTATATTTACTCGGTGCGTTTTGCTAGCCCTAACAGTATACTAGCGCCAGGGTCTGGCTAGTAAATGGCGGACGATCTTCGTCTACAGCGGTACTTCCAGCAGCTGGAGGGTAGGTTGGCGGCTCTAGAAAGCACAACCTCAGCTGTGGATGTTACCGCAGTCGCTGTTCAGGCTGCAGCCAGTTTGTCCTCTGCCACCCCTGCTCCGACTTTATCCCGTCTCCCGCTTCCAGACAAGTTTGCTGGTGACAGTAAGCTATGTAGGGGATTCGTGAGTCAGTGCTCCATATATCTAGAGCTCCTGGCTGCACGTTTTCTTACGGAACAGGCGAAAGTGAGATTTATTTTATCCCTTTTGTCAGGCAGGACGCTGGAGTGGGCAACGCCACTGTGGGAGCGTAATGATCGTGTGGTGCAGAGTGCTCCTCTCTTCCTAGACACTCTGAAACAGGTCTTTTTAGGAACTCGTGTCACCCACGATACCGGGCACCAATTGTTGGCAATTACACAGGGTTCGTCCATGGTCAGCCAGTTCGCCGTCCAATTCCGGACTCTGGTCTGAGCTGGAGTGGCCGGATAAAGTCCTTATTCCAGTGTTCTGGAAAGGACTGGCAGACCATGTGAAGGACATCTTGGCCACCAGGGAGATTCCTGCCACACTGGAGGAGCTCATTTCAAAATCTACCCGCGTCGACCTCTGTTTTAACTAGCGGAGGTTAGAGCAGACCCAGTGTAGGCAGAGCTCCCACTTTCGCCAGACCTCTAGAATCTTCCGTTCAGGCGTCCAACTCCCATGAGGCCATGGAGGTTTCTCGAGCGGGACCAAAGTATCGGATCGCTCAAGTACCCGTGGTTTGTAAAAATTGCCAACAGCTAGGACATGAACAATAAATGTCCACGGCGGTCGGGAAAACGATCGCGTTTAGTAACCATTGGAGGTTCACTAGACACAGCGGCATTTTCCTCCAAGCTGTCCTTTAAAGGGACAATCACGTTAGGCTCATCCACTCTAACAGTCGAGCTTTATGTGCACTCTGGAGCAGAGGGGAATTTCATGTCCTCTGCTTTTGCTCTGCGCCATGCAATAACGCTGGTGATGCTCGCCAAACCGGTGACTGTTAGAGTACTGAATGGGTCGACACTTCCCTCACAAATCACACACCAGACTGTCCCTTTCACGTTATCCATGTCTCCTTCCCACCAGGAGATTATTTCACTTCTTGTCCTTCATGAGGGAATGGACGAGATTCTGCTGGGAATATCCTGGCTCCATTTCCACTCCCCACATATTGAGTGGACCTCTGGGAGGATATTGGGTTGGAGTGAATCATGTAAGGGCAGATGTGTCAGGGAGTGCGTTCAGGTTTCCACTACCGAGATACCCACAGATCTTTCTTCCCTTCCCAAGTGCTATTGGTCCTATGCAGACGTGTTCTCCAAAAAGGCTGCGGAGACCCTTCCGCCTCACCGCCCCTATGACTATTGATCTCATGCCTGGAGCAGAACCTCCTCGGGGATGGGTTTATCCCCTCTCTCTCCCTGAAACGGAGGCTATGTCCCAATACATCCAGGAGAATTTGGCAAGAGGGTTCATTAGGAAGTCAGTGTCACCTGCAGGGGCTGAGTTCTTCGTGCAGAAGAAAAGTGGAGAACTACGTCCATGCAAAAAATACAGGGGTCTTAACGCCATCACCGTTAAGAATAAGTACCCGTTTACCCTGATTTCTGAGCTCTTTGATAGGCTACGGGGAGCAAGGGTATTTACCAAATTAGATCTGCGGGGTGCTTATAACCTGATTCGCATCTGTGAGGGGGACGAATGGAAGACAGCTTTTACTACCAGGGATGGGCACTATGAGTATCTGGTGATGCCCTTCGGGCTCTGTAATGCCCCAGCCGTTTTCCAAGACTTTGTTAACGATATCATCCGGGATATGCTCTCTACCTCAGTCGTAGTCTATCTGGATAATATTCTCATCTTCTCTCCAGATATTGACTCCCACCGGAGAGATGTTTGCAGAGTCTTTGACCTCTTATGGGCAAATTCCCTCTATGCAAAGTGGAAAAGTGTATGTTTGAGCAGGAGTCTTTAGCTTTCTTGGGCTATATCAGCTCCGCCCAGGGATTGGCTATGGATCCTGACAAACTACAGGCTGTGATGGATTGGCAAGAACCCCATTCTCTTAAAGTGGTGCAGCGTTTTATGGGGTTTATTAATTACTATCACCAGTTCATTCCCCACTTCTCAACTTTGGTAGCTCCCTTGGTAGCCCTCACCAAGAAGGGAGCAAATCCCAAATTGTGGTCTGAGGTCTCCAAGGCTTTATCTTCTATTAAGTCTCATTTTGCTAGCGCTCCCATCCTACATCGTCCCAATGTTGATAAGCCGTTTATAATGGAGGTGGATGCCTCATCCGTTCATGCTGGAGCAGTCCTCTTCCAAAAGGATGCTCAAGGTCGGAAGCATCCTTGCTGCTTCTTCTCCAAGACCTTCACACCAGCGGAGAGGAATTATTCCATCGGGGACAGGGAGTTACTAGGAATGAAGTTGGCATTCTCGGAGTGGAGACATCTTTTGGAGGGGGCTCACTTTCCCTTCCAAGTCTTCACGGACCACAAAAATTTGGTTTATTTACAAACAGCCCAGCGGCTAAATTCTCGTCAGGCCAGATGGTCCTTGTTCTTCTCCCGGTTCCACTTCACCATCTATTATCTCGCTGGGGAGAACATTCGTGCTGACGCCCTCTCTTGCTCCGTTGTGTCTTCTGAGGAGGAGGAAGGGGATCCTCAGCTTATTGTCCCTTCTGAGAGCCTGAGAACCGTAGCTCCGATTTCGCTAGTCAGTGCCTCCGGTCAAGACTTTTGTACCTATGAACTTGCGACCGGAGATTCTCTCTTGGGCTCATTCGTCCAAGGTGGGTGGACATTTTGGGACAAAGAGGACATCTGAGCTGCTGGCGAGGACGTAGTGGTGGCCGCATATGGTCCGTGACGTCGGAGATTATATTTGGGCGTGTCTTCTGCGCCAAAATAAGTCTCCTTGACAACAGCCAGCTGGGTTACTTTATCCCTTGCCGGTGGCAGACAGGCCCTGGGAGATGGTTGGGATGGACTTTGTGGTGGGCTTGCCCAAGTCTCGTGGCTGTACCATCATTTAGGTTATCACCGATCATTTTTCTAAAATGGTGCACTTGGTGCCGCTTCCCCTGCTACCTTCTGCACGGGCCTTGGTAGCGTTTTTTATAAAACACATCTTCCGCCTACACGGTATGCCGGACAAAATCGTCAGTGATCGGGGTCCCCAGTTTGCATCTCGGTTCTGGAGAGAGCTTTGTCGTCTTCTCAGCATTGAGTTGAATCTCTCTTCTGCATATCATCGCGAGATGAATGGGTTGGTAGAGAGGGCCAACCAGACCTTGGTCACATATCTGTGACATTTTGTCTCAGCCAGGCAGGATGACTGCGCATCCTTGCTATCGTGGGCAGAGTTTGCACTGAACAACGCCGTAGCCGACTCCACTTGACAGACCCCATTGCTCCTTAACTATGGTCAGCATCCACGGGTACCTGTGCCTATGCCCGTGTCTTCCACTGACTTCAGGGTGGCAGACTGGGCTGTGGAGGCAAGGAACATTTGGGACCGCACTCAGGATGCCATTCGGGCCTCCAAGGAGAGAATGAGGTCCTCCGCCGATGCACATTGGCACCCTGCTCCAACCTTTGCTCCTGGCGACTTAGTGTGGCTCTCCGCCAGTAACATCAGGCTGCGAGTTGAGTCCACTAAGTTGGCACCTTGCTACTTGGGCCCATTTAAGGTCCTCAAACAGGTTAACCCTGTGGTCTACCATTTAGCCCTTCTGCCACGCCTGAGTATCACCGACACCTTTCATGTGTCTCTCTTGAAACCCATATACATGTCCCGGTTTTCCGAGACATCTGCCGGGACATCGGGTTTGTCTACGGACGATTACGAGGTTAAAGCTATTTTGCAGTGCAAGGTGGTAAGTGGCAAAAAATATTATTTGGTGGGTTGGAAGGGCTAACCCCTTTCTGACATGTGGCGTACTATCCCATCGAGGTGGGGTGGGCCCTATGACCACCGACGGGATAGTACGTCATACGCGATCGGCCGCGCTAACGGGGGAGCGCGGCCGATCGCGGCCGGGTGTCAGCTGCCTATCGCAGCTGACATCCAGCACTATGTGCCAGGAGCGGTCACGGACCGCCCCCGGTACATTAACCCCAGGCACACCGCGATCAAACATGATCGCGGTGTGCCGGCGGTATAGGGAAGCATCGCGCAGGGAGGGGGCTCTCTGCGGGCTTCCCTGAGACCCCCGCAGCAACGCGATGTGATCGCGTTGCTCCGAGGGTCTCCTACCTCCTTCCTCGCTGCAGGCCCAGATCCAAAATGGCCACGGCATCCGGGTCTTGCAGGGAGGGAGGTGGCTTACCAAGTGCCTGCTCTGAGCAGGCCCTTGGTAAGCCTGCAGCGCTGTAAGCCAGATCGCTGATCTGACAGAGTGCTGTGCAAACTGTCAGATCAGCGATCTGTGATATCCCCCCCGGGACAAAGTAGAAAAAAAAATTTCCACATGTGTAAAAAAAAATAATAAACAAAAATTCCTAAATAAAGAAAAAAAATATTATTCCCATGAATACATTTCTTTATCTAAATAAAAAAAAACAATAAAAGTACACATATTTAGTATCGCCGCGTCCGTAACGACCCAACCTATAAAACTGCCCCACTAGTTAACCCCTTCAGTAAACACCGTAAGAAAAAAAAAAAAAAAGAAGTAAAAAAACAACGCATTATTATCATACCGCCGAACAAAAAGTGGAATAACGTGATCAAAAAGACAGATATAAATAACCATGGTGCCGCTGAAAATGTCATCTTGTCCCGCAAAAAACGAGCCGCCATACAGAATCATCAGCAAAAAAATTAAAAAGTTATAGTCCTGAGAATAAAGCGATGCCAAAATAATTATTTTTTCTATAAAATAGTTTTTATCGTATAAAAGCGCCAAAACATAAAAAAATGATATAAATGAGGTATCGCTGTAATCGTACTGACCCGAAGAATAAAACTGCTTTATCAATTTTATCAAACGCGGAACGGTATAAACGCCTCCCCCAAAAGAAATTTATGAATAGCTGGTTTATGATCATTCTGCTTCACAAAAATCGGAATAAAAAGCGATCAAAAAATGTCACGTGCCCGAAAATGTTACCAATAAAAACGTCAACTCGTCCCGCCAAAAACAAGACCTCACATGACTCTGTAGACTCAAATATGGAAAAATTATAGCTCTCAAAATGTGGTAACGCAAAAAATATTTTTTGCAATAAAAAGCGTCTTTCAGTGTGTGACAGCATCCAATCATAAAAATCCGCTAAATAACCCGCTATAAAAGTAAATCAAACCCCCCTTCAACACCCCCTTAGTTAGGGAAAAAAAAGAATTTATTTCCATTTTCCCATTAGGGTTAGGGCTAGGGTTGGGGCTAGGGTTAAGGCTACAGTTAGGGTTGGGGCTAAAGTTAGGGTTTGGATTACATTTACGGTTGGGAATAGGGTTGGGATTAGGGGTGTGTCTGGGTTAGAGGTGTGGTTAGGGTTACCGTTGGGATTAGGGTTAGGGGTGTGTTTGGGTTAGGGGTTCAGTTATAATTGGGGGGGTTTCCACTGTTTAGGCACATCAGGGGCCCTCCAAACGCGACATGGCATCCGATCTCAATTCCAGCCAATTCTGCGTTGAAAAAGTAAAACATTGCTCCTTCCCTTCCGAGCTCTCCCGTGTGCCCAAACAGGGGTTTACCCCAACATATGGGGTATCAGCATACTCAGGACAAATTAATTAGACAACAACTTTTGGGGTCCAATTTCTCCTGTTACCCTTGGGAAAATACAAAACTGGGGGCTAAAAAATAATTTTTGTGGGAAAAAAAGATTTTTTATTTTCACAGCTCTGCATTATAAACTGTAGTGAAACACTTGGGGGTTCAAAGTTCTCACAACACATCAGATAAGTTCCTTGGGGGGTTTGGTTTCCAATATAGGGTCACTTGTGGGGGGTTTCTAATGTTTAGGGACATTAGGGGCTCTGCAAACGCAATGTGACGCCTGCAGACCATTCCATCTAAGTCTGCATTCCAAATGGCGCTCCATCACTTCCGTGCCCTCCCATGCACCCAAAGGGTGGTTCCCCCCCCCACTACATATGGGGTGTCAGCGTACTCAGGACAAATTGGACAACTTTTGGGGTCCAATTTCTCCTGTTACCCTTGGGAAAATACAAAACTGCGGGCTAAAAAATAATTTTTTGGGGAAAAAAAATTTTTTTTATTTGCACGGTTCTGCGTTATAAACTGTAGTGAAACACTTGGGGGTTCGAAGCACTCACAACACATCTAGATGAGTTCCTTAGGGGGTCTACTTTCCAAAATGGTGTCACTTGTGGGGGGTTTCTACTGTTTAGGTACATTAGGGGCTTTGTAAACGCAATGTGACGCCTTCAGACCATTCCATCTAAGTCTGCATTCCAAATGGCGCTCCTTCCCTTCCGAGCCCTCCCATGTGCCCAAACGGTGGTGCCCCCCCACATATGGGGTATCGGTGTACTCAGGACAAATTGGACAACAACTTTTGGGGTCCAATTTCTCCTGTTACCCTCGGGAAAATACAAAACTGGGGGCTAAAAAATAATTTTTGTGGGAAAAATTTTTTGTTTTATTTTTACGGCTCTGCATTATAAACTTCTTTGAAGCCCTTGGTGGGTCAAAGTGCTCACCACACCTCTAGATAAGTTCGTTGGGGGGTCTACTTTCCAAAATGGTGTCACTTGTGGGGGGTTTCAATGTTTAGGCACATCAGTAGCTCTCCAAATGCAACATGGCGTCCCATCTCAATTCCTGTCAATTTAGCATTGCAAAGTCAAACGGCGCTCCTTCCCTTCCGAGCTCTCCCATGCGCCCAAACAGTGGTTTACCCCCACATGTTGGGTATCAGCGTACCCAGGACAAATTGTACAACAATTTTTGGGGTCCAATTTCTTCTCTTACCCTTGGGAAAATAAAAAATTGGGGGCGAAAAGATAATTTTTGTGAAAAATATGATTTTTTATTTTTACGGTTCTGCATTATAAACTTCTGCGAAGCACTTGGGTCAAAGTGCTCACCACACCTCTAGATAAGTTCCTTAGGGGGTCTACTTTCCAAAATGGTGTCACTTGTGGGGGGGTTTCAATGTTTAGGCACATCAGTGGCTCTCCAAACGCAACATGGCGTCCCATCTCAATTCCTGTCACTTTTGCATTGAAAAGTCAAATGGCGTTCCTTCGCTTCCGAGCTCTGTCATGCGCCCAAACAGTGGTTTACCCCCACATATGGGGTATCGGCGTACTCAGGACAAATTGTACAACAACTTTTGGGGTCCATTTTCTCCTGTTACCCTTGGTAAAATAAAACAAATTGGAGCTGAAGTAAATTGTTTGTGAAAAAAATGTTAAATGTTCATTTTTATTTAAACATTCCAAAAATTCCTGTGAAACACCTGAAGGGTTAATAAACTTCTTGAATGTGGTTTTGAGCACCTTGAGGGGTGCAGTTTTTAGAATGGTGTCACACTTGGGTATTTTCTATCATATAGACCCCTCAAAATGACTTCAAATGAGATGTGGTCCCTAAAAAAAAAAGGGGTTACGGTCCTGAGGACAGGTCCTGGGAGCCTGCTGAGAACATTCAGGCTTTGCAGCTCATTGCTGCCTTCGAGCATAGCGAGGTCCAGGGGGGAGGGCCCTAGGGGGGGGTAATGTTAGGGGTCGAGTTCCCGCCTCTGCACGGGGGAATCTTGGGCCATCTCCACTGCAGTCTCCCATTCTTCTCCTGCCGCAGTGGAGTCTGCTCAGCGGAGACGCCGGTCCCAGCGTCTCACTCAGTCTGATACTGTGCAAAGGGTTACGGCTGCCTTTCCAGCTTCTGCCATTGTAGCCAGTACTGGGCAGCGGCTAGCAGACGTTTTTGGGACTAAGTCCTGCTTTTCCCCTTCTGAGCATGCCCAGGGTAAGATCTCTTGTTGGAGATCAAGGGTCACATGCTTAGATACTGCAGCTAATCCCATTGGTCCTCTAGGAAGGTCCTCAACTTCTGTGGCAGCCTCCCATTGGTCCTTCTGGGAAGGTCCTGTACTTGCTGCAGCTATAAAAGGTTTGCATGACCGCACGGCCATTCGCTAGTATCAATCCAAGTTATGTGCTTTGCGCCAGTGTGGTTATGTGTGATTGTATTCAAGGACCCGGCTGAAATAAGCCCCTAGAATACCGGCACCTCCGGTGAGGAGATTGTATGCTATCAGTTCGGCAGTTAGCTTGTGCTCCTGTGAGTCTAACAGGGCGCAGTGCTTTCCTTTCACAGCTACTCTGTGAAGTAACAGAACTAGCCTATACCGCCAAATAGTGCCACGATTCACTAGCAGCAGGTTCCTCCTGCATGGTGGACCCCAGGCTGCGAACACACCAATAATAATAAACATCTATATTTACTCGCTGCGTTCCGCTAGCCCTAACAGATACCTATCCATTATTAATCCTATAGTTGTGAAAAAGATAAATAAACACACAGCCAGAAAAAAAATATTTTAATGAAATAAAACACAACACAGTTTTGCCATCTTTATTGTTCTGCCAATCCATGCGACGCCCTCGATCTCCTGCAAAAAAGGAAAAATAAAAAACCTATAATATACCCATACCTGTCCAAAGTTCAGTCAGTCCCACGCCGTAATCCATATCTAGGGGATATACAGTTTACAACCCGGAGCGCTGCTAATACGAACGGCCCGGCTGTAAACTACTGAGGAATGGACTTTAGTCTACCTTCAACCTTAAAAACTCTTATTACTTAAAAAGTCACTTCCTACCAATTTCTTCTTTAAGAATCCAAGTGCATGTTGGGATACTCAAACGGGACATCATCAGCGGGGCAGATACTACGGTCACTGCTGCAGCCTCTATCTCCACCCTGAAATGAAGCATCATCAGTGATGTCAGTTTCAAGGGCTGGGCTAGTCCCTGCTCTACTGAGCATGCATTGGTTGTCAATTCTGATGTATGCTCAGTAGGATCTTGTCAATGTATTGTAAGGAGAGATCGCGCCGGGCAGAGTTTAGCCCCACCCCCAAAGTGGTATCTGTTTCTGGGGTGATGCTGGTTTCTGATCTGCGTGTTCTTTTCTTATAGTGCACACTGACAGTGCACTCTCTTGCCAGCTCATTTCTAATTAGAGCCGACGAAGGAGTACACTGTCACTGTGCATTATACAGAATATTGCACCGTGAGAAGATCCTAATGAGCATACGTTGATGAATAGATACTGTGCGTTATACTTTATATAGAGATATTACCTGCATTGTAATCCTATTGTTTATTGGCTAGTATGAAGCCTAGTGGGCAGCGTGAAAATTGCAAGATTTTTTATTTTGCTTTAAAAAAATATATCATATGTAAAATTCTAGAATATGTTGTTAAAAGTATATTATAAAATTGTTTGAAAATAAAAAATCAAATAAAAAAAAAAATCACAAAAAAATGTAACATTACACCTGATGTAAACATTGCATCATTTTTGATGACACATTCACAGGAAATGGGATGATGCCAGAAGTCTTTCTTCCTACTGAAATAAACATGCACACCTGGCTAAGTAAAACATTTATTGCTCTGGTAGGGAAGCAAAAAAAGTTGTTGGCCACATAAGCGTCTGGTCAACATCTAATGTATGGTCTTCTTAAATTGTTCATTTCTGATCAGTGATTTGATATATTACCACTTGTGTATAGGATGTAGGTCTATATCATAGCAGTAGTAAACTGCTAAGAAGATTTGAAGGAAGAACTTCAAAAGTGTGAAGAACTGTGGCTTATACTCAACTTGTCACATGGCTCCTTCAGCTCTTCAAACCTGTTGGAGGACATAAAGTTGCCTAAAATCTGAAAAAAAGGTCTGCTTTTTTTTTAGCTCCACAGTTTTCCATGGGCTGTGTCTGGTATTGAAGCTCGTTAGAGTTGAACAAAAAGATTAGCAGGACTCATATCCAGTGGGCACATTGGTAGTCCGTGGTTACCAGTCCAGAGTTCTCTAACCCTCTTTCGACTAGTTGGCATACTAGTTGAAAAACAAAGCAAAAAGAAAAAAACACTACTCACCGCTTCCATCCTGCACTGATCCATCTCAGATGCTCAGTTGGTCCACCATTCATGTAACCACGCCAGCCATTCAGTGGCCACAGTTCTTTTTCAAAAGTTTTATTAGAATTTTAACTTTGAACCGGGAAGGGTAGATTAGGGATGGACGGGAGGGAGAGGATGGGATATGGAGGTGGGGAAAATAAACCCCTATAGCAATAGGGGAAAACAGGTATCGTACAATAGATTAGTATAAACATATTAGATATATAGATATCGCGGGCGGAGCCGTGGGCGGGGTCATCTCCCCTCTCCTGCTTCTCGGCCTCGCCAGCTCAGGCGAGGCCGCGGCTTTGGGCCTACCAACGTCGGTAGCTCCGATTCTTGTGGGGATACCTGTAGGTCCCGCAGATTTCGGTGCGGGAGTCGCTGTGGACGGGGGGTTGTGCAGGGGTCCTCCTGTGGCTGAAAATGGTCTGGGACTTTATAGCACCGATGAGTGCAGCCTCTTGTCTTCTCGTGCACGCCATGGCTTGCTAGGGACTGGGAGCAGACCTGTGTCACAGGAGCTCCTGCTAAATCCCTAATTATTAGCGGCAATTTTCAGACATTTTGGGAAGAAACTGAACAAAACTTTATTTAAAGTGTTCAAGGCCAGGACACAATATGAGGAAAATGACTTTGAAGAAGACACAAGCAGCACAGGGACATGTGGACCCCAGCCGTGGCCTTGCTGCCGGCAGTGGCCACAGTTCTCACATGAAGAACTGATGGTATCATTGATATGAGGTGCTACACACATGACCACTGCAGCCACTGATTGGCTGCAGGGGTCACATGCTGGCTGGCCTGAGGAGAACCAACAGAGCATCAACGCTGCCGATTGAAGAGGTATTTTTGGCAGACTTTCTTTTGCATGTGTTATAGCAGGAACACGGCAGGTATCTGTAGTTTTGTCCTAACACACCAAATAAGTCTAAAAAGTATGCTAATTTAATCTGAATCCACAATTCTGGTTAAAGACTATAGAAATGCTCATGCTTCCAAATAGACTTTTTTTATTAGGACTTTTAGATTTGTAATTATTTAATCAGAAAACTGACTATTGTTTAAATCAGGTTTTTATTAAATGTATTTTTACATTTAATGCAAAACCTGATCTAACAAATGGGTCATTTTCTTATAACACATTCACTTTGAGTCATTCGTACAGAAATTCGTAAAGTTCACCAACATTTTTTCACAATTGATTATCCGCATTTTTTTTAATCTCATATTTGGTAGCATTAATGGGGGCAGGATGAAGATTCCTAGAAACAAAAACAGAAATACAGTAATCTCTATGGTTCAACGCCGGATTCATAAATCCCTGTGTTAACATCCGAGTACAGATCACAAAGTTTGGATTAATCGCGGGTCTCTTGACCCCATAGTTGACAGCCCATATATGCCTATGAGACTGCTGAGTTTGGGTAAGGAGGCTCAGGGACCGTGCAGCGTGCAGTTACATATAGGTGTGTTAATGTAGTTTAAAGGGAATTTGTCCGCATGTTTTTGCGATGTCATCTGAGAGCAGCATGATTTACGGGCTGAGACCCTGATTAGAGCGATGTGTTACTTACTGGTCAGTCATTTTGATACAGTCACAGTTTTCTCTGCTAAAGATCTAGCAGTGCTCAGAATGCTGAGCTCTGTTTAACCCCGCCCACATCACTGATTGGCAGATTTCTATGCATTTTGACAGAAAGCTGATAATCAGTGGTGGGGGCGGGGTTACATGGAGAAGTTGACTAGCAGGCATGAGACACCTAGTCCTTTAGTGATAATCTCCTGCAGATAAAGCACTGATTTTATTGTAACAAAAAAAAAAACGCCCAGTAAGTGACACATTGCTGGAATCAAGGTCTCAGACCCTCATCGTGCTGCTCTCAGATTACATAGCAAAAACCTTCTAACAGATTCCCCTTGAGGTAAAACACGATTACAAGCACCTAGATGCCACACATTCTCTGTGATCTGTCAGAAAATACAGAAGTACCTTCTAAAGAAAAACTCAGCACATGTTCTCCTTCCCACCCATGAATCCCATAGCAAACATAGAAATATGTAAAAAAAAAATAAGGCTTATCGGGTAATCCATCATCTGTGATTTGTCGACAATATGTTCCACTTATGCAGGTGAAAAGGTTCAAGGTATCATGAAATCGGCAGCTGCCTGCAAGCTTTTTGTAGATTTTAATCTGGCCGGTCCTGAAAAGTCACATTAGCTGACCAGCAGTGATTTAACAGACTAAGTACACTGTTCATTATTGGGTTCCTCCCATCACACAAATTCATGGCCTATTACTAGGAGCAGCCATTCGTGATGAGTGAGTATACTCGTTGTTCGGGTTTTTCTGAGCACGCTCGGGTGATCTCCGAGTATTTGTTAGTGTTCGGAGATTTAGTTTTCATCACCTCAGCTGCATGATTTACAGCTACTAGCCAGCCTGAGTACATGTGGGGGTTGCCTGGTTGCTAGGGAATCCCCACATGTAATTAAACTGTCTAACAGTCGGAAATTATCCAGCTGCTGAGATGAAAACTAAATCTCCGAGCAGTCATAAATACTCGGAGACCACCCGAGCAATGAGTATACTCGATCATCACTAGAAGCCATCACTTTCTCATCAATGAATGCTTATAATGAATGGTTCTCTACCGAGTAATCAATAAGGTGAGGAGACTATATTGACTCCATTTCCTGAATCATTGGTGGTCCGAGAGGTTGAACTATCACTGTTCAAAATAGAGAGGAGCAACAGGATTTGAACTACCCTGGTTTGGCAACTAGTTTGGTCTTTCATGGCAGCCAGATTGGGACAGTGTTCACTTCTGTGCCAGAAACCATTAAGTACATCTTCATTTCTGGAGAAATAACATCCTCCCCTTCTTCAGCTCATGAAGGATCATGTGCAGCTTTAGAGATTCTCTCATAACTTGAATGTTCTCACCTTTCTTCTTTCCAACTTTCTGTATACAACCAACCTGGTCCCCCTGCTTTGTATAGAGACGAGTGAATCTGCTGAACTTTGATGTTCCTGATCGTCCTCTGAGGCATCTCTAAACCCCAGCCAGAGCAAATTAACACGGATTAAAAAATTGTTTAAAAAAAATTCTATACACCTCTCTGTGACCCCACCTATGCAACCATGTCCACATTCTGCTCCACACACCTCTGTGTGACCCCACCTATGCAACCATGTCCACATTGTGCTCCACACACCTCTCTGTGACCCCACCTATGCAACCATGTCCACATTCTGCTCCACACACCTCTCTGTGACCCCACCTATGCAACCATGTCCACATTCTGCTCCACACACCTCTCTGTGACCCCACCTATGCAACCATGTCCACATTCTGCTCCACACACCTCTGTGACCCCACCTATGCAACCATGTCCACATTCTGCTCCACACACCTCTCTGTGACCCCACCTATGCAACCATGTCCACATTCTGCTCCACACACCTCTCTGTGACCCCACCTATCCAACCATGTCCACATTCTGCTCCACACACCTCTCTGTGACCCCACCTATGCAACCATGTCCTCATTCTGCTCCAGTCTTCACTCATCTTTTCCTGCAGCGTCATGGCACCTTCGGTTCCTTCGAACGGACTATGCTTTGAAACGTCAAGATGTCAGGATGACTCGCATCATGATGTTACAGGGTGGCGTCATGGTATTTGGAGGCAAAGCGTATAATTTTTCAGGGCTATTCGGCATGGAGGGGCCAAAAGTGCAGTGGTAGAATAGAAAGGTGCTGCAAAGCTACACATGGCCAAAATAAGATGGGTAGAATTTTTGTTTATTCTTCCCAGACACTTTAGAATCCAGAAAAATAGTGGCTGGATTTGCACAAAGCAAACTGCATAAAATTTTGATTCACCTGAATGAACAGATTTTAGGAAATTCTAAATTAAGCGGATTTAGTTAGAATCTCTTGCTCTCTATAACAGTGAAAGTATGTGCTCACTGAGTTTTATAGATGCTTCAGGAAAACTCTGGCAGAGCTTTTGGGTCATCATTGGTGTCTTTTAGTTCATTTTCTCAGCGGCCTGGCCGACAGCGTTTTTTCCTTTGTTTGAATTGTGTATATAAACTACTCAGCAGCTTCCAAGCAGAAGAATGGACCAGTCACTTTTTCTAAGCCTGAAGGGGTTAAAAAAGCCCAAAAAGCCTAAATATGCGCACGACGAGTCGTTTTGACATTGCAGTGCATATTGCAAGCCAAATCTTCTTGATGAAAACGTTGTATGGACATTAACTTTGAAGGTGAGTAGAAAACCGAGAGCTGGCAGTGCCAGGAGCAGTGCTCTTACGGATCTGAGTCCGATTTTGTAGACTAGCTAGATGAAGAACATGCAGCATTTCTAATGAAGACTATGCAGAAAGTTGCTTAATTTTGCAAGCAAATGATCACAAAAAATCCAATGCAAATATATCCATAACCTTTAATCTGCTGGAACGTTCCTACTGATAATTCATATTTGCCTTTAAGGGGGTTGTCCCATAAACAAGGTGCATTTAACATTAGTTCCACAACTGAATATGTATACAAAAATATTCCTGTGCTGAGATTATTTTATAAATGTGCCTTTGCTATGTACTGTTTTATATGCTGTGGCTGACCATGAAGAGCTGCTCCAGTTCATAGTCAGCCCAAACCACTGGCTCCTGCACAGGGGTAAAAAGCCTAAGTCACTTATGATAAGTGAGGTTACAGACACACAACAGTGGCTCACTGATGCTGCTCCTGTGATAAAACAGGCAGGGAAATGTGTTACATAACAAATAAAGTGTTCCTGCCATGTCTCCAGCTCCCTGAGTCGATCACAAATTAAGCCAGAGACATATGGGCTCAGCAACCACAAGAGATCCTGTGTCACTGACTTGATTTATGATACGCTCAGAGGGTTCACTCCTGTGATAAAATAGGCAGGGAAATGTGCTTCTCTACACAGAATCAGCTGCTGTGACTTATACTTATCCCTCTAGTTAGGAGCTGTGGTATATGCCGACCATAAACTGGAGCAGCTGTGCATGGTCAGACACGGCCATTACACAGCACATCGTATGGACACATTGATAAGATTATCTCAGCACAGGAACATTTCTTTTAGCACATCCAATTGTGGAACTTATTATTATTTCAAGAGCTATAAATAAAAATGCACTTTGTGCAGTGATAACCCCTTTAAGCCTTTCATACACATTAAAAACATATCTCTCCCGAGACCTCCATAAACATAAGTGCTTGGCTCGGCCAAATGCTCCTATGTTCCCTATGAAAAAGCCTCTGCCAGCCTGATTTGGCAGTGTCTTATCTAATGGAAAATTAAAGGACGCTGAAGGATATACGACATGTTGGATCCTTCTCTTCCCTGATATCATCTAGCAAGGTTTGAGGTTCCTTGCATTTTAGACTGTCAGACGATTCTGCTGGTGTTGGAGGGTTCAGCCTACTTAAGTGTTAATTTGTATAGGGTTTTTTCGATGAAGCAAAGGTTATCATGACTCACAATGATTCATCTTGATAACTCATCACAGATGTTATCTAACTTCAGAGGATTAAGAAGGCACCTTAACATTGCACAAATCATTGACCAATGTCAAGTTAGGTGTCAAATGACCCTCTTTAATGCCAACATAAAATAATAGTGTGGTATTATTTGAGTCAAGGTAACCCGTGCTAAATTTGTAGATCGCATTGCAGGTAGGCATGAGGCTAATAATCTGTAAGGAGGGAAAACAAGCTTGATGAGGACCACGGCTATAGAAGTGCGCTCTCACATGAGACAAGCCACAATGGCATGTATAAAAAAAAACAGCAAAATCTATGTAAATTGGATTTAAATTTTTTACTTTTTTCTCCATTTTTTTCTACCTTTTAAGCTTTTCTCACTTTGGTAAATCCAGACAGCAAGAAACATGAAGCTTGGTGCATTGTATACTCTGCGATATAAAACAAGGAATAATTCTACAGCAATGCATAGCTTCAGAACAATGCACAGCTTCAGAACAATGCACAGCTTCAGAACAATGCACAGCTTCAGAACAATGCACAGCTTCAGAACAATGCACAGCTTCAGAACAATGCACAGCTTCAGAACAATGCACAGCTTCAGAACAATGCACTTTAAGAAATATACAGCATTTCACAAGAAAACGAAAAGATACAAATGAAGGTAAAAATCAGGAATGACATAGAAGACATTAAGCTTAAAAACAGTTTAAAACTGGACCGACGGGACCAGAACGGACGTCGGACCCAACAATTGTTATGTGGTGAATAATATTATCTATACATTGTGCGACTTATCCTCCTCAGTCACTACGATCCTGGAGTGAAGTCAGGAGCGGCGAGGACACGAGATCTCACTATAATGGCACAGTTTACTGTATGTCCCGGGAAGCTGGTTCAGCCAAGGCTAAAACGTGTCCCAAGAGTGATGCAGCCTTCAGCAGTTCTGCCTGGGACGCTGGGGAAATCCACAACACTCTCCTCAGCATTAAGTTGGCAGCGGGTCATCATCTCCTTTACTGCATTTACATTTGCAGCACAAAACAAACGGTGTGGCCAGTAAGAGGAAGGGGGAGGCTACTAAAAGTAGGAGGCCGAATCCTGCAAATATTCCAACCACCTGTGGAGGAAAGATGAAGATTAAAATAATATTAAAGGATAATCTGTGACATATAGATGTGTTCTAATATCTATCTATATCAAATGTATCTTCCCCCTTCATCTATTCATCTTTCTACCATCTATCTCTATAAATCTATGTATTTATAATTAATGTGTCTTATCCATTATCTCTAGATCAAGTCTATCAATTTTATCTATAAATATTACTGTATCCTCTTCATTTCAAATATAGACTGATTAGATAGATAGATAGATAGATAGATAGATAGATAGATAGATAGATAGATAGATAGATAGATAGATAGATAGATAGATATGGGATAGATAGATAAATACAGTGCCTTGCAGAAGTATTCGGCCCCCTGGAACTTTTCAACCTTTTCCCACATATCATGCTTCAAACATAAAGATGCCAAATGTAACTTTTTGGTGAAGAATCAACAACAAGTGGAACACATTTGTGAAGTTGAATGAAATTTATTGGTTATTTTGCACTATTTTGCAATATTATTCGGCCCCTTTAACTTAATACTTTGTTGCGCCACCTTTTCCTGTGATTACAGCTGCAAGTCTCTTGAGGTATGTCTCTATCAGTTTTGTACATCGAGAGACTGATATTCTTGTCCATTCTTCCTCGGCAAACAACTCGAGCTCAGTGAGGTTTGATGGAGATCGTTTGTGAACAGCAGTTTTCAGCTCTTTCCACAGATTCTCGATTGGATTGAGGTCGGGACTCTGACTTGGCCATTCTCTCACCTGGATACGTTTATTTGTGAACCACTCCATTGTAGATTTTGCTTTATGTTTGGGATCATTGTCTTGTTGGAGGACAAATCTCAGTCCCAGTCTCAGGTCTTTTGTAGACTCCAACAGGTTTTCTTCAAGAATGGTCCTGTATAGCAAAGAGCCAGATTTATGGAGATCAAGAAGCAACTCAGGGATAGGAACATTATTTACTCGATGATCTACCCGGCCCGACTCCGAGTTGTTCATAAAGGTTCTTCTGTGTTTTTCACGGATCCAGCGGAAGTGGCTGAATGGCTACGATCTCATGGGGTGTCTTGTGCAAAGGAATCCTGAATACACCTAATTCAGTAAAATTCTTTTGATCTTTTAATACAGAGCTCTCTCTGGAGATGTCCAGATTACCAACCATACCGGACGCTGATTCCAGCGAGGGTATCCCCTTATTTCTTTGATAATGGGAGCACAGGACGTTGCTCCTATATTGTTTGGTTCTTGTTCTATGTTTTCTTTCCTATTGGTTCTATTTGTTATTTACGTAGAAACTGCCGCCGACAACATTCTTATTCTCTGGGTACTTTCCTTAACCTTTGCCTGAATGATAACGCGTATCATATTTGGATGAGTGGACATGGGATCTGAGATAGTGTGTTTGACGTGGAATGTACGAGGTATAAAATCTCCTCGAAAGAAAATTAAGGTTTTTTCGCAGATCAGACGTCATCACCCCCATATAGTAGCCTTGACGGAGACACACCTGACCAGAGATACGGCCCGATGTGTGCAGAAACCATGGGTGCAATGGCATATCCACGCTTTCCATACTAGCTACTTGAGAGGTGTTTCGTTATTAATACACAGAGATGTTAGGGGGAAGCTAGAGAGGCACTGGCAATACGTATAAGATCCTCCCCTGATATTAAGGGCATAGATATAGCAGGTCGGGTGGACACCATCGGCCTATACGCCAACGATATGGTGATGTTTATGGATGAGGCAGAGGAAACTTTACCACGAGTTATTGCCACTATAGATGTTTTTAGTACATACTCCGGCTTGTATATAAATTGGGACAAATCTGCTCTGTTGCCTCTCTCTTGTGTCCCAATGCCAGATCTTGAAACCTTATCCTTGTTACCTGTCGTATCCAATCTTAAATACTTGGGTATTTATATGTCCCGAAGCAGTAATGCTGATCTACAGCTTAATGTCTACCCATTGTTAGAATTAGTCAAATCCAAATTTGCATCTTGGAGCAAGCTCCCATTATCTGTTGCAGGCCGTATTAACCTAATAAGGGTATGTTCACACGTTCCTGATTTCCATCCTTTTTTTTTTCAGGACTGTTTTTTAAAAAACTGCAGCTCTTGGCAGAAAACGCAGGTCCTTTTTTTTGGTCCTTCTTTTTGTCCTTTTTTGATGCGTTTTTTGATTTTTTTTGATCCTTTTTTTTATGCAGTTTTCTATGCAGAGTCTGTGTGTTTTCTAGGAAGTTTTTTTAGGGTTAAAATGGCTGAAAATACCCTAACCCTACCCCTAACCCTAACCCTACCCCTACCCCTATTCTAACCTTAGTGGAAAAAAAAAAAATTCTTAATTTTTTTTATTGTCCCTACCTATGGGGGTGACAAAGGGGGGGGGGTGTCATTTACTATTTTTTTTATTTTGATCACTGAGATAGATTATATCTCAGTGATCAAAATGCACTTTGGAACGAATCTGCCGGCCTGCAGATTCGGCGGGCGCACTGCGCATGCGCCCGCCATTTTGCAAGATGGCGGCGCCCAGGGAGAAGACGGCCGGACGGACACCGGGACGCCGGGTAAGTATAAGGGGGGGAGATTAGGGCACGGGGGGGGGGGGGCATCGGAGCACTGGGGGGGGCATCGAAGCACGGGGCGGTGGGATTGGAGCACGGGGGGGCGGGATCGGAGCACGGGGGGGGCAGCCACACTCCGCCCACGCACTTCCGCCCGCTTCCTCGCACTTCCTGCTGCAGCGGTTCTGCACCATAAACCGCAGTAAAACCCGCAGATATTTTTTTCATCTGCGGGTTTTACTGCGGGTTTGACCTCACAATGGAGGTCAATGGGTGCAGAACCGCTGCGGCTCCGAAAAAAGAAGTGACATGGTACTTCTTTTTTCCCGCAGCTATTCAGCGCGGCTTTTTTTTTTATTTTCCGCATTGTGGGCACAGCAGTTCCTGTTTTCCATAGGGTACAATGTAATGTACCCTGCATGGAAAACAGCTGCGGACCCGCAGCGGGAAAATCGCGGCAATTCCGCATGAAAAAAGGATCGTGTGAACATGGCCTAAAAATGATTTTACTTCCTAAATTTAGTTATCACCGCCAACATAGCGCAGTGCCAGTGCCTAAGTCCCTCTTTGCCAATTTAAATTCCCTAATCACTTCTTTTATATGGGGGAAATCTAGACCCAAACTCAGATTGTCTGTTTTGCAGAGACCTAAACAGGGAGGTGGAGCGGCATTGACGGATTTTTTTCTATATTACCTGGCCGGACAGGCTAAAGCATTGGGTACATGGATGCCTGGTAGTTGCCTCCCCAACTCTGAACACCATCTGCTTCACTCTGCTCGAGTGGAGTGTCCATTGAGTTTTTTAGAATCAGAAAGAACTAACACACCTCACTCACTGCCCATGCTCCGACTGGCACGATTGGTTTGGAGACAAATAAAGAGGGTTGTTGGATTTACGGATATTATAGCGGAAATGCCCCTATGGAAAAATAATTACTTTCCGGCGCTGCTGGATCACCCATCCACTGATTTTTGGGTGCTACATGGTGTTAACTCGGTGGGGGATTTATATGACCAGGGGACCTTTGTGTCCTTTGAACAGTTGCAGACTAGGTATGATATCCCAAGATCCCAATTTTTTCATTTCTTACAATTAAGATCAGCCTTCCAGTCATTTATGAGGGGGGTGGACACAGGTCGCACGATTTCGTCTCTGCCTCTGATAGGAATCCTCAAATCCCAGGGACCCCAGGGCCTTATTTCCTCATTATATACCTATATACTATCAGTGGGGACTGGATCTGCTATAAGTCTCATCAGGGGGAAATGGGAGAGACTCATTTCTGAGGTACAGGAAGAAGAATGGGAGGAAATTTTAGAGTCCCCACTTGGGGTATCCCCCTCAGTTAACAACAGAATGACTCAACTATATATAATATATCAGTCATATTTGACCACCACACGACTTTTTAAAATGTGTCGACTCCACTCATCGGAGTGTCTGCGCTGCCATTCATCAGATGCGGATTTTATCCACATGATGTGGAGTTGCCCTATTATCCTTCAATATTGGAAAGAGGTGACAACATTACTTTCGTCCATGGTAATACCTCCTGTTCCCCTTGAGCCATTAATTTGTTTATTTGGGGTATGGGATGAAGAAACTTGGGGACACCATATTGGGATCTTTTTACGGGAATCACTTTTTATGGCAAGGAAGGTAATAGCAATGCGATGGATGGGGAGTTCATGCCCCTCCCTGAGAGCCTGGGTGGAGTTGGTAAATTCGGTCATTCCATATGAAAGCACGTTATATCAAAATAGAGGATGTCCAAGTAAGTTTGAGAAAATTTGGAGCGGATGTAACTCCTCCCACCTTACTTTATAAATTTAATTCATAGTTAATTACTCTAAGGCAGGGTATTAAATTCCCATAGACGTTATGCAGAGATAAATGCGAGTTTAGTATTAGGCTACTTTCACACTAGCGTTTTCTGCAATCCGTCACAATGCATCGTTTTGCAGGAAAAACGCATCCTGCAAAAGTGCTTGCAGGATGCGTTTTTTTCCCCATAGACTTGTATTGACGATGCATTTGTGACGGATTGCCACACGTCGCATCCGTCGTGCGACGGATGCGTCGTGCTTCTGCGGACCGTCGTGAGCAAAAAACGCTACATGTAACTTTTTTGCTCCTGACGGACCGCTTTTTCCGACCGCGCATGCGCGGCCGGAACTCCGCCCCCACCTCCCCGCACCTTACAATGGGGCAGCGGATGCGCCGGAGAAATGCATCCGCTGCCTCCATTGTGCATTGCGACGGGGAGATTCCGACGCTAGTGTGAAAGTAGCCTTAAGCGGCAGAAAAGCAGTTAATAGGATATAGTTGTAGTTGTGGTTCAATGACTGTAAATTCTCATGACTCCATGTTGTGTTTGTTTGGTTTGAATGGAGTAAATGATATGCTAAGCACAGTTGTAATACTCAGTTATGCATACAATGTACATATTCCATATTGAATGTATCACCAATGAATACAAATATGTATGTTGTATACTTTTACTTTGTGGTTAATAAACGAATTTAAAAAAAAAAAAAGAAAAAAGAATGGTCCTGTATTTGGCTCCATCCATCTTCCCATCAATTTTAACCATCTTCCCTGTCCCTGCTGAAGAAAAGCAGGCCCAAACCATAATGCTGCCACCATGTTTGACAGTGGGGCTGGTGTGCTCAGGGTGAGGAGCTGTGTTGCTTTTACACCAAACATATGGTTTGGCATTGTTGCCAAAAAGTTTGATTTTGGTTTCATCTGACCAGAGCACCTTCTTCCACATGTTTGGTGTGTCTCCCAGGTGGCTTGTTGCAAACGTTAAACAACACTTTTTATGGATATCTTTGAGAAATGGCTTTCTTCTTGCCACTCTTCCATTAAGGCCAGATTTGTGCAATGTACGACTGATTGTTGTCCTATGGACAGACTGTCCCACCTCAGCTGTAGATCTCTGCAGTTCATCCAGAGTGATCATGGGCCTCTTGGCTGCATCTCTGATCAGTCTTCTCATTGTTTGAGATGAAAGTTTAGAGGGACGGCCGGGTCTTGGTAGATTTCCAGTGGTATGATACTCCTTCCATTTCAATATGATCGCTTGCACAGTGCTCCTTGGGGTGTTAAAGCTTCGGAAATGATTTTGTATCCGAATCCGGCTTTAAACTTCTCCACAACAGTATCACGGACCTGCCTGTTGTGTTCCTTGGTCTTCATGATGCTCTCTGTGCTTCAAACAGAATCCTGAGACTATCACAGAGCAGGTGCACTTATACGGAGACTTGATTACACACAGGTGGATTATATTTATCATCATTAGGCATTTAGGACAACAATGGATCATTCAGAGATCCACAATGAACTTCTGGAGTGAGTTTGCTGCACTGAAAGTAAAGGGGCCGAATAATATTGCACGCCCCACTTTTCAGTTTTTGAATTTCCACAAAAATTTAAAATAAACAATAAATTTCGTTCAAGTTCACAAATGTGTTCCACTTGTTGATTCTTCACCAAAAATTTACATTTGGTATCTTTATGTTTGAAGCATGATATGTGGGAATAGGTTGAAAATTTCCAGGGAGCCGAATACTTTCGCAAGGCACTGTAGATAGATAGATAGATAGATAGATAGATGTGAGATAGATAGATAGATAGATAGATAGATAGATAGATAGATAGATAGATAGATAGATAGATAGATAGAAGGTATATGGTATAACCCGAGACCCCTAATTTTGCCACAAAAAAAACTGGGAAAAATTAATGACTAGGATGGAAAATGCAGCAACTACTGGTAAATGTCAAAAATAAAAATAGATACCAATGAAAGTAAAATTCATTGAGACATCAGTAGGTTGTGTTTTTGAATATCCATATTGAATCAGGAGCCCCATATAATGCTCCATACAGTTCATGATGGGCTCCATAAGATGCTCCATACAAAATACGCCCCATATAATGCTCCATAAAATTTATGATGGGCCCCATAAGATGCTCCATATTAAAATATGCCCCATATAATGCTGCACAAATGCTGATCATGGCCCCATAAGATGCTCCATACAGATATTTGCCCCATATGCTGTTGCTGCGATTAAAAAAATAAAATAAAATCACATACTCACCTCTCGTCCCTCAGGCCCCCGGCACTTGCTATAGTCACCTTCTCCGTTCCACTGCTGGGCGCCGCTGTGTCCTCTGCACTGAAGTTCAGGCAGAGGGCGGCGCACTCACTAATCGCGTCATCACGCCCTCTGACCTGAGCGTCACTGCAGAGGAGCGGTGATGGGACGTGGACAGGTGAATATCGAGCAATGCCCCTGTTATACTCAGCTGGTCCCGGCGCAGCCCCTGTACATCGCTGGTTCTCCTTTCTCAAGGCTTGTGAGCTGAAATGTCGCTGTGCTATGTGGGTCTGATTAACGTCCCCTTTTTTCACTTTGGAATCTATGGAGTACTGCCTTCTCTTTATTATTTTTTGTCTAGATTTGGGCAAATGTTGGATGCATTGCTGAGGAGGCCTGACCATTTTTTCACTATCTATCTATCTACAGTGCCTTGCAAAAGTATTCGACTCCCTGGAACTTTTCAACCTTTTCCCACATATCATGCTTCACACATAAAGATACCAAATGTAAATTTTTGGTGAAGAATCAACAACAAGTGGAACACAATTGTGAAGTTGAACGAAATTGAAAGTTAGATAGATATGATAGATAGATAGATAGATAGATAGATAGATAGATAGATAGATAGATAGATAGATAGATAGATAGATAGATAGACAGAAAGATAGATAGATAGATAGATAGATAGATAGATAGATGATAGATACAGGTGGTTCTCACAAAATTAGAATATCATCAAAAGTTAATTTATTTCAGTCCTTCAATACAAAAAGTGAAACTCATATATTATATAGAGTTATTACAGACAGAGTGATGTATTTCAAGTGTTTATTTCTGTTAATGTTGATTATTATGGCTTACAGCCAATGAAAACCCAAAAGTCATTATCTCAGTAATTTAGAGTACTTTATAACAGCAGCTTGAAAAATGATTTTAAAATCTGAAATGTTGGCCTATTGAAATGTATGTTCAGTAAATGCACTCAATAATTGGTCGGAGCTCCTTTTACATCAATTACTGCATTAAAGCGGCGTGGCATGGAGGCGATCAGCCTGTGGCATTGCTGAGGTGTTATGGAAGCCCAGGTTGCTTTGATACCAGCCTTCAGCTCGTCTGCATTGTTGGGTCTGGTGTCTCATCTTCCTCTTGACAATATCCCATAGATCCTCTCTGTGATTAGGGTCAGGCGAGTTTGCTGCCAATCAAGCACATTAATACTGTTGTTTGTAAACCAGATATTGGTACTTTTGGCAGTGTGAACAGGTGCCAAGTCCTGCTAGAGAATTAAATTTCCATCTCCAAAAAGCTTGTCAGCAGAGGGAAGCATGAAGTGCTCTAAAATTTCCAGATAGACGGATGAGCTGACTTTGGTCTTGATAAAACACAGTGGACCTACACCAGCAGATGACATGGCTCCCCAAACCATCACTGATTGTGGAAACTTCACACTAGACCTCCAGCAGCTTGGATTGTGGTCTCTCCACTCTTCCTCCAGACTCTGAGACGTTGGTTTCCAAATTAAATGCAAAATTTGCTTTCATCAGGAAACAACACCTTGGACCACTGAGGAACAGTCCATTTGTTTTTCTTCTTGGTCCAGGTAAGAGGCTTCTGGTGTTGTCTGTTGGTCATGAATGGCCGGACACATGGAATGCGATACTTGTAGTCCATGTTCTGGATATGCCTGTGTGTGGTGGCTCTTGAAGCAATGACTCCAGCAGCAGTCCACTCCTTGTGAATCTCCCCCAAATTTTTGAATGACCTTTTCTTCACAATCCTTTCAAGGCAGCGGTTATCCCAGTTGCTTGTGCACCTTTTTCTACCACACTTTTTCCATCCACTCAACTTTCCATTAATATGATTGGATATAGCACTCTGTGAACAGCCGGCTTCTTTAAAATGACCTTTTGTGGCTTATTCTCCTTGTGGAGTGTGTCAGTGACTGCCTTCTGGACACCTGTCAAGTCAGGAGCCTTCCCCATGATTGTGGAGCTACTGAAGCAGAATAAGGGACCTTTTTAAACGCTTGGGAAGACTTTGCAGGTGTTTTTGTTAATTATTCTTATTCTAATTTACTGAGAGAACGACTTTTGGGTTTTCATTGGCTGTAAGCCATAATCATCAACATTAACAGAAATAAACACTTGAAATATATCATTCTGTTTGTAATGACTCTATATAATATATGGGTTTCACTTTTTGTATTGAAGAATTGAAATAAATTAACTTTTTGATGATATTCTAATTTTGCGAGAAGCACCTGTAGATAGATAGATAGATATGGGGCTTATATAGACAATAAAGACATTACAGAATAACACACAAATCAGATAGTAAAATCATTACAATCTATGAGGAAATAGGAGGTGGATGGTAACAAGTGCTTGTATCCATCCGGCCACCAATGTAATAAATAGGATATTCACATATCGCTGCATGAACCGGTCACCAGCCATGATCTGTACAGTACAGATACAAAGAGCTATTAAGTGCATTGAGGGGTGTAAACAGATGCTATGAGTGATCAGATTTGGATGAAAATTTTGGAAGGGCAGAACTGGAAGAAAATAATTTTTTATTTTTAAAGAAAAAAATATTAAAAAATGCAGCACATGGCTATGCTATGATCAAGAGCACAGTACGCGCTCGAAACGCGTAAGAGTGTCTTCCCTTTGTTGAATTTAACATTTTTTCTTTGAAGTGCATTCCAGTGAATTGGCGCAGCATGTGAGAAGTCTTGGATACGGGAGTGCGAGGTTCACATTATTGAGAACGTTAATCGTGGTCATTAGCAAAACAGAGGGCACGGGTAGGGACGAGGAGTAGGGGGGGTGCTGAACCGTGGAGCGCTTTGTGCGTGAAAGTAATACGTTTATATTAGACTCTGTAGCAGATGGGCAACCAGTGCAAAGACTGGCACAGGGTGGAGGCATCTGTGCAACGTCTGGAAAGGAATATGATCCTGGCTGCTGCATTCAGGATGGATTGGAGAGGAGTTTAGGATGACCGATTAATGGAGAGTTGCAATAGTCCAGATGAGAATGAATAAGAGCGACAGTCCAACAGGAACAGTATATAGGGAGAAGAGGATGGGGCTAGGAAAGAACCCGGAGGAACCCCGACAGTAAGAGGAAGAGCAGAGGAAGATATTAGAGATAGCTATTAGATAGATATAGAACAGATTCCACACATAGATTCTATCTATCGATCTTAATATTTATTTTATGTCTGTATTTTAAAATAAATGTATCTTTAGGGCCTGTTCACATGCTGCAGATTTGTCACTTCTTTTTCCTGCAGAGATTTGCAATAAAACCTGAAGTTTTTCCTGACGCCAGAGAAGTGAACGAGAATCCTGACGTCTCATGCACATATAGCTTATTTTTTTCTTGCAGATTGGATGCAGTAAAACACTCCTATTTTAGGCTGCCTTTTTCCTTCCAAGAGATTCAGTAATGGTGCAGAACTTTCAGCACGAAATACTTAAAGGGGTATTCCCATCTTCAAATTCTTATTCCAATATATAGTAGGTGTAATAATAATAATATAAGCAAATACCTTCAATTAGAAATGTAGGACGGTTCTTCTGATTTGCTTTGTTACTTTACTTCCCCTATGTGCAGGGCATTGCAGTAGCTTAGGAATTCACGGTCACAACCACTAACAGCTAACTAACTGCCAGTATATGAGTGGCCATAAAAATGGAAAGTTAAGCTACTACAATGCCCTGGGGTAAGCAACATAGAAAGCAAATCAGTAGAACTATACTACCTCTCTAATTGGAGGTACTTGCTAAGATATCACTACACTTCCATATTACTTATTGGGATAGGATCTTGGAGATGGGAATACCCCTTTAACGTGGGCACATACCCTAAGTTTTATACTACTTTATTAAAGTAATTCATTCTAATAGTCGGTAAGTGCATTAGGAATAATCAATGCTAGCCTAACATGAAATATTAATCATTTAATATTTATTTTAATTATACATTCATCAATATTTCATGCATCGGTCAACAGTACAATCTTCAATTATCAGCAGTATTATTGACCAGAACTACTGCCTTTTGAACACCAGGGGGCAGAAGTTACCTAGAAAATCACAGACATCCAACCATGATATCTAGAAGTAGAAGGTTAAGGTTTTCATTCTGGTCTGACATTCTAATTTTTGTTTTACCTTTTATATATTTCTAGAACACAAAGCTTTAACCCCTTAATGACCTGAAAAATAAAATAATAGTGTCCAGCGATAGGTGAAAATGCAGTCGGGTTCTAGGTGTATACAATAGACGACACCCTGTTATATGTGTTAGGGTCACCATTGTGGCCATTTATCCCAACAGATGTGGCTGTCAAGAGTGACAGTGGCATCTAGGTGGTTAACAGAGGAAGGGTGCACTTTCCTTTATGGTGCACTAAGACTTCTCCCCTCAGCCTGGATTTTGGCATCCAGGACACCTCATGATTACAGGAAAGTACCCCAGCTGTCTTCCTACTGCTGACACATAAGGATCGTATAGAGACGTCCCTCTTCTAATCCCTAACTGACAGTCTGAAAGTTGGGCACTTCTTGAACCGTGCAGAATGTCCCATGTAGGAGGCTATGTGGGTGCTCATACTGTATATAGAGAGGCTATGTGGGTGCTCATGCTGTATGTAGGAGGCTATGTGCTGTATAGAAGAGGCTATGTGGGGTACATGCTGTAAATATCAGGCTATGTGGGTGCTCATACTGTATATAGAGAGGCTATGTGGGTGCTCATGCTGTATGTAGGAGGCTATGTGCTGTATAGAAGAGGCTATGTGGGGTACATGCTGTAAATAACAGGCTATGTGGGTGCTCATACTGTATATAGAGAGGCTATGTGGGTGCTCATGCTGTATGTAGGAGGCTATGTGCTGTATAGAAGAGGCTATGTGGGGTACATGCTGTAAATAACAGGCTATGTGGGTGCTCATGCTGTATATAGAGAGGCTATGTGGGCGCTCATACTGTATATGGAGAGTCTGTGTGGGGCTCATGCTGTATGTAGGAGGCTATGTGGGGCTCATGCTGTATATAGGAGGCTATGTGGGGGCTCATACTGTATGTAGGATGCTATGTGGGCGCTCATACTGTATGTAGGAGGCTATGTGGGCGCTCATACTGTATGTAGGAGGCTATGAGGGGGATCATACTGTATACAGGGGGTAAAGTGCTGTATATAAGAGGCTATGTGGGGCACATGCTGTATATAGAGAGGCTATGTGGGTGCTCATACTGTATGTAGGAGGCTATGTGGGCGCTCATACTGTATGTAGGAGGCTATGAGGGGCTCATACTGTATGTAGGAGGCTATGTGGGGCTCATGCTGTATGTAGGAGGCTATGTGGGGCTCATGCTGTATGTAGGAGGCTATGAGGGGCTCATACTGTATGTAGGAGGCTATGTGGGGCTCATGCTGTATGTAGGAGGCTATGTGGGGCTCATGCTGTATATAGAGAGGCTATGTGGGGTTCATGCTGTATATGGAGAGTCTGTGTGGGACTCATGCTGTATATAGAGAGGCTATGTGGGGCTCATGCTGTATATAGAGAGGCTATGTGGGTGCTCATACTGTATGTAGGAGGCTATGTGGGGCTCATGCTGTATATAGGAGGCTATGTGGGGCTCATGATGTATATGGAGAGTCTGTGTGGGGCTCATGCTGTATATAGAGAGGCTATGTGGGTGCTCATACTGTATGTAGGAGGCTATGTGGGGCTCATGCTGTATATAGGAGGCTATGTGGGGCTCATGATGTATATGGAGAGTCTGTGTGGGGCTCATGCTGTATATAGAGAGCCTATGTGGGGCTCATGCTGTATATAGAGAGGCTATGTGGGTGCTCATCTATATATATAATTGTCTAAGGGTTTTTGCGTCTGTCTGTCTGTCCTGGAAATCCCGGCTCTCTGATTGGTCGAGGCCGCCAGGCCTCGACCAATCAGAGACCGGCACAGCATCGACGTAGAAATCCCGCGTCTCTGATTGGTCGAGGCCGCCAGGCCTCGACCAATCAGCAACGGGCACAGCGACGATGATGTCATAAAGGACATAGATATCCCGCGTTTGATTGGTCGAGGCCGCCAGGCCTCGACCAATCAGCAACGGGCACAGTATCGACGTAGATGTCATAATGGTTGCCATGGCGACGATGATGTCCTAAAGGTTGCCTCGACCAATCAGCGACGGGCACAGTCTGCCGCGAATTCTGGAATCATCATTGTCCATATACTACGGGGACATGCATATTCTAGAATACCCGATGCGTTAGAATCAGCCACAATCTAGTACTGTATATAGAGGCTATGTGGGTGCTCATACTGTATGTAGGAGGCTATGTGGGGCTCATGCTGTATATAGGAGGCTATTTGGGGCACATGCTGTATATAGAGAGGCTATGTGGGTGCTCATACTGTATGTAGGAGGCTATGTGGGCGCTCATACTGTATGTAGGAGGCTATGAGGGGCTCATACTGTATACAGGGGGTAATGTGCTGTATATAAGAGGCTATGTGGAGACTCATACTGTATATAGGAGGCTATGTGGAGACTCATACTGTATAACGGAGGCTATGTGGAGACTCATACTGTATATAGGAGGCTATGTGGGTGCTCATACTGTATATAGGAGGCTATGTGGGTGCTCATACTGTATATAGGAGGCTATGTGGGTGCTCATACTGTATATAGGAGGCTATGTGGGGCTCATACTGTATATAGGAGGCTATGTGGAGACTCATACTGTATATAGGAGGCTATGTGGAGACTCATACTGTATATAGGAGGCTATGTGGAGACTCATACTGTATATAGGAGGCTATGTGGGGCTCATACTGTATACAGGGGGTAATGTGGATGTAGGGGGTCTGGATATAGGCTCATACAGAATACAGGTAAGTGTCAGCAAACAATTCTGCTCAATATTAAGTGATACAATTAATATTAACATAATTATAATTAATATGTGAATATTATTAGTGAGTGGAATTAATTTTAGCCTATTGGTTCGGCCCTTCACAACATTCATGGTCTTTCATGTGGCCCCTTGGGAAAAATGAATTGCTCACCCCTGCTCTAGCAGCACATAAGGTCCCTGAAACATCATTGTCGATAACCCAGTTTTCTGGACTTATTTGCTCCTTTTTAGTGTCTTTGGTAATTGTTTGGTATGGCACATCTCACTCCAGTACCTGCCCGGTGCAAATGTTTCTGGCGGAGCTTTAAGTCACAAAAAAGACGGTCAAAGAGAATAAATGAAGAACATTTCATTTTGTGCCAATTTCATGAACGGCGACCGTCACGTTGAAGAATTTGGCGCAAAAAATTTCAGAAAATAGAAGACAAAAAAAAAAAAAGAGAAAAGAGACTTAAAAAAAAAAAGCAGAAATGATGAATCTGGGCCAAAGGCTCACAACTGTGTCATATGGAACGACAGGAGACCACATGTGCGCAGTACTGGATCCGGGCACAAGGCCTTGCCATGTGCAGGAGGCTCTATTGCGCTGTCTGCCGTGCACAATGCAGTATATCAATAGCTCCCTGCTGACAAGAGCACGTGTAATATGTTACCAGACGTCACAACAGCCATTTAATAGATCAGCTATAACGTTTCCACCTACCTGTGTCCTGTGCCATATGACTGATGCCCTGGAGTGACCTAACTTGTTTCGACACGGTCCCTTATCATAATGTATAAGTAGGAAATCGTCCTGGTGATATAGAAATGTACGTCAGATAACATTGACAAGACCAATGGAAATTATGGCAATGAATCCATTAAAATCAGGTGGAATATGGAGGATACGGGACCTGACTTTGATTTTGCGCGCAGCCTCAGATGTCAATCAGTGAGCCTCATCTAAAATACTGGAGAGCCTAGAGAGTGCTGGGATTTTTTCCATGCGGACATTAGATCCTTGTATTAAAAAAAATAAAAAACGTGATCTGAACAGTTCCAGAGAATGTCATTGATCTGTGTGCCGTTCATGTTTCGCCAATTTTTTCCACAGAGAGCTCCCAGTTAGTTTAGGCACAGATTTTGTGGTGGTTTGTGGTATCCACATTAGTCACAATGAAAGATAGTAATCCACTAGTGGGCCGATAGTAGTGTAATGCCCCACTCCAGGGTTTTAGTTTTACTTCAGCGCTGAAGTAGTAGCAGTAATCTAAGTATGATATTTATCAGCCTCCGACTTCAGCTCTTCCCAGGGCTGCTCCGGTTCGGTGCCGCCATCTTGTGACCACAACTTCTGACTGAACATAAATCTGAGGTAACGGTCACGAGCGCTCAGTGTAAAGGCACCGTCACACTAAGCGACGCTGCAGCGATACCGACAACGATCCGGATCGCTGCAGCGTCGCTGTTTGGTCGCTGGAGAGCTGTCACACAGACAGCTCTCCAGCGACCAACGATGCCGGTAACCAGGGTAAACATCGGGTTACTAAGCGCAGGGCCGCGCTTAGTAACCCGATGTTTACCCTGGTTACCATCCTAAAAGTAAAAAAAACAAACACTACATACTTACCTTCTGCTGTCTGTCCCCGGCGCTGTGCTTCTCTGTACTGGCTGTGAGCACAGCGGCCGGAAAGCAGAGCGGTGACGTCACCGCTCTGCTTTCCGGCCGCTGTGCTCACAGTGAGTGCAGGAAAGCACAGCGCCGGAGGACAGACAGCGGAAGGTAAGTATGTAGTGTTTGTTTTTTTTACTTTTACGCTGGTAACCAGGGTAAACATCGGGTTACTAAGCGCGGCCCTGCGCTTAGTTACCCGATGTTTACCATGGTTACCAGCATAGACATCGCTGAATCGGCGTCACACACGCCGATTCAGCGATGTCAGCAGGGAGTCCAGCGACGAAATAAAGTGCTGGACTTTCTGCAACGACCAACGACATCACAGCAGGATCCTGATCGCTGCTGCCTGTCAAACTGAACGATATCACTAGCCAGGACGCTGCAACGTCACGGATCGCTAGCGATATCGTTTAGTGTGACGGTACCTTAAGTCTATGGGAGCCTCGTTCTGGCCTTGTACTCGCCCTCATAGGTTTACATTGAGTTGTGACCTCTGGTTCGCCCAGTAAACACTGGAGAGATCCGGCACGTCACAACCTGCAGAAGATCGACCAGAGCGGCGCCGAGAACAGCAGAAGTATTAGTAGTAAGTATGAGAGTAGGGGCAGGGAACTTATGTTAGTGACACCAATCTAGCGCTGCAGGACGTTAAGAAGGACCATTTATGGCACCATTAAATGAAAAGCATGCCCTGCTCCTATACCAGAGTAGCAATATATGCAATTTGCCTCTTCAGAGAGGAAGAGGACTTGAGCGCCACCTGTTGGAAGCAGTAATCCTACAAGTCACTATCGACCCTTTAACGAGCCTTGAAACATGACTCAGGATAAAAGCCAAATCAGAATCTCAATTTGTAGAAACAGTGTTTTGGGGTATTGCTCCTTGTCAGTGCAAACCATGAGATCTGATTTGGCTAGGTAAGAGCCGCTGGACTGAGGTCTAAGGGGTAACGTTTCTCCTTGAGAAGATCGACATACGGGCTCTGGCATGCCACGGTACGGACGCTTATTCGCCTTACATTCTTCTTATGGGAAATTTAATATGCAAATTGCCTCTTCACAGAGGAAGAGGACTTGAACTCTATGGCGCCACCTGTTGGAAGCAGCGATCCTACAAGTCACTATCGACCCTTTAACAGGCCTTGAAATATGACTTAGGATAAAAGCGAAATCGGAATCTCAATTTGCAGACACGGTGTTTCGTGGTATTGCCCCTCATCAGTGCAAAGTATGAGAACCGATTTGGCTAGGTGAGAGGCTCTGGACTGAGGTCTAAGGGGTATTGTTTCTCCTTTCGGAAAGTGGCATACCGGATCTGGCATGCCAAGGTACAGAGGCTTAATCGCTGTGCAATGCTCCTCTGGGAAATTTAATATGCAAATTGCCTCTTCAATATGATATCTGAGTGAGGCAAGATGTTGACCTACATAAGTTTATGTGATCAGAATATGGGAGAAAACGCGGACATACAGCAATTTTGTGAATATGCACTGCCCCAGAGATTAACATTCGTTAATGTTTCGTCGGAACGCACTTGGACCAACAATTCGGAAGTCTGCACAAGCCCCAAAATTAAGCTACGGTATGCATTTAGGAATTATGGAAGAACCTGTTTTGAAAACACAAAAATCTTGAACTCACATCAAGTGACTCTAGGCAGTACCAGCAGAAAGCGTGCTTGCAGTTTTTACACATCATTTGCGCGCAGCCTTCATCTCTTTCTATGTAGACCTTACACTTAGGGCACCGCTTGATCGGAATGTGGTCTTCTACCATTTTTAATGCTGAGCTGAAAAGACAAGAAAAGTCTGAATTGTAATTTCTATTTTGTATACTTTTCTGTATTTCTTTGTGTATAAGAATATCTTGGGATCTCACAAATATAACATCAGACACCTCATAAGAATATGCCCAAAATGATACACCCAATAAACCGGCAATGGAAGGGCAGGTCTACATATGATCTAATATCAACCACAGATCTCCATTAAAATCTCCCGGAAAATGTTATTGCGGATTCTCCACAAATGTTACCCAACTCATTGAAAGGGGCGACATCGGCACTGAAAAATCCATGACGTAGACTTACATGAAAACTGTGCCATGGATCAATTTCCACAGATTTACATTCGGAATCATCACTTCCCTTACCTACTTATCAGCAACACAACATTGGAGGGCGTAGCAAGAAGATGCCCTACAGAGAGAAACTATGTGTTGTCCTCAAAATTAACCACCCAGGGGCCGTCTCGACAGAGGATCTGCTTTGAAGTCTATAATATGTAATAAAAGTATTTGGAGAAATCCAATATGTAGCATTACAGATCTGTGAACCGACACAGAGGAGCGTTCCCTTACAGAGGTAGACACAGATCTCGTAAAGCCAACCCTAATCCCAGAAGGCTCAGGAAGATCAGAGTAGGTATAGGCAAGACAAATAGCTTCATTTATCCTCCGGCTTTCATGCCTTGGTTAGAACAAGAAAAATACGCCAAAAGTTGAGATGAGCGGATCAAGCAAAATTTTAGTTTTCTCAGGAAATTCAATTTGCTAAGAAGTTATTTTCTGCAAATGTAATGTCTCTCCCCAGAGCATAAGCATCACAATATGTAAAATATATAAAAAAATGCTCATACCTTACTGCTCACCTCACCGGCCCTCCACTTCTTACCATCATCTGTCTGATCCTCACTGCATCTTCAGATTCATTCAAAGATCAAAGCGTCAGGACAAGCTCCATAATGTCACACACCTATGGAACCCTCCCAGGTCTAATCCAAGCTAGAAGACCGGGCCCAGCCTGAGACCCCGGGGAATTTAACGCGAGTGGTGGTGATCAAAAGCCACAACAAGGACCATGTAGGTGATGGTGAGGAACGGAAGGGCCAAAGAAGTGTGCAGCAAGGTGAGTATAAGGATTTTTTTTTTACATTTTGATGGCCTTTCACAATTCAGAAAAACAACAGCTGACGGTCGCCACTTTGCTGAATCTGTGTCAAAGCTACCGTATATACATTTATATTTGGACAGAGACAACACTTTTCTAATTTTGGTTATAGACATTACCACAATGAATTTTAAACAAAACAATTCAGATGCAGTTGAATTTCAGACATTCAGCTTTCATTTGAGGGTATCCACATTAAAATTGGATGAAGGGTTTAGGAGTTTCAGCTCCTTAACATGTGCCACCCTGTTTTTAAAGGGACCAAAAGTAATTGGACAATTGACTCCAAGGCTATTTCATGGACAGGTGTTGGCAATCCCTTCTTATGTCATTCTCAATTAAGCAGATAAAACGCCTGGAGTTGATTTGAGGTGTGGAGCTTGCATTTGGAAGGTTTTGCTGTGAAGTAAACATGCGGTCAAAGGAGCTCTCCATGCAGGTGAAGCAAGCCATCCTTAAGCTGCGAAAACAGAAAAAACCCATTCGAGAAATTGCTACAATATTAGGAGTGGCAAATGCTACATCTTGGTAGATCCTGAGAAAGAAAGCACTGGTGAATTCATCAATGCAAAAAGACATGGGCGCCCACGGAAGACAACAGTGGTGGATGATCGCAGAATAATCTCCATGGTGAAGAGAAACCCCTTCACAACAGCCAACCAAGTGATCAACACTCTCCAGGAGGTCGGCGTATCAATATCCAACTCTACCATAAAGAGAAGACTGCATGAAAGTGAATACAGAGGGTTCACTGCACGGTGCAAGCCACTCATAGGCATCAAGAATAACAAGGCTAAAAAACATCTAAAAAAGCCAGCACAGTTCTGGAAGAATATTCTTTGGACCAGAGGCATAGCTAGGGTTTTGGCTCAGGGGGGGCGAAGCTTCTGAGTGGGCCCTTAACCAGGTAACCTTGATTACAACTCGGTGATGTGCCCTAATAGTGGAGGAGAACCTCAGCAGATGACCGCGCTGTTACTGAAGATAATCTCTATATTACCACCAACATGGATATTACCGCCATATGGTCAGTGGTAGATACCAGTCCTACAGAACATAGATCACAGCACAGTTACAGATAATGACTTACCGCTGACGTTGTTTGCGATGGACTCGTCACTTTTCCCGTCTTTTCCATCTGGCTCAGACCGACATGACAACTTCTTCCAGCAACGACTCGGCTGCAGAGAATCCAACAAAGACACATTTCACTTCTCATATTCCAGCCCCATCACCATATATTCCCAACCTGCACAAACTCCTCATCCTGCTGATACCCCAATGCGAGCCGCTGCTGCCGTATGTGTCCCTATTACTGCCCCTGATACCCCAATACTGAGCCGCTGCTGCCGTATGTGTCTCTATTACTGCACCTGATACCCTAATACTGAGCCGCTGCTGCCGTATGTGTCCCTATTACTGCACCTGATACCCTAATACTGAGCCACTGCTGCCGTATGTGTCCCTATTACTGCACCTGATACCCCAATACTGAGCCGCTGCTGCCGTATGTGTCCCTATTACTGCACCTGATACCCCAATACTGAGCCACTGCTGCCGTATGTGTCCTTATTACTGCACCTGATACCCCAATACTGAGCTGCTGCTGCCCTATGTGTCCCTATTACTGCACCTGATACCCCCAATACTGAGCCGCTGCTGACGTATGTGTTCCTATTACTGCACCTGATACCCTAATACTGAGCCACTGCTGCCGTATGTGTCCCTATTACTGCACCTGATACCCCAATACTGAGCCGCTGCTGCCGTATGTGTCCCTATTACTGCACCTGATACCCCAATACTGAGCCACTGCTGCCATATGTGTCCTTATTACTGCACCTGATACCCCAATACTGAGCTGCTGCTGCCCTATGTGTCCCTATTACTGCACCTGATACCCCCAATACTGAGCCGCTGCTGACGTATGTGTTCCTATTACTGCACCTGATACCCCAATACTGAGCCACTGCTGCCGTATGTGTCCCTATTACTGCACCTGATACCCCAATACTGAGCCGCTGCTGCAGTATGTGTCCCTATTACTGCCCCTGATACCCCAATACTGAGCCACTGCTGCCGTATGTGTCCCTATTACTGCCCCTGATACCCCAATACTGAGCCGCTGCTGCCATATGTGTCCCTATTACTGCACCTGATATCCCAATACTGAGCCGCTGCTGCCGTATGTGACCCTATTACTGCACCTGATACCTCAATACTGAGCCGCTGCTGCCGAATGTGTCCCTATTACTGCAACTGATACCTCAATACTGAGCCGCTGCTGCTGTATGTGTCCCTATTACTGCACCTGATACCCCAATACTGAGCCGCTGCTGCCGTATGTGTCCCTATTACTGCACCTGATACCCCAATACTGAGCCGCTGCTGCCGTATGTGTCCCTATTACTGCACCTGATATCCCAATAATGAGCCGCTGCTGCCCTATGTGTCCCTATTACTGCACCTGATACCCCAATACTCAGCCACTGCTGCCGTATGTGTCCCTATTACTGCACCTGATACCCCAATACTGAGTCGCTGCTGCCGTATGTGTCCCTATTACTGCACCTGATATCCCAATAATGAGCCGCTGCTGCCCTATGTGTCCCTATTACTGCACCTGATACCTCAATACTGAGCCTCTGCGCTGTATGTGTCCCTATTACTGCACCTGATATCCCAATAATGAGCCGCTGCTGCCCTATGTGTCCCTATTACTGCACCTGATACCTCAATACTGAGCCTCTGCGCTGTATGTGTCCCTATTAGGCTACGTTCACATTTGCGTTGTTGGGCGCAGTGTCGGCGACGCATACCGACACATGCGTCATGCGCCCCTATCTATAGCATGGGGGACGCATGGACATGCGCCGGTATGCGTTGCACTGCGTTTTACGACACATGCATCATATAGACGCACAAGACAGGGCGCAGAGGACGCTAGGATCTTATGAAAATGCATGCGTCGCAAAACGCTGCGTTGTGTACATGCGTTGTTGGTTGCGTTGCGTTGCCGACGCTGCGCCCAACAACGCAAATGTGAACGTTACCTTACTGCACCCGATATTCCAACACTGAGCCACTGCTGCCGCATGTGTCCCTATTACTGCTCCTGATACCCCAATACTGAGCCGCTGCTGCCGTATGTGTCCCTACTACTGCACCTGATACCCCAATACTGAGCCACTGCTGCCGTATGTGTCCCTATTACTGCCCCTGATACCCCAATACTGAGCCGCTGCTGCCGTATGTGTCCCTACTACTGCCCCTGATACCCCAATACTGAGCCGCTGCTGCCGTATGTGTCCCTACTACTGCCCCTGATACCCCAATACTGAGCCGCTGATGCCGTATGTGTCGCTATTACTGCACCTGCTGTGTGATTCTCTGTGCCCTCTAAATTCTAAGGCACCCCTCTATAATATAGCAAAGCCAGGTGCAAGTGCCCTAGAAAACATTGCGCATATTTTGCCCCCTAGAAAGTAATGTTGTCCTGTGTGCCCCTTTGATAGTAACCTGAGTTCCTCTATAACAATAAGAGCCCACTTTACATTTAATAATATCCCGAGTCTGCCCCCTCTACAGCTCCCCTATACACAGCATGATGCTCTCTTATACACAGTATACTGACCACTTAGTAGCCTCCAAACTGATGGCTCCAACACTGTAATCTCCACAGCCAGATAGCCTCCATATAGTATAATGCACCAGATCGTCCTCAATATAGTATAATGCACTCCTCATAGGCCTACTCTATATTGTATAATGCACCCCCCATAGGCAGACTCTATAGCACAAGGCAGCACCCATAGGCAGACTCTGTAGTATAAGGCAGCACCCCATAGGCAGACCCTGTGGTATAAGGTAGCACCCGCAGGCAGATCCTGTAGTATAAAGCAGCACCCTTATAGGCACACCCTGCAGTATAAGACAGCACCCCTATAGGCAGACCCTCTACTATAGGGCAGCACCCCTATAGGCAGACCCTGTACTATAAGGCAGCACCCCCCTAGGTAGACCCTGTAGTATTAGGCAGACCCCTCCCATAGGCAGACCCTGTAGGATTAGGCAGACCCCCCCCATAGGCAGACCCTGTAGTATTAGGCAGACCCCCCATAGGCAGACCCTGTAGTATTAGGCAGTCCCCCCCATAGGCAGACCCTGAAGTAATAGGCAGACCCTGTAGTAATAGGCAGACCCCCCATAGGCAGACCCTGTAGTATTAGGCAGACCCCCCACAGGCAGACCCTGTAGTATTAGGCAGTCCCCCCCATAGGCAGACCCTGTAGTAATAGGCAGACCCCCCATAGGCAGACCCTGGAGTATTAGGCAGACCCCTCCTCACAGGCAGACCCTGTAGTATTAGGCAGACCCCCCTATAGGCAGACTCTGTAGTATAAGGCAGCACCCCTTAAAAAAATACTTACCTCTCTTCTTCCTGGTTCCTGCGCTGCTCTGAGCTCCCGCTCATCTCGGCGCCGGGCAGTGACTCATCGTGTCCCCTATCAGCGTCGCCGACGTCAGACGCTGACAGAGGGATGATGGGGGATGGAGCGCTGCGCAGCGCTCCTTCCCTCATCATTGCAGTCACCTGTATCCTCTAAATGCCGGTACAGCTGAGCCTGCGATGACAGGTGGGGAACTGACTGCTGGCACCGGGCTCCCCGCCTGCTCAGGGACCCCATAGCGACAGAGCAGGGAGATAGATTCTCCCTGCTCTGCCGCAGAAGGTAACTGTATCGGCGCGCTGCACGTGCGATACAGTTACAGTGGCGTAGCTCCAGGTGGGCCCCCTCTGAGCACCGAGCCCGGGGCGCTCACACCCTCTGCTCCCCCTCTCCGGTAGCTACGCTACTGCTTTGGACAGATGAAACCAAGATCAACCTCTACCAGAATGAAGGAAAGAGAAAAGTATGGCGAAGGCGTGGTACAGCTCATGATCCAAAGCATACCACATCATCAGTAAAACACGGCGGAGGCAGTGTGATGGCTTGGGCATGCATGGCTGCCAGTGGCACTGGGTCACTAGTGTTTATTGATGATGTGACACAGGGCAGAAGCAGCTGAATGAATTCTGAGCTATTCAGAGCCGCCATACTGTGTGCTCAGATCCAGCCAGATGCAGCCAAACTGATTGGTCGTCGTTTCATACTACAGATGGACAATGACCCAAAACATAAACCCAAAGCAACCCAGGAGTTTATTAAAGCAAAGAAGTGGAATATTCTTGAATGGCCAAGTCAGTCACCTGATCTCAACCCAATTGAGCAGCATTTCACTTGATAAAGACTAAACTTCAGACAGAAAGGCCACAAACAAACAGCAACTGAAAACCACCGCAGTGAAGGCCTGGCAGAGCATCAAAAAGGAGGAAACACAGCGTCTGGTGATGTCCATGAGTTCAAGACTTCAGGCAGTCATTGCCAACAAAGGGTTTTTAACCAAGCACTAGAAATGAACATTTTTATTTAAAATTATTTAATCTGTCCAATTACTTTTGGTCCCTTTTTTAAAAACAGGGTGGCACATGTTAAGGAGCTGAAACTCCTAAACCCTTCATCCAATTTTAATGTGGATGCCCTCAAATGAAAGCTGAAAGTCTGAACTTCAACTGCATCTGAATTGTTTTGTTTAAAATTCATTGTGGTAATGTCTATAACCAAAATTAGAAAAATGTTGTCTCTGTCCAAATATATAAGGACTTAACTGTACTTGTGTATAAGCCAACCAGAGTATAAACCGAGGCACCTAATTTTACCTAGAAAAACTGAGAAAGCTTATTGACTCGAGTATAAGCCGGGAATGCATTCTCCCCTAATCCCTATTCTGGTATGCATGGTTCCTCATCCCCATCCTTATCTCAATGGCTACTTATTCCCATCCTTGTATGCATGGCTCCTTATTTGCATCCTTGCAGCCATGCATGGCTCTTTATTCCCATCCTTGTCTGCATGGCTCCTTATTCCCATCCTTGTATGCATGTCTCCTTATTCCCATCCTTGTATGCATGGCTCCTTATTCCCATCCTTGTATGCATGGCTCCCCATCCCCATCCTTGTATGTATGGCCCCCATGAGAAAAGCATAAGAAAAAAAAACCATCTTACTTACCTTACCCGCGCGTCCTCGCAGCATCTCGTTCCAGCAGCTCCTGCAGGTGGGCGATCACGTGTCACTGCTCATAAAGATAATGAATATTCACCTCTACACTCCCAAAGGCTTGGAGTGTAATTGATATGACACATGATCGCACGGCCACAGGATCTGCTGGAAGCCGGAAAGAGATACTGCGAGGGAGTGCAGGAAAGGTAAGTAGGATATTTTTTTTTTTAATATTGGAATCCGGCGGCTGCGAATGTAACTGTGCGTACTGTTGTGAATTCTGTGGCTGAGTTCACTTCTGTGGTCACAAGTGGTATTGCAGTCTCTGGGCTTCCTCCCTCAGGTGTTTTGGTGAGCTCGTTGGCTGCCTTGCTATTTAGCTCCACCTGAGTCTGTCTTCCTTGCTCCTTGTCAATGTTCCAGTGTTGGATCTGAGCTACTGCATCTTTCCTTGGGCCTGCTGCTCTGCTAGATAAGTGCTTCTAGTTTGTTTTCTGTTTTTTCTGTCCAGCTTGCTATTAACTTTTGCTGGAAGCTCTGAGAAGCAAAGGGGTGCACCGCCGTGCTGTTAGTTCGGCACGGTGGGTCTTTTTGCCCCTTTGCGTGGTTTTCGTTTTAGGGTTTTTTGTAGACTGCATAGTTCTCTTTGCTATCCTCGCTCTGTCTAGAATATCGGGCCTCACTTTGCTGAATCTATTTCATTCCTACGTTTGTCTTTTCATCTTGCTAACAGTCATTATATGTGGGGGGCTGCCTATTCCTTTGGGGTATTTCTCTGAGGTAAGTCAGGCTTGTATTTCTATCTGCAGGCTAGTCAGCTCCTCAGGCAGTGTCGAGTTGCATAGGTAGTGATAGGCGCAATCCACTGCTGCTTATAGTTGTGTGAGGATAGATCAGGTACTGCAGTCTACAGAGATTCCACGTCTCAGAGCTCGTCCTATTGTTTTTGGTTATTGCCAGATCTCTGTATGTGCGCTGATTACTGCACGCTGTGTTGCCTGATTGCCAGCCATAACAGCGTACTATAAGAGAAATTAATATTCATTGCCAGCGCAGTGAATATTAATTTCTCTTTAGCAGCGGGCACAGGCTTTAGCCGCAGCCGCCAGCTCCTGCCGCCTGTGACCCGCTGCTCGCCCGCTCCCCCGTCTTCTGGGACAATGAATTGTGTATAAGCCGAGGGGGGGCATTTTCAGCACAAAAAAATGTGCTGTAAAACTCAGCTTACACACAAGTATATACGGTAATTAGAAAAAAATCTGCAATTCGGCAGATGTGGATTTTTTGTAAAATCCCAGTAGAATTAATTTGCACTCGCTTATATTCACTCATCTCTAACCAAAAGGTTTAACTTTTTATGAAAAGGTTGTAGTAAGATATATGCACAGACACAGAGCTAAGACCAGGAGATCACAGGATGGTGATCCAGTCAAGGCTGAAGAACAGGAAGAACAACAGACTCACTAATGTTTGGGAATAAAGCGGCTTCAGGCCTGAAAGATGGTAAATATCTCAAAGTGACTTTATCAGGCACAAAAGCTAAAAAAGGCTTCATGGAACAAAATCTTTGGCAGAGGTGACAGCAAGGAGAAAATCAGTTTTTGAAGAGGAGTAGGAGAGTACTCCTTTAAGGGAATCTGTTACCAAGTTTTTCCTACCCATTTTAAGTGCAGCATAATGTAGGGGCAGAGACCCTGATTCCAGTGATATATCACTTACTGGGCTGCTTGCTGTAGTTTTGATAAAATCTGTTTTCTCTGCTGCAGATTTAACAGTTCCCTATATGCTGACTTCTGTATCACCCCTCCCATACCACTGATTGGCTGCTTTCTGTGTATACTGTGCACAGGCAGAAATCTGCTAATGAGTGGGGAGGACGAGGTTATACAGAGCTCATGAATAGGGAGGACTACAAGGCAGCAGGTTTACTAGTCCTCTAGTGATAATCTCCTTCTGATAAAACAAGGATTTTATCAAAACTACACAAATCAACTCAGTAACTAATACATCACTGGAATCAGGGTCTTTGGATTTACATTATGATGCTCTTAGAATAGGAAGTAAAAACCTGGTGACAGATTCTTCTTAATTAGCTCAGGTGTACTAAGGAAGGGGTGGGGTGGGGTGGGATTTTCACAGATTGTTCCAGCTAACACTTTTAATGCTTGTGCTGACATCACGCATAGGTGGTACCTTGACTCTCCTGGGAGAAAGGTAATGGGCATATTTTCTTGACAGCCTTGTCCTGGGTGCCAATTGGACTTGCAGGAGGAGCAGAACTCTATGTCACACGATGTGCACTGGACCAGCTGAGCATTCTGCGGACCTTTCTCCTGTAGTTTACATACTGCTTGGCAGGAGGAGGATGGACACCAAGTCCTACAAGGATCCAGAAGAACTTCTGAAGAAAAGAAATAAAAAGAAAAAGTATCAGGAAGGTATCCAGGTCATTTAACCCCTTAGTGACCGGGCCAAATTTTACAATTCTGAATAGTGTCACTTTATGTTTTAATAATTCTGGAACGCTTCAACGTATCCCACCGATTCTGAGAATGTTTTTGGTTCACATATTGTACTTCATGATAGTGCCAACATTTCGTTGATATGACTTGCATTTATTTGTGAAAAAAATGTTCGCTGAAGTCTCAAAGCTTTAAACATGGCTTTATAACCTTTTCCAGACAGATAGATCTCAATTACTTTGCTTCTCATTTGTTCCAGAACTTCTTTGGATTGCCGCATGATGTCTAGCTTGTGAGGATATTTTAGCCTACTTTACTTTGTCAGGCAGGTCCTATTTACCGTATATACTCGAGTATAAGCCAAGATTTTCAGCCCATTTTTTGGGGGCTGAAAGTGCCCCTCTCGGCTTATACTCTAGTCGTCCCAGGGGGTCGGCGGTGGGGGGGGGGGGGGAGCGGCAGCTGTCACATACTCACCTGCTCCTTGAGCGGTCCCTGCATCTCCAATGGTCTCTGGGCGCCGGCAGCTCTTCCTGTGTTCAGTGGTCACGTGGTACCGCTCATTAAAGTAATGAATATGGATGCATATTCATTACTTTAATGAGCGGTACGTGACCGCTGAACATAGGAAGATGCTGCCTGCTCCCGGAGACCATCTGACAGTGAGAAGCTGCCAGGGACTGCGCCGGGAGCAGGTGAGTATAACGGGGAGGGTGAGCATTGCACGATATTCACCTGACCCCGTTCCACAGGCGGGCGCCGGTCCGTCTTCCGCGACCTCTGGCTGTGATTGTTCAGGTCAGAGTGCGCGATGACGTAGCGGTGGAACTGGGAAGATGAACATTGCAAATGCCGGTGGCCTGAACGACGAGAGGTGAGTATGTGATTTTTTCATTTTAATCGCAGCAACAGCATATGGGGTATAATCTATGGAGCATTTTATGGGGCATAATCTATGGAGCATTTTATGGGGCATAATCAATGGAGGATTTTATGGGGCATAATCTATTGAGCATCTTATGGGGCATAATCTATGGAGTATCTTGTGGGGCATAATCTATGGAGCATCTTATGGGGCATAATCTATGGAGCATTTTATGGGGCATAATCTATGGAGCATCTTATGGGGCATAATCTATGAAGTATGTTATGGGGCATAATCTATGGAGCATCTTATGGGGCATAATCTATGGAGCATCTTATGGGGCATAATCTATGGAGCATCTTATGGGGCCCATCATGAATAATGGAGCATTATATGGGGCTGATTCAATACGGATATTCAAAAACACAACCTACTGATGTCTCAATTAATTTTACTTTTATTGGCATCTATTTTTATTTTTGAAATTTACCGGTAGCTGCTGCATTTTCCACCCTAGGCTTATACTCGAGTCATTACATTTTCCCAGTTTTTTGTGGCAAAATTAGGGGTCTCAGCTTATACTCGAGTATATATGGTAAGTGACTTATTGATTGAGCATAGTTGTGGCAGTAATCAGCTTCCCAAAGATGTGATAAACCACAGGTAATTTATGTTTCAAGAAAGGGGGAATCACTTTTTCACACGGGACCGTATAGGTTTGGATTTCTTTTTCACTTAATAATAAGGACCTTAATTTAAAAACTGCATTTTGTAGTTACCTGTGTTATCTTTGTCTAATATTTAAATTTATTTGGTGATCTGAAACGTTTAAGTGTCATCAAGATGCAGAAGAATAGGAAATCAGGAAGGGGCAAACACTTTTTCACACAACTGTATATACTGTACATTGCACAGAGCTATTTAATATATTTGTTTGATTTTGAAGGTTCTCCTTTATATGTAGTAGGACCACTTCTTTGTTGGCCAAGACCACTTTTATGCACTACAATTCTGGTTAACATTTGTGTATCTTAAGCTATGCCCTTTCCATTAATAACGCAACCCGTCTGCCAAGTCAAGCTAAAGGGTTTGCCTGTCCTTATACTATTGATAACCTATCCCAAGGCTCTGTCCTTATCATCCGATCAATGCGGGTTGTGGATGTTGGATAGGTCATCAATAAAATTTGTGGCACATTTGAGATAGTAAATCAGACTTGAGGGGGAACACAACATTTTTATTTTTTTTTTGTTGCAAATTTTCATGGACTCGGTCAATAAAAGACCGCAGCATGTGCAGACCCAAGTAGGAACACTACCAATCCATAACATGGGCATCACCATTATCATTCGGAGTAATAAAACCCTCTGTCTACTGCTCATGGACATCACTTAGGCCGGCGTCACACTAGCGAGTTTTACAGACGTAAGAGCGCATAAAATACGTCCGTAAAACACGCCTAACAAACGTCCCAATTATTCTCTATGCCCCTGCTCCTATCTGCCGTATTTTACTGATCAGTATTATACGGCTTTCTACGGCCGTAGAAAATCGCAGCATGCTGCGTTTGTCACCGTATTGCGCAAAAAGAACGCCAATGAAAGTCTATGGAAGCCAGAAAAATACGGATTACACACGGACCAGCAGTGTGACTTGCGAGAAATACGCAGCGGTGTTAGAGAGAAAAGCCGGCAATTCAGTGCGGTGTACAGTAAAATCACACTGACAGCTTACAGAAGAATAGGTAGAATAAATGTGTACACATAGAAAAGGTATATATATATATCTATATATATGTCAGTGAGACACATATATACCACAATAGCTGTAGCTTTGGAATCTGCTGCCCCACTTACACATACCAAAGCTCGCAAAATCAACAGACAGCCCTGGCACACCAGCCTGACCAAAGAACTTAGGCGAGCTTCCAGAGCTGCTGAGCGCAGATGGAAAAGATCCCACTCTAACGAGCACTTCATCGCATTCAAACAGTCCCTCACTACTTTCAAGACCACACTTGCCACAGCTAAACAAACCTACTTCTCATCTCTCATATCCTCCCTCTCTCACAACCCTAAACAGTTATTCAACACCTTCAATTCTCTCCTCCGTCCCCCAGCACCTCCTCCCTCCCCACTTATCTCTGCTGAAGACTTTGCCTCATTTTTCAAGCAGAAGATTGATAGCATTAGAGACAGTTTTGGTCAACAACCCCCAGAGCTCTTCCTCCCGATTTCACAGCCCTCCACCTCCAAAACCAACTTCTCCACCATTACAGAAGATCAACTCTCCACTCTACTCTCAAGATCACATCTCACCACCTGTGCACTTGACCCACTCCCATCCCACCTCATCCCAAACCTCACCACAATCTTCATCCCAACCCTAACCCATCTCTTCAACTTATCTCTAACAACTGGTGTTTTCCCCTCAAGCTTTAAACATGCCTCCATCACACCTATCCTCAAAAAGCCCTCTCTTGACCCATCCTCTGTATCTAGCTATCGCCCTATATCACTTCTCCCCTATGCCTCCAAACTACTGGAACAACACGTTTACCTTGAACTGTCCTCCCATCTCTCTTCCTGCTCCCTCTTTGACCGCCTACAATCTGGCTTCCGGTCACACCATTCCACCGAAACTGCCCTAACTAAAGTCACCAATGACCTCTTAACCGCCAAGAGCAAGCGACACTACTCTGTCCTCCTCCTCCTCGACCTGTTGGCTGCCTTTGACACAGTGGACCATTCCCTATTATTACAAACCCTCTCATCCCTTGGCATCGCAGACTTGGCCCTATCCTGGATCTCATCATACCTAACAGACCGGACATTCAGCGTCTCCCACTCACACACCACCTCCTCACCTCGCCCTCTATCTGTCGGAGTCCCACAAGGTTCAGTCCTTGGGCCCTTGCTCTTCTCCATTTACACCTTTGGCCTGGGACAGCTCATAGAATCTCATGGCTTTCAGTATCACCTCTATGCTGACGACACACAGATCTACATCTCTGGACCAGATATCACCTCCCTTCTAACCAGAATCCCTCAATGTCTGTCCACTATTTCATCCTTCTTCTCCGCTAGATTTTTGAAACTTAACATGGACAAAACAGAATTCATCATCTTTCCCCCATCTCACGCGACCCCCCCAACGAACCTATCAATTACAGTAAATGGCTGCCCACTCTCCCCAGTCCCACAAGCTCGCTGCCTCGGGGTAATCCTTGACGCTGATCTCTCCTTCAAACCACATATCCAAGCCCTTTCCACTTCCTGCCGACTGCAACTCAAAAATATTTCACGAATCCGTTCATTCCTCAACCATGAATCTGCAAAAACCCTAGTCCATGCCCTCATCATCTCTCGCCTTGACTACTGCAACCTCCTGCTCTGTGGCCTCCCCGCTAACACTCTCGCACCCCTCCAATCTATTCTAAACTCTGCTGCCCGACTAATCCACCTGTCCCCCCGCTATTCCCCGGCCTCTCCCCTCTGTCAATCCCTTCACTGGCTCCCCATTGCCCAGAGACTCCACTACAAAACCCTAACCATGACGTACAAAGCCATCCACAACCTGTCTCCTCCATACATCTGTGACCTCGTCTCCCGGTACTTACCTACCCGCAACCTCCGATCCTCACAAGATCTCCTACTCTACTCCCCTCTTATCTCCTCTTCCCACAATCGTATACAAGATTTCTCTCGCGTATCACCCCTACTCTGGAACCCTCTACCACAACACATCAGACTCTCGCCTACCATCGAAACCTTCAAAAAGAACCTGAAGACCCACCTCTTCAGACAAGCCTACAACCTGCAGCTACCACCGATCGACCAAACCGCTGCATGACCATCTCTACCCTCACCTACTGTATTCTCACCCATCCCTTGTAGATTGTGAGCCCTCGCGGGCAGGGTCCTCATTCCTCCTGTACCAGTTATGACTTGTATTGTTTAAGATTATTGTACTTGTTTTCATTATGTATACCCCTCCTCACATGTAAAGCGCCATGGAATAAATGGCGCTATAACAATAAATAATAATAATAATAATAATATATGTATATATATTATTACTTCATACAGCGCTAGATAGCTTTAAAGCCAGTAATTCAATTACCGGCTTTTGCTATCTCCTTCCTAAAACCCGACATGATATGAGACATGGTTTACATACAGTAAACCATCTCATATCCCCTTTTTTTTTGCATATTCCACACTACTAATGTTAGTAGTGTGTATATGCAAAATTTGGCCGTTCTAGCTATTAAATTAAAGGGTTAAATGGCGGAAAAAATGTCTCCGCCAGAGTAGTAAAGCCAGTGACAGGGGGCAGATATTAATAGCCTGGAGAGGGTCCATGGTTATTGGCCCCCCCTGGCTAAAAACATCTGCCCCCAGCCACCCCAGAAAAGGCACATCTGTAAGATGCGCCTATTCTGGCACTTGGCCACTCTCTTCCCATTCCCGTGTAGCGGTGGGATATGGGGTAATGAAGGGTTAATGCCACCTTGCTATTGTAAGGTGACATTAAACCAAATTAATAATGGAGAGGCATCAATTATGACACCTATCCATTATTAATCCAATAGTAGTAAAGGGTTAAAAAAAAAAAACACATTATTACAAAGTATTTTAATGAAATAAAAACAAAGGTTGTTGTAATATTTTATTCTACGCTCAATCCATCTGAAGACCCTCGCTCTGTAACAAAGAAAAAATAATAAACCAACAATATACATACCTTCCGAAGATCTGTAATGTCCCACGATGTAAATCCATCTGAAGGGGTTAAAATATTTTACAGCCAGGAGCTCTGCTAACGCAGCGGTGCTCTTGGCTGCAAAACCCCAGGGAATGAAGGTAAAGTAGGTCAATGACCTATATTTACCTTCATTCGCGGTGAGGCGCCCTCTGCTGGTTGTTCCTCGAGCGTGGGAACTTTCCTAGAAAGCTCCCAGGCTCGAGATCATATGAGGACAACCAGCAGAGGGCGCCTCACCGCGAATGAAGGTAAATATAGGTCATTGACCTACTTCACCTTCATTCCCCGGGGTTTTGCAGCCACGAGCACCGCTGCATTAGCAGAGCTCCTGGCTGTAAAATATTTTAACCCCTTCAGATGGATTTACATCGTGGGACGTTACAGATCTTCGGAAGGTATGTATATTGTTGGTTTATTATTTTTTCTTTGTTACAGAGCGAGGGTCTTCAGATGGATTGAGCGTAGAATAAAATATTACAACAACCTTTGTTTTTATTTCATTAAAATACTTTGTAATAAAGTGTTTGTTTTTTTTAACCCTTTACTACTATTGGATTAATAATGGATAGGTGTCATAATTGACGCCTCTCCATTATTAATCTGGCTTAATATCACCTTACAATAGCAAGGTGGCATTAACCCTTCATTACCCCATATCCCACCGCTACACGGGAATGGGAAGAGAGTGGCCAAGTGCCAGAATAGGCGCATCTTCCAGATGTGCCTTTTCTGGGGTGGCTGGGGGCAGATGTTTTTAGCCAGGGGGGGCCAATAACCGTGGACCCTCTCCAGGCTATTAATATCTGCCCTCAGTCACTGGCTTTACTACTCTGGCGGAGAAAATTGCGCGGGAGCCCACGCCAATTTTTTCCGCCATTTAACCCTTTAATTTAATAGCTAGAACGGCCAAATTTTGCACATACACACTACTAACATTAGTAGTGTGGAATATGCAAAAAAAAAGGGGATATGAGATGGTTTACTGTATGTAAACCATGTCTTATATCATGTCGGGTTTAGGAAGGAGATAGCAAAAGTCGGTAATTGAATTACCGGCTTTAAAGCTATCTCGTGCTGTATGAAATATTAATATATATGCATATATGTGTCTACGTGTGTATATGTGAGAAAATCTCGCAGTACGGATGCCATACGGATTACATACGGAGGATGCCATGTGCAAAATACGCTGACACACCCTGCCTACGGAGGAGCTACGGACCACTATTTTGGGGACTTTTCAGCGTATTACGGCCGTAATATACAGACCGTATTGTCTTACGCCGAGTGTGACGCCGGCCTTATAGTGAGTAGAGGATTTTGCTGAATATTTCTCACGTAAATGAATTAACCTTCGAAATAATATTATTTAGATCAAGATTATATCGTGTGCACTGAAAAGTTTTGCTACTAAAATCAATTACTATTTTTTCAACACGAAGATGAAAGGAGAGGCGAGCGTAATCTAAGACCTGGCTGGTAATTAGGGAGATAGCTTTAGATGCTTTTGATTTCCTAATGTTTGATCTGATTCTGGCTGGAAAGACTATAATAGAAAACCTTCTGCGAGGGAACAAAGCTTCAATTCATGGCCTCCATGATTTAGCAATTATTATGCAATTGTTCTGGTATCAAGGCACAGATTTTCAGATAACGAGGTACCTATTCAAGTCCAGAAATGACCTGCCATTCTCATCATTGTGGTCAAGACAAGAAGGTAACCAAAACTCGCTCCAGTTTTCCTCTATGTTGTGGCCATTAGCAATGAACCCAGTAGCTAAAAGTCTACGGACAACTTTGCAGATATTTTTTTAAATGCTCATTTGCAAAGTTCAGCAAGATTGTCTTCACTAGTCCTCATTAACACAACGTGGCCATTTTCCTTTTTTTTGTTTTCTTATTTTCCTCCCTTTATTCCAACTTTATTCTTGAAATACAAGGGCTTGTTTTTTTTGTGAGAAAAGTTGAAATTTGAATAACATCATTCAGGCTATGTGCACACGTTCAGGTTTTTTCGCGTTTTTTCGTGGTAAAAACGCCATAAAAACTCATTAAAAACGCATACATTATGCATCCTATCATTTAGAATGCATTCTGCATGTTTTGTGCACATGATGCGTTTTTTCCGCGTAAAAAACGCGTCGCGGTAAAAAAAAGCAGAATGTTCATTAATTTTTGCGGATTTTCTGTGTTTTTCCCGCTATTCTATGCATTTGGGAAAAAAACGCAAAAAAAAAAAAAACACCTCAAAAACGCATGAAAAAACGTGAAAAAAACGCATGCGGATTTCTGGCAGATGTCCGGTTTTTGTCAGGAATATTTCTGCAAGAAATCCTGACGTGTGCACATACCCTCATTCTTTCTACCACATCGTGAACTGGAAAACAGAAAAAAAAAATACAAGTGTGTTAACATTGCAAATACGGTAAGTGCAATTTCACAATTGTTTTTAAGGTTTTTTTTATTTACCATGTTCATTATATGGTAAAATTGACTAAGTAATAGGATTCCCCAGGTCAGTATGTGTATGCAGATACCAAACATGTATAGATTTTTTATTATTTAAGTGGTGAAAAAAAAATCTGAAATTTATAAGAAAAAAGATATTGCGTTTGCCGCCATTTTCCAAGATCTGGGCCTGGGTGATGGCTTATTTTTTGTGCCCAGAACTGACATTTTTAAAGATATCATTTTGGGCTAGATATGATGTTTTTATTGACTCTTATTGCATTTTATTGCAATGTTGCGGCGGCCAAAAAAAAACGTAATTCATTTTTATTTTTATTACACCGTTTACCGATCAGATCAATTTATTCTATATTTTTATAGTATGGGAAAGCGATACCAAATATGTGTATTATTTATTTATTGTTTCATTTTTATAGAGCAAAAGGGGGGTGATTTGAACATTTGCATTTTTTTTTACTTTTTTCATATACTTATACTATTTTGTCTTTACTATTGACTGCGTTTAATGGTCCCCTTAGGGGACTTGAAGCTGCGATCGTCTGATGCGTGAGCACTGCTTTGTAAAGAGAAAACCACAATCTCGTATGAACACCAGCCATGGGCCGGCTTTCACAGGAGAATAACAATGACGGTTTTTAGAAGAAGAGCGCCCCTGTTAGTGCATGTTAAATGCTGTAGAGATTGACAGCGGGATTCAACAGATTAACAGCCGCGCGCGGAGCTCCACTCCACCTGCTGCTGTTAGAGGCACATGATGACTGATTAAATCAACCGTCATGTGCAGGCTCGTGTTCCGAGCCAGCATCAATGGCAGGGAGATGATATATAGTGCATGTTCAAAGGGCTTGTCTGGGCTTTCTGTATAATTTGTGTGTGTACTTAGGATGCAGAATTATGACAGTTTTTAATATACGCCCTGACAGTATTCTGCATGGTGTCCTAGATACAGACAGAGTCATGTGAGCAGCTGTCTCATGAATCTAGCGGAGCTGCTCACTCACCTACTAGAGATTTCCGTCTAGCAGAGACTGGTCATAACCGCCTCCAGTCTCTGCCAGATCCTTCTCCGCCTGCTCCGGCCTCCTGTGCAGCTCTATCACCACTGTGGATGTGATGTGGGGACATGTGAAGCTCTATCACCACTGTGGATGTGATGTGAGGACATGTGAAGCTCTATCACCACTGTGGATGTGATGTGGAGACATGTGAAGCTCTATCACCACTGTGGATGTGATGTGGAGACATGTGAAGCTCTATCACTACTGTGAATGTGATGTGAGGACATGTGAAGCTCTATCACTACTGTGGATGTGATGTGGGGACATGTGACGCTCTATCACCACTGTGGATGTGATGTGGGGACATGTGAAGCTCTATCACCACTGTGGATGAGATGTGGAGACATGTGTTGCTCTATCACTACTGTGGATGAGATGTGGAGACATGTGACGCTCTATCACTACTGTGGATGTGATGTGGAGACATGTGAAGCTCTATCACCACTGTGGATGTGATGTGAGAACATGTGAAGCTCTATCACTACTGTGGATGTGATGTGGGGACATGTGAAGCTCTATCACCACTGTGGATGTGATGTGGAGACATGTGAAGCTCTATCACCACTGTGGATGTGATGTGGGGACATGTGAAGCTCTATCACCACTATGGATGTGATGTGGGGACATGTGAAGCTCTATCACCACTGTGGATGTGATGTGGAGACATGTGAAGCTCTATCACTACTGTGGATGTGATGTGGGGACATGTGAAGCTCTATCACCACTGTGGATGTGATGTGGAGACATGTGAAGCTCTATCACCACTGTGGATGTGATGTGAGAACATGTGAAGCTCTATCACTACTGTGGATGTGATGTGGGGACATGTGAAGCTCTATCACCACTGTGGATGTGATGTGGAGACATGTGAAGCTCTATCACCACTGTGGATGTGATGTGGGGACATGTGAAGCTCTATCACCACTGTGGATGTGATGTGGAGACATGTGAAGCTCTATCACCACTGTGGATGTGATGTGGAGACATGTGAAGCTCTATCACTACTGTGGATGTGATGTGGGGACATGTGAAGCTCTATCACCACTGTGGATGTGATGTGGAGACATGTGAAGCTCTATCACCACTGTGGATGTGATGTGGGGGACATGTGACGCTCTATCACCACTGTGGATGTGATGTAGAGACATGTGAGGCTCTATCACCACTGTGGATGTGATGTGGAGACATGTGACGCTCTATCACCACTGTGGATGTGATGTGAGGACATGTGAAGCTCTATCACCACTGTGGATGTGATGTGGAGACATGTGACGCTCTATATCACCACTGTGGATGTGATGTAGGGACGTGTGAAGCTCTATCACCACTGTGGATGTGATGTGGAGACATGTGAAGCTCTATCACCACTGTGGATGTGATGTAGGGACATGTGACGCTCTATCACCACTGTGGATGTGATGTGGAGACATGTGAAGTTCTATCACCACTGTGGATGTGATGTGAGGACATGTGAAGCTCTATCACCACTGTGGATGTGATGTGAGGACATGTGAAGCTCTATCACCACTGTGGATGTGATGTAGGGACATGTGACGCTCTATCACCACTGTGGATGTGATGTGGAGACATGTGAAGTTCTATCACCACTGTGGATGTGATGTGAGGACATGTGAAGTTCTATCACCACTGTGGATGTGATGTGAGGACATGTGAAGCTCTATCACCACTGTGGATGTGATGTGAGGACATGTGAAGCTCTATCACCACTGTGGATGTGATGTAGGGACATGTGACGCTCTATCACCACTGTGGATGTGATGTGGAGACATGTGAAGTTCTATCACCACTGTGGATGTGATGTGAGGACATGTGAGGATCTATCACCACTGTGGATGTGATGTGAGGACATGTGAAGCTCTATCAATACTGTGGATGTGATGTGAGGACATGTGAAGCTCTATCACCACTGGATGTGATGTGAGGACATGTGAAGCTCTATCACCACTGTGGATGTGATGTGGAGACATGTGAAGCTCTATCACCACTGTGGATGTGATGTGGGAACATGTGAAGATCTATCACTACTGTGGATGTGATGTGGGGACATGTGAAGCTCTATCATCACTGTGGATGTGATGTGGGAACATGTGATGCTCTATCACCACTGTGGATGAGATGTGGGGACATGTGAAGCTCTATCACCACTGTGGATGTGATGTGGAGACATGTGAAGCTCTATCACCACTGTGGATGTGATCTGGAGACATGTGACGCTCTATCACCACTGTGGATGTGATGTGGGGACATGTGAAGCTCTATCACCACTGTGGATGTGATGTGGAGACATGTGACGCTCTATCACCACTGTGGATGTGATGTGGGAACATGTGAAGCTCTATCACCACTGTGGATGTGATGTGGAGACATGTGACGCTCTATCACCACTGTGGATGTGATGTAGGGACGTGTGAAGCTCTATCACCACTGTGGATGTGATGTGGAGACATGTGAAGCTCTATCACCACTGTGGATGTGATGTAGGGACATGTGACGCTCTATCACCACTGTGGATGTGATGTGGAGACATGTGAAGCTCTATCACCACTGTGGATGTGATGTGGGGACATGTGACGCTCTATCACCACTGTGGATGTGATGTGGGGACATGTGACGCTCTATCACCACTGTAGATGTGATGTGGAGACATGTGAAGCTCTATCACCACTGTGGATGTGATGTAGGGAAATGTGACGCTCTATCACCACTGTGGATGTGATGTGGGAACATGTGAAGCTCTATCACCACTGTGGATGTGATGTAGGGACATGTGACGCTCTATCACCACTGTAGATGTGATGTAGGGACATGTGACGCTCTATCACCACTGTAGATGTGATGTGGAGACATGTGAAGCTCTATCACCACTGCGGATGTGATGTAGGGACATGTGACGCTCTATCACCACTGCAGATGTGATGTGGAGACATGTGAAGCTCTATCACCACTGTGTATGTGATGTGCGGACATGTGAAGCTCTATAACCACTGTGGATGTGATGTAGGGACATGTGAGGCTCTATCACCGCTGTGGATGTGATGTAGGGACATGTGACGCTCTATCACCACTGTGGATGTGATGTGGAGACATGTGAAGCTCTATCACCACTGTGGATGTGATGTGGGGACATGTGACGCTCTATCACCACTGTGGATGTGATGTAGGGACATGTGACGCTCTATCACCACTGTGGATGTGATGTGGGGACATGTGACGCTCTATCACCACTGTGGATGTGATGTGGGGACATGTGACGCTCTATCACCACTGTAGATGTGATGTGGGAACATGTGAAGCTCTATCACCACTGTGGATGTGATGTGGAGACATGTGAAGCTCTATCACCACTGTGGATGTGATGTGGAGGCATGTGAAGTTCTATCACCACTGTGGATGTGATGTGGGGACATGTGACGCTCTATCACCACTGTAGATGTGATGTAGGGACATGTGACGCTCTATCACCACTGTGGATGTGATGTGGAGACATGTGAAGCTCTATCACCACTGTGGATGTGATGTGGGGACATGTGACGCTCTATCACCACTGTGGATGTGATGTGGAGACATGTGAAGTTCTATCACCACTGTGGATGTGATGTATGGACGTGTGAAGTTCTATCACCACTGTGGATGTGATGTAGGGACATGTGACGCTCTATCACCACTGTAGATGTGATGTGGGGACATGTGAAGCTCTATCACCACTGTGGATGTGATGTGGAGACATGTGAAGCTCTATCACCACTGTGGATGTGATGTGGAGACATGTGAAGCTCTATCACCGCTGTGGATGTGATGTAGGGACATGTGACGCTCTATCACCACTGTGGATGTGATGTGGGGACATGTGACGCTCTATCACCACTGTAGATGTGATGTGGGAACATGTGAAGCTCTATCACCACTGTGGATGTGATGTGGAGACATGTGAAGCTCTATCACCACTGTGGATGTGATGTGGAGGCATGTGAAGTTCTATCACCACTGTGGATGTGATGTGGGGACATGTGACGCTCTATCACCACTGTAGATGTGATGTAGGGACATGTGACGCTCTATCACCACTGTGGATGTGATGTGGAGACATGTGAAGCTCTATCACCACTGTGGATGTGATGTGGGGACATGTGACGCTCTATCACCACTGTGGATGTGATGTGGAGACATGTGAAGTTCTATCACCACTGTGGATGTGATGTATGGACGTGTGAAGTTCTATCACCACTGTGGATGTGATGTAGGGACATGTGACGCTCTATCACCACTGTAGATGTGATGTGGGGACATGTGAAGCTCTATCACCACTGTGGATGTGATGTGGAGACATGTGAAGCTCTATCACCACTGTGGATGTGATGTGGAGACATGTGAAGCTCTATCACCACTGTGGATGTGATGTGAGGACATGTGAAGTTCTATCACCGCTGTGGATGTGATGTAGGGACATGTAACTCTCTATCACCACTGTGGATGTGATGTGAGGACATGTGACGTTCTATCACCACTGTGGATGTGATGTAGGGACATGTGACGCTCTATCACCACTGTGGATGTGATGTGGGAACATGTGAAGCTCTATCACCACTGTGGATGTGATGTGGAGACATGTGAAGCTCTATCACCACTGTGGATGTGATGTGGGGACATGTGACGCTCTATCACCACTGTGGATGTGATGTGAGGACATGTGAAGCTCTATCACCGCTGTGGATGTGATGTAGGGACATGTGACGCTCTATCACCACTGTGGATGTGATGTGGGGACATGTGACGCTCTATCACCACTGTGGATGTGATGTGAGGACATGTGAAGCTCTATCACCACTGTGGATGTGATGTAGGGACATGTGAGGCTCTATCACCACTGTGGATGTGATGTGAGGACATGTGAAGCTCTATCACCACTGTGGATGTGATGTGAGGACATGTGACGCTCTATCACCACTGTGGATGTGATGTGGGGACATGTGACGCTCTATCACCAGTGTGGATGTGATGTGGAGACATGTGAGGCTCTATCACCACTGTGGATGTGATGTAGGGACATGTGACGCTCTATCACCACTGTAGATGTGATGTGGAGACATGTGAAGCTCTATCACCACTGTGGATGTGATGTGGAGACATGTGACGCTCTATCACCACTGTGCATGTGATGTAGGGACATGTGACGCTCTATCACCACTGTGGATGTGATGTGAGGACATGTGAAGCTCTATCACCACTGTGGATGTGATGTGGAGACATGTGACGCTCTATCACCACTGTGGATGTGATGTGGGGACATGTGACGCTCTATCACCACTGTGGATGTGATGTGAGGACATGTGAAGCTCTATCACCACTGTGGATGTGATGTGGGGACATGTGACGCTCTATCACCACTGTGGATGTGATGTGGAGACATGTGACGCTCTATCACCACTGTGGATGTGATCTGGAGACATGTGAAGCTCTATCACCACTGTGGATGTGATGTGGAGACATGTGAAGCTCTATCACCACTGTGGATGTGATGTGGGGACATGTGACTCTCTATCACCACTGTGGATGTGATGTAGGGACATGTGACGCTCTATCACCACTGTGGATGTGATGTGGGGACATGTGACGCTCTATCACCACTGTAGATGTGATGTAGGGACATGTGACGCTCTATCACCACTGTGGATGTGATGTGGAGACATGTGAAGCTCTATCACCACTGTGGATGTGATGTGGGGACATGTGACGCTCTATCACCACTGTGGATGTGATGTAGGGACATGTGACGCTCTATCACCACTGTAGATGTGATGTGGGGACATGTGAAGCTCTATCACCACTGTGGATGTGATGTGGAGACATGTGAAGTTCTATCACCGCTGTGGATGTGATGTAGGGACATGTGACGCTCTATCACCACTGTGGATGTGATGTGGAGACATGTGAAGCTCTATCACCACTGTGGATGTGATGTGAGGACATGTGAAGCTCTATCACCACTGTGGATGTGATGTGAGGACATGTGAAGCTCTATCACCACTGTGGATGTGATGTAGGGACATGTGACTCTCTATCACCACTGTGGATGTGATGTGGAGACGTGTGAAGTTCTATCACCACTGTGGATGTGATGTGGGGACATGTGACGCTCTATCACCACTGTGGATGTGATGTGGAGACATGTGAAGTTCTATCACCGCTGTGGATGTGATGTAGGGACATGTGACGCTCTATCACCACTGTGGATGTGATGTAGGGACATGTGACTCTCTATCACCACTGTGGATGTGATGTGAGGACATGTGAAGTTCTATCACCACTGTGGATGTGATGTGGGGACATGTGACGCTCTATCACCACTGTGGATGTGATGTCGAGACATGTGAAGTTCTATCACCGCTGTGGATGTGATGTAGGGACATGTGAAGCTCTATCACCACTGTGGATGTGATGTAGGGACATGTAACTCTCTATCACCACTGTGGATGTGATGTGAGGACAAGTGACGTTCTATCACCACTGTGGATGTGATGTAGGGACATGTGACGCTCTATCACCACTGTAGATGTGATGTGGAGACATGTGAAGCTCTATCACCACTGTGGATGTGATGTAGGGACATGTGACGCTCTATCACCACTGTGGATGTGATGTGGGAACATGTGAAGCTCTATCACCACTGTGGATGTGATGTGGAGACATGTGAAGCTCTATCACCACTGTGGATGTGATGTGGGGACATGTGACGCTCTATCACCGCTGTGGATGTGATGTGAGGACATGTGAAGCTCTATCACCGCTGTGGATGTGATGTAGGGACATGTGACGCTCTATCACCACTGTGGATGTGATGTGGGGACATGTGACGCTCTATCACCACTGTGGATGTGATGTGAGGACATGTGAAGCTCTATCACCACTGTGGATGTGATGTAGGGACATGTGAGGCTCTATCACCACTGTGGATGTGATGTGAGGACATGTGAAGCTCTATCACCACTGTGGATGTGATGTGAGGACATGTGACGCTCTATCACCACTGTGGATGTGATGTGGGGACATGTGACGCTCTATCACCAGTGTGGATGTGATGTGGAGACATGTGAGGCTCTATCACCACTGTGGATGTGATGTAGGGACATGTGACGCTCTATCACCACTGTAGATGTGATGTGGAGACATGTGAAGCTCTATCACCACTGTGGATGTGATGTGGAGACATGTGACGCTCTATCACCACTGTGCATGTGATGTAGGGACATGTGACGCTCTATCACCACTGTGGATGTGATGTGGGGACATGTGAAGCTCTATCACCACTGTGGATGTGATGTTAGGACATGTGAAGCTCTATCACCACTGTGGATGTGATGTGGAGACATGTGACGCTCTATCACCACTGTGGATGTGATGTGGGGACATGTGACGCTCTATCACCACTGTGGATGTGATGTGAGGACATGTGAAGCTCTATCACCACTGTGGATGTGATGTGGGGACATGTGACGCTCTATCACCACTGTGGATGTGATGTGGAGACATGTGACGCTCTATCACCACTGTGGATGTGATGTGGGGACATGTGACGCTCTATCACCACTGTGGATGTGATCTGGAGACATGTGACGCTCTATCACCACTGTAGATGTGATGTGGGGACATGTGACGCTCTATCACCACTGTGTATGTGATGTGGAGACATGTGAAGCTCTATCACCACTGTGGATGTGATGTGGAGACATGTGAAGCTCTATCACCACTGTGGATGTGATGTGGAGATATGTGACTCTCTATCACCACTGTGGATGTGATGTGGGGACATGTGACGCTCTATCACCACTGTGGATGTGATGTAGGGACATGTGACGCTCTATCACCACTGTAGATGTGATGTGGGGACATGTGACGCTCTATCACCACTGTGGATGTGATGTAGGGACATGTGACGCTCTATCACCACTGTGGATGTGATGTGGAGACATGTGAAGCTCTATCACCACTGTGGATGTGATGTAGGGACATGTGACGCTCTATCACCACTGTGGATGTGATGTGGGAACATGTGAAGCTCTATCACCACTGTGGATGTGATGTGGAGACATGTGAAGCTCTATCACCACTGTGGATGTGATGTGGGGACATGTGACGCTCTATCACCACTGTGGATGTGATGTGAGGACATGTGAAGCTCTATCACCGCTGTGGATGTGATGTAGGGACATGTGACGCTCTATCACCACTGTGGATGTGATGTAGGGACATGTGACGCTCTATCACCACTGTGGATGTGATGTGGAGACATGTGAATCTCTATCACCACTGTGGATGTGATGTGAGGACATGTGAAGCTCTATCACCACTGTGGATGTGATGTGGGGACATGTGACGCTCTATCACCAGTGTGGATGTGATGTGGAGACATGTGAGGCTCTATCACCACTGTGGATGTGATGTAGGGACATGTGACGCTCTATCACCACTGTAGATGTGATGTGGAGACATGTGAAGCTCTATCACCACTGTGCATGTGATGTAGGGACATGTGACGCTCTATCACCACTGTGGATGTGATGTGGGGACATGTGAAGCTCTATCACCACTGTGGATGTGATGTGAGGACATGTGAAGCTCTATCACCACTGTGGATGTGATGTGGGGACATGTGACGCTCTATCACCACTGTGGATGTGATGTGAGGACATGTGAAGCTCTATCACCACTGTGGATGTGATGTGGAGACATGTGAGGCTCTATCACCACTGTGGATGTGATGTGAGGACATGTGAGGCACTATCACCACTGTGGATGTGATGTGGGGACATGTGACGCTCTATCACCACTGTGGATGTGATGTGGGGACATGTGAAGCTCTATCACCACTGTGGATGTGATGTGGAGACATGTGAAGCTCTATCACCGCTGTGGATGTGATGTAGGGACATGTGACGCTCTATCACCACTGTGGATGTGATGTGGGGACATGTGAAGCTCTATCACCACTGTGGATGTGATGTGGGGACATGTGTGCTCTATCACCACTGTGGATGTGATGTGGGGACATGTGACGCTCTATCACCACTGTGGATGTGATGTGGAGACATGTGACGCTCTATCACCCCTGTGGATGTGATGTGGAGACATGTGAAGCTCTATCACCACTGTGGATGTGATGTGGAGACATGTGACGCTCTATCACCCCTGTGGATGTGATGTGGAGACATGTGAAGCTCTATCACCACTGTGGATGTGATGTAGGGACATGTGACGCTCTATCACCACTGTGGATGTGATGTGGGGACATGTGAAGCTCTATCACCACTGTGGATGTGATGTGGAGACATGTGAAGTTCTATCACCGCTGTGGATGTGATGTAGGGACATGTGAAGTTCTATCACCACTGTGGATGTGATGTGGGGACATGTGACGCTCTATCACCACTGTGGATGTGATGTGGAGACATGTGAGGCTCTATCACCACTGTGGATGTGATGTGGAGACATGTGACTCTCTATCACCACTGTGGATGTGATGTGAGGACATGTGAAGTTCTATCACCACTGTGGATGTGATGTGAGGACATGTGACGCTCTATCACCACTGTGGATGTGATGTGGGGACATGTGAAGCTCTATCACCACTGTGGATGTGATGTAGGGACATGTGACGCTCTATCACCACTGTAGATGTGATGTGGAGACATGTGAAGCTCTATCACCACTGTGGATGTGATGTAGGGACATGTGATGCTCTATCACCACTGTGGATGTGGTGTGGGGATATGTGACACTGTCATTACTGTGGATGTGATGTGGGAACATGTGAAGCTCTATCACCACTGTGGATGTGATGTGGGGACATGTGAGGCTCTATCACCACTGTGGATGTGATGTAGGGACATGTGACGCTCTATCACCACTGTGGATGTGATGTGGAGACATGTGAGGCTCTATCACCACTGTGGATGTGATGTAGGGACATGTGACGCTCTATCACCACTGTGGATGTGATGTGGAGACATGTGAGGCTCTATCACCACTGTGGATGTGATGTAGGGACATGTGACGCTCTATCACCACTGTGGATGTGATGTGGAGACATGTGAGGCTCTATCACCACTGTGGATGTGATGTGGAGAGATGTGAAGCTCTATCACCACTGTGGATGTGATGTGGAGACATGTGAAGCTCTATCACCACTGTGGATGTGATGTGGGGACATGTGAAGCTCTATCACCACTGTGGATGTGATGTGGGGACATGTGAAGCTCTATCACCACTGTGGATGTGATGTGGAGACATGTGACGCTCTATCACCACTGTAGATGTGATGTGGAGACATGTGAAGCTCTATCACCACTGTGGATGTGATGTGGAGACATGTGATTATCTATCACCACTGTGGATGTGATGTATGGACATGTGAGGCTCTATCACCACTGTGGATGTGATGTGAGGACATGTGAAGCTCTATCACCACTGTGGATGTGATGTGGGGACATGTGACGCTCTATCACCACTGTGGATGTGATGTGAGGACATGTGAAGCTCTATCACCACTGTGGATGTGATGTGGAGACATGTGAAGTTCTATCACCGCTGTGGATGTGATGTGGAGACATGTGAAGCTCTATCACCACTGTGGATGTGATGTGGAGACATGTGAAGCTCTATCACCACTGTGGATGTGATGTGGGGACATGTGAAGCTCTATCACCACTGTGGATGTGATGTGGGGACATGTGAAGCTCTATCACCACTGTAGATGTGATGTGGAGACATGTGAAGCTCTATCACCACTGTGGATGTGATGTGGAGACATGATTATCTATCACCACTGTGGATGTGATGTATGGACATGTGAGGCTCTATCACCACTGTGGATGTGATGTGAGGACATGTGAAGCTCTATCACCACTGTGGATGTGATGTGGGGACATGTGACGCGCTATCACCACTGTGGATGTGATGTAGGGACATGTGACGCCCTATCACCACTGTGGATGTGATGTAGGGACATGTGACGCCCTATCACCACTGTGGATGTGATGTGGAGAGATGTGAAGCTCTATCACCACTGTGGATGTGATGTGGAGACGTGTGAAGCTCTATCATCACTGTGGATGTGATGTGGAGACATGTGAATCTCTATCACCACTGTGGATGTGATGTGGAGACATGTGACGCTCTATCACCACTGTAGATGTGATGTGGAGACATGTGAAGCTCTATCACCACTGTGGATATGATGTATGGACATGTGAGGCTCTATCACCACTGTGGATGTGATGTGGAGACATGTGAAGCTCTATCACCACTGTGGATGTGATGTAGGGACATGTGACGCCCTATCACCACTGTGGATGTGATGTAGGGACATGTGACGCTCTATCACCACTGTGGATGTGATGTGGGGACATGTGAAGTTCTATCACCACTGTGGATGTGATGTGGGGACGTGTGAAGCTCTATCATCACTGTGGATGTGATGTGGAGACATGTGAATCTCTATCACCACTGTGGATGTGATGTGGAGACATGTGAGGCTCTATCACCACTGTGGATGTGATGTATGGACATGTGAAGCTCTATCACCACTGTGGATGTGATGTGGGGACATGTGAGGCTCTATCACCACTGTGGATGTGATGTAGGGACGTGTGAAGCTCTATCACCACTGTGGATGTGATGTGGAGACATGTGAGGCTCTATCACCACTGTGGATGTGATGTGAGGACATGTGAAGCTCTATCACCACTGTGGATGTGATGTGGGAACATGTGAAGCTCTATCACCACTGTGGATGTGATGTGGAGACATGTGAGGCTCTATCACCACTGTGGATGTGATGTGAGGACATGTGAAGCTCTATCACCACTGTGGATGTGATGTGGGAACATGTGAAGCTCTATCACCACTGTGGATGTGATGTGGAGACATGTGAGGCTCTATCACCACTGTGGATGTGATGTGAGGACATGTGACGCTCTATCACCACTGTGGATGTGATGTGAGGACATGTGACTCTCTATCACCACTGTGGATGTGATGTGGGAACATGTGAAGCTCTATCACCACTATGGATGTGATGTGGAGACATGTGAAGCTCTATCACCACTGTGGATGTGATGTGAGGACATGTGAAGCTCTATCACCACTGTGGATGTGATGTGAGGACATGTGAAGCTCTATCACCACTGTGGATGTGATGTGAGGACATGTGAAGCTCTATCACCACTGTGGATGTGATGTGAGGACATGTGAAGCTCTATCACCACTGTGGATGTGATGTGAGGACATGTGAAGCTCTATCACCACTGTGGATGTGATGTGGGGACATGTGAAGCTCTATCACCACTGTGGATGTGATGTGAGGACATGTGAAGCTCTATCACCACTGTGGATGTGATGTGGGGACATGTGACGCTCTATCATCACTGTGGATGTGATGTGGAGACATGTGAAGCTCTATCACCACTGTGGATGTGATGTAGGGACATGTGAAGTTCTATCACCACTGTGGATGTGATGTGGGGACATGTGACGCTCTATCACCACTGTGGATGTGATGTGGAGACATGTGAGGCTCTATCACCACTGTGGATGTGATGTGGAGACATGTGACTCTCTATCACCACTGTGGATGTGATGTGAGGACATGTGAAGTTCTATCACCACTGTGGATGTGATGTGAGGACATGTGACGCTCTATCACCACTGTGGATGTGATGTGGGGACATGTGAATCTCTATCACCACTGTGGATGTGATGTAGGGACATGTGACGCTCTATCACCACTGTAGATGTGATGTGGAGACATGTGAAGCTCTATCACCACTGTGGATGTGATGTAGGGACATGTGACGCTCTATCACCACTGTAGATGTGATGTGGAGACATGTGAAGCTCTATCACCACTGTGGATGTGATGTAGGGACATGTGATGCTCTATCACCACTGTGGATGTGGTGTGGGGATATGTGACACTGTCATTACTGTGGATGTGATGTGGGAACATGTGAAGCTCTATCACCACTGTGGATGTGATGTGGAGAGATGTGAAGCTCTATCACCACTGTGGATGTGATGTGGAGACATGTGAGGCTCTATCACCACTGTGGATGTGATGTAGGGACATGTGACGCTCTATCACCACTGTGGATGTGATGTGGAGACATGTGAGGCTCTATCACCACTGTGGATGTGATGTGGAGAGATGTGAAGCTCTATCACCACTGTGGATGTGATGTGGAGACATGTGAAGCTCTATCACCACTGTGGATGTGATGTGGGGACATGTGAAGCTCTATCACCACTATGGATGTGATGTGGAGACATGTGACGCTCTATCACCACTGTAGATGTGATGTGGAGACATGTGAAGCTCTATCACCACTGTGGATGTGATGTGGAGACATGTGATTATCTATCACCACTGTGGATGTGATGTAGGGACATGTGAGGCACTATCACCACTGTGGATGTGATGTGAGGACATGTGAGGCTCTATCACCACTGTGGATGTGATGTGAGGACATGTGAAGCTCTATCACCACTGTGGATGTGATGTGGGGACATGTGACGCTCTATCACCACTGTGGATGTGATGTGAGGACATGTGAAGTTCTATCACCGCTGTGGATGTGATGTGGAGACATGAGAAGCTCTATCACCACTGTGGATGTGATGTGGAGACATGTGAAGCTCTATCACCACTGTGGATGTGATGTGGGGACATGTGAAGCTCTATCACCACTGTGGATGTGATGTGGGGACATGTGAAGCTCTATCACCACTGTAGATGTGATGTGGAGACATGTGAAGCTCTATCACCACTGTGGATGTGATGTGGAGACATGATTATCTATCACCACTGTGGATGTGATGTATGGACATGTGAGGCTCTATCACCACTGTGGATGTGATGTGAGGACATGTGAAGCTCTATCACCACTGTGGATGTGATGTGGGGACATGTGACGCGCTATCACCACTGTGGATGTGATGTAGGGACATGTGACGCCCTATCACCACTGTGGATGTGATGTAGGGACATGTGACGCCCTATCACCACTGTGGATGTGATGTGGGGACATGTGAAGCTCTATCACCACTGTGGATGTGATGTGGAGACGTGTGAAGCTCTATCATCACTGTGGATGTGATGTGGAGACATGTGAATCTCTATCACCACTGTGGATGTGATGTATGGACATGTGAGGCTCTATCACCACTGTGGATGTGATGTGGAGACATGTGAAGCTCTATCACCACTGTGGATATGATGTATGGACATGTGAGGCTCTATCACCACTGTGGATGTGATGTGGAGACATGTGAAGCTCTATCACCACTGTGGATGTGATGTGGGGACATGTGAAGTTCTATCACCACTGTGGATGTGATGTGGGGACGTGTGAAGCTCTATCATCACTGTGGATGTGATGTGGAGACATGTGAATCTCTATCACCACTGTGGATGTGATGTGGAGACATGTGAGGCTCTATCACCACTGTGGATGTGATGTATGGACATGTGAAGCTCTATCACCACTGTGGATGTGATGTGGGGACATGTGAGGCTCTATCACCACTGTGGATGTGATGTAGGGACGTGTGAAGCTCTATCACCACTGTGGATGTGATGTGGAGACATGTGAGGCTCTATCACCACTGTGGATGTGATGTGAGGACATGTGAAGCTCTATCACCACTGTGGATGTGATGTGGGAACATGTGAAGCTCTATCACCACTGTGGATGTGATGTGGAGACATGTGAGGCTCTATCACCACTGTGGATGTGATGTGAGGACATGTGAAGCTCTATCACCACTGTGGATGTGATGTGGGAACATGTGAAGCTCTATCACCACTGTGGATGTGATGTGGAGACATGTGAGGCTCTATCACCACTGTGGATGTGATGTGAGGACATGTGACGCTCTATCACCACTGTGGATGTGATGTGAGGACATGTGACTCTATCACCACTGTGGATGTGATGTGGGAACATGTGAAGCTCTATCACCACTATGGATGTGATGTGGAGACATGTGAAGCTCTATCACCACTGTGGATGTGATGTGAGGACATGTGAAGCTCTATCACTACTGTGGATGTGATGTGAGGACATGTGAAGCTCTATCACCACTGTGGATGTGATGTGGAGACATGTGAAGCTCTATCACCACTGTGGATGTGATGTGGGGACATGTGAAGCTCTATCACCACTGTGGATGTGATGTGGAGACATGTGAAGCTCTATCACCACTGTGGATGAGATGTGGGGACATGTGAAGCTCTATCACCACTGTGGATGTGATGTGGGGACATGTGAAGCTCTATCACCACTGTGGATGTGATGTGGGGACATGTGAAGCTCTATCACCACTGTGGATGTGATGTGAGGACATGTGAAGCTCTATCACCACTGTGGATGTGATGTGGGGACATGTGAAGCTCTATCACCACTGTGGATGTGATGTGAGGACATGTGAAGCTCTATCACCACTGTGGATGTGATGTGAGGACATGTGAAGCTCTATCACCACTGTGGATGTGATGTGGGGACATGTGAAGCTCTATCACCACTGTGGATGTGATGTGAGGACATGTGAGGCTCTATCACCACTGTGGATGTGATGTGGAGACATGTGACTCTCTATCACCACTGTGGATGTGATGTGAGGACATGTGAAGTTCTATCACCACTGTGGATGTGATGTGAGGACATGTGACGCTCTATCACCACTGTGGATGTGATGTGGGGACATGTGAAGCTCTATCACCACTGTGGATGTGATGTAGGGACATGTGACGCTCTATCACCACTGTAGATGTGATGTGGAGACATGTGAAGCTCTATCACCACTGTGGATGTGATGTAGGGACATGTGACGCTCTATCACCACTGTAGATGTGATGTGGAGACATGTGAAGCTCTATCACCACTGTGGATGTGATGTAGGGACATGTGATGCTCTATCACCACTGTGGATGTGGTGTGGGGATATGTGACACTGTCATTACTGTGGATGTGATGTGGGAACATGTGAAGCTCTATCACCACTGTGGATGTGATGTGGGGACATGTGAGGCTCTATCACCACTGTGGATGTGATGTAGGGACATGTGACGCTCTATCACCACTGTGGATGTGATGTGGAGACATGTGAGGCTCTATCACCACTGTGGATGTGATGTAGGGACATATGACGCTCTATCACCACTGTGGATGTGATGTGGAGACATGTGAGGCTCTATCACCACTGTGGATGTGATGTAGGGACACGTGACGCTCTATCACCACTGTGGATGTGATGTGGAGACATGTGAAGCTCTATCACCACTGTGGATGTGATGTGGGGACATGTGAAGCTCTATCACCACTGTGGATGTGATGTGGGGACATGTGAAGCTCTATCACCACTGTGGATGTGATGTGGAGACATGTGAAGTTCTATCACCGCTGTGGATGTGATGTGGAGACATGTGACGCTCTATCACCACTGTAGATGTGATGTGGAGACATGTGAAGCTCTATCACCACTGTGGATGTGATGTGGAGACATGTGATTATCTATCACCACTGTGGATGTGATGTATGGACATGTGAGGCTCTATCACCACTGTGGATGTGATGTGAGGACATGTGAAGCTCTATCACCACTGTGGATGTGATGTGAGGACATGTGAGGCTCTATCACCACTGTGGATGTGATGTGGAGACATGTGAAGCTCTATCACCACTGTGGATGTGATGTGGAGACATGTGAAGTTCTATCACCGCTGTGGATGTGATGTGGAGACATGTGAAGCTCTATCACCACTGTGGATGTGATGTGGAGACATGTGAAGCTCTATCACCACTGTGGATGTGATGTGGGGACATGTGAAGCTCT